>NW_028270162.1:53046970-53389047 GCF_037043375.1 Chiloscyllium plagiosum
GAAAACCGGTCTGGAACACCTGAGGCTCTGTTCGTGCTGCTGCTGACCCAGTGTTTAAGCAGATACCGAGGAGCATTTCCAGATTTCTGTTGATATCAATGAATGGTGGCGCTTCCTAAGGAGGCACCAGACGGAGTGTAACTAATCTGGACGGTCCCTCCGGGGGGAGGTCGATTTTGAAAGCGGTTGGTTTACCGCAATCTCTGCGCTCGAAACTGGAGGAAAAAAAACAAGCATCAGGAACCTTACTGCTGTGTACTTTGATCAATTATTGAAACTATTGAATATATACGCATTGGAAAGATCACCTCGAACAATCTCCACAAAATGGATTTCACAGTAAATCTAAATGTGAGAACACCCACCTGCAAGGCAGAAACAGAAAACAACCGTAAGACGTGCCCAGTCAGACATGCTGAAAAGTTTAATCAGGCACTGTGAGCTGTTTAACCAGATGTATTCAGTACCTGAAAGGTTCACTCTTTTAATCAGATCGGACACCAAGAAGGTGTTGCCCTCTGCTGTTATGCAAATTAATATTTTCATCTCACCCAATCAGTCTCTGAAAGCCAAAGACAATCTCAAAATCCCTTCAGCGAACAGCAAATACAAGAAAGGTTATAGAAAAGCAAAATGCAGCGGTTGCGGAAATTCCAAGACTAAACAGAAAATGTCTATATCAGTGCAGGAAATATCGTGGAACGAGGAAATGGATCCACATTTCATTTCGTGACCTTTCTATAGAAGCTAAAATCAACTTGCCAAAAGCCTTACCACTCTCCCAACGTGTGTTCTGTGCGCTCTATCTTGCTAAATTGGATTTTAATCCTCGAAACAAGCAACAATAAACGATGTCAGAAACAGATTTAACGTTTCTAGTCCAGAGACTTCTTCAGTTCCAAAGAATGTGAAATGATATCTCTGTTATTCTTCTCCACACGTGTTGTCAGACCTGCTGTGCTTCTCCAGTACTATCGACGTTTCGGGCATGAGCCCTTCTTCAGGAATGAGGAAAGTGTGCCAAGCAGGCTAAGATAAAAGGTAGGGAGGCAAGTCCCTCCTCCTGCTGCCTGACCTGCTGGGCTTTTCCAGCAACACGTTTTTGCTCTGTCATTTGTCAAACAATAAGTGTTTGCCAATAAACAATGTTTCTGCTCGTGCAAGTAAGATGTGAAATGCTTTTGTCGTGAATAAGTGAGTCAGCAAATTGCTCAATTTAACGATTTGAAGGGTTAAAATTAGGATTAACCCAAAATCAATCCTTTGTCTCAGATTTTGAAACAGTAAAGCTCGATTATCGGCGCATTCGTTTAATATTGTCACAACTGGATCATGGCAAACAGAACTGTGTACAGCATTCTAAGCATGCCTTTACCGATGATGTTTAAGATGGCAAGAGTATCGCATTATTTCTTGCCCAATATTTTTCCACTAATGCATAGTAAATTCTCATTTGCGTTCACGAGCAGCAAGTGATATTGATATCGAATCCATTTATTGTCGAATAGATGGCCGTTCATTCTCGGCACTTTTATTCATTAGTAATTAATAGCCCGTTACTCGATTCTTTATCCGAGTTTAAATTTACCAATATTGCATTTCATCTGCTAAACAGCTACACAGTTATAAAATGCATTCAAATCATGCATTGGATTGCTCTGTTTGGCTGTGGAATTTGACATTTGGCGTTCAATTGCAATGTTATAAATATTTTCTTTATTCTGTGCTCCAAATCACAAAGATATTAAATAAAACTTGTCCACAACAGAACATCGTTGGGCACCCAAAGGGATTTGGTGAGTTTGTTTGATTGGTAAATGATTTGCCATGCAGCCTGGCATTAATAGCATTGTTTCAGTTCCTACATCGAATGGCGATTCCATGAAGGTCCCTTCTTCACCCCTTCTGGCGTCGTAACCTTCAGGTTAAACAATGATCGAACGTCTCCCTTGAAAGCTCTCCGAGGACACCATTTTCAAGAGTGTGAACCCCGATTCCTTTGCCATGTGAAGCATTTTGTAAGCATTAACGATTTATATGTTGCAATGAAAATATCTTTTAGTCCTATAAACTGCACTGAATATAGTCAGAGTCTGCTCAAGGAGCGAGTCTAGTGAACGTTTGATCGGCCCTCTCTGGAGCAAACATGGGCTTCTTTAAGTAAGGAGGCACAGTATGCACACAGTTCTCCAGCTGTGGCATCAATAATGTCTTTGATAAGTGTGGCAAAAATTATTTGGTCTAAAACTCAAATCCCTTGCCAATAAATGTTAACATACCACGTGCCTTCCCAACTGCCCGTTGTGCCCGCAAGTTAACTTACTGTCATTCATTTATAAAGACACTCACGGCTCTCTGAATAGGAAGATCCCAGATTTTTACCATCACTTTTCTCATCAATGTTAATAACATCACATTTAGTCACATTACTTTCTCTCTCTCTCATGTCCTTGCTCAAGCATCAAAGTTGTCCATCATCCCGACGTTCTTGAGTTCCTAATAACATCATTACTGAAGTTAGGTTCACAGGCCTGGAATTCCTTATTTCTTTCTTCTACTTTTCTTAAATATAAAGGTTATGTTTTTTTTAACCATCAAATCCTCAGAGATTCTACCAACATACAATTAATGCCATTCTGTACTTACTGTTGCTAATTCCCAAAGATGCACGTCAATATGGATATTTTTCACAAAACTCCTCATAATTTTAAGCAACTCAACTATGTGCTTTGGCAATCTATCCTGCTTAATACATAATAATCCTGCACTGTCCAATCTGTCTTCATAACTGAAATTCTCCAGCACAGTCAACATCCTGGTAAATCCCTGCACCTTCTCCAGGTTTATCACATCTGGCCTGCAACAAGGACTCCACAATGCACACAATACCCTAATGTTCTATACAGTGCCAGCATAACATTGCTGCTCTTAAACTCAAAGCCTTAACTGACAAAGGCAAATATTCCATGTGCCTTCTTAACCACTTTATTCACCTGTCCTGGCACCTTAAGGAACTGGTATGCATGCACATCAAGGTCATCTGATCCTTAGTGCTTCCCTATATCATACCTCTCATCAAGCTAGAGGAAGGGAAGGGGTGGTTAAATGAATTGTTCAATCATTTTCCTCCTTCCTCTATGGAGGCTAGGAGAGTAGTGTTTGGACTCTTTTTTTTAATATCACCCTATTGATAGCCATAATTTCTGAAAACCCCATCTGTTTCATGAATGTCCTTCGAGGAAGGAAAACTGCCATCTTCACCTGTTCTGGCATACATGTGACTCCAGACCCACAGCAATGTGCTTGCTGTTCAATTTCCCTCTGAAATGGCTTAGTAAGCCATTCAATTGCACCAATCTCTACATAGTCTCAACGAAGAAGTGAAACCGAGTGGATCACCTGGATTCCACCTAGGCAATGGAAAAGACAATGGCAGAAACAACCCTGTTGACCCTGCAATGGTCTCCTTACTGACATCTGCTGGCCAGTGCCAAAATTGGGAGAGTTGTCTCACAGAATGGTCATGCAACAGCCTGCCATTGCCATAGTCATTTACATGCAACTTCCCAGACACTACCATCATCATCCCTGGATATGCCCTGTCCCATCAATAGGACTGACCAGCAGAGGTGGCAGCAAAGTGGTATGCATTCGGGAGGGAGCTGCCCTGGGAGGCCTCTACATTGACTCTGCACCCCGTGGATGCTCATGGCTTCAAGTTAAACATGGGTAAAGAAACCTCCTGCTGATTACAATGTCCCATCTTTCCTCAGCTGATGAATCGCTACTCCTCAAAGTTGAAGAATATTTAGAGGTAGCACTGAGGATGGCAAGAGCACAAAATGTACAGTGGGTGGGGCATACCTATGTCCACCACCAACTTTGGCTCGGCAGCTGTACTGCAGATTGAGTTGGTCAGGTCCAAAAGGATGTAGATGCCAGATGGGTCTGTGGCAGGTGGTGAGAGAACCAACAAGAGGGGAAAGCATTCTTGACTCATCCTTACCAATCTCACAGCTGTGGAGACAAAGCCCCAGGTCTCATTTGGAATAACCTCATCGTGTTGTGTGGCACCATCACACAAACTGGCTAAAGAACTACAATAGAAACTGAAACACCTGATCAGCGGATCCACACACTCTATACAGTCAACACAGGAATTCTTGGGCATCATCAGAAATATACACATAGACAACTATGGTCTTATTTGATGTAGCGGCACTGTTCACCTCTATCGACAAAACCCTAGCCAGGGAAACAATAGCCAACCTGCTGGACATGCAGAACAGGCAACAAGACCGGGAACCTATCAACAAAGACTGCATACTCAAACTACTGGACCTGTGCCTCACAACACACTTCGCATTCAACAACCAAACATATGAACAAATCAACGACACACTCATGGACTCACCCATCTCTGGACTCATAGCAGCAGCGGTAATGCAAAGACTAGAACAAACAGTCTTACCGCAAATTCAACCCAAACTCTGGGTCAGATATGCGGATGACACCTTTGTAATCATTAAAAACACAGAAATAGAGAACACCCACCGGATCATCAACGCCACACTCACAGGAATCAGGTTCACGAGAGAGGAAGAAAAGGACAACCAACTCCCATTCCTAGACGTGATGGTACAGAGAACACCGAACGAAGAATTCACCACAAAGGTATACAGGAAAGCCATTCACACAGACCAAGTCCTAAACTACGAAAGCAACCACCCCAACACACACAAAAGAAGTTGCATCAAGACACTGTTCAAAAGGACTACAACACACCAGAACTGCAAAAAGAGGGAGAAGAACACCTATACAATGTATTCGCCTAAAACGGATACCCCCGCAATTTCATCAACAGATGCCTAAGGGAAAGGCAACAGAATGAGGACATGCCACAACCCAATGGACTAGCCACGTTACCATACATCAAGAACACTAGGACTCATAACAGCCCACAAACCAACAGCCACTCTCAGACAACAACTCACCAGGGCAAAAGACCCGATACCCAGCATGAGCAAAACCAATGTAGTGTACAAAATCCCATGCAAGGACTGCACAAAACACTACATAGGACAAACTGGAAGACAGCTAACGAGCCGTATCCATCAACACCAACTAGCCACGAAACGACACGACCAGCTATCCTGAGTAGCCACACACGCAGATGACAAGCAACATGAGTTCGACTGGGACAACACTACTATTATAGGACAAGCCAAACAGATTACAGCCAGGGAATTCCTAGAGGCATGGCACTCATCCACAGATTCTATCAACAAACACATCAACCTGGACCCAATATACCGGTCACTGCAGCGGACAGCTGGAACTGACAACCGGAAGCGGCAGAGACAAACCACTATAAATGCCGGAGGAAACAACACAGAAGCACTTCACAGGAGGCTCCCAAGCACTGAGGATGTCACCTAGACAGAGGACGAATCGTCTGCAACACAAATTCCCAGCTCGGCGAACAGAACACAACATCGAGCACCGGAGCTACAAATCTTCTCACAAACTTTGAACTGTGTTAAATGAGCCAGACTTTGGACACATGTACCAACTCAGCACCGGGCATCCATGAGGCTCTGTGGGCCATCAACAGCAGCAGAACTGTACTCCAGCACAACCTGTAACCTCATGTCCTGACATATCACCCGTTCATCTAGGGGAGATTGCAGGAGGGCATTCCAGGAGCAGCACTAGACATACCTGAAGATGATGTGCCAAGCTGGTGAAGCCAGCAACAGGACTGTTTGCATGCCAAACAGTATAAGCAGCAAGTGATAGAAAAAGATAAGCGGTCCCAAACCAACAGATCAGATCTAAGTTCCGCAGTCCTCCCACATCCAGTCAAGAATGATGGTAGACGATTAAACAACCCACTGGAGCAGGAGGAGGGTCCACAAATATCCCCATTATCAATGATGGACGAGCCCAGCATAGAAGTGTGAAAGATAAGGCTGAAAGTTTTGCACAAATCTTCAGACAGAAATGCTGAGTGGATGATCCATCTCGACCTGCTCCAGTGGTCCCCAGCACGGCAGTTACCAGACTTCAGCCAATTCGAATCACTCCAGTTGATATCAATAAACAGTTGGAGACACTGGATGCTGCAAAAGCCGCCGGCCCAGATAACATTCTCGCAATAGTTTTGAAGACTCATATTCCAGAGCTTGCCACCTCCCTCTCGAAGCTTTGATAGTAGAGTCACAACACTGACATATACCCGACAATGCAGAAAATTGCCCACGTGTGTCTTGTACATAAAAAGCAGGACAGATGTATCCCGGCCAAATACGCCCTCTCAGTCTATTCTAAGTCAGCAGTAAAGTAATGAAAGGTGTCATCATAGTGTTATCAAGCAGCACCTGCTGAACAGTAACCTGCTCAGTGATGCCCATTTTGGCTTCTGCCAGGGCCATTCAGCTTCTGACCTCATTACACTATAGGTTCAAACATGGACAGAAGAACTGAAATGCAGATGTGGAGTGAGAGTGACAGTCATTGACATCAAGGCTTTGAACCGAGTGTGGCATAAAATTATCCCAATTTAATGATACTGTTCCAATTACTTGCAAGAATCCAGAAAAGACACCTCTTGGCACAAAATGTAAAATCAAGTACAGTGTCTTACACGAGAGAAGTCAGAGAGTACCAGTCTGGACCTGCGTCTTCGAGTCCAGCAGCTTTTTTCATACTATTGTTAAAAAGCTAAACCAAGCCAGAGTTAACTGAGCTGCGAGAACTGGCCTCTCCCCTTTCATTGTACAAGTTGTTTTTTTAGAACATGAAAACTTTCTGCCTGAAGCAGTGTCTGTTAGCTATAATCAAATTGACCTTGAAACCATTCAACCACAGACTTTTCCGAATCTGTTCTCTTTTATGACGTCTCTAAAAAAAGAAAACTAAGTTCAGCATACCCTTGTTAAAGGAGCAGCATCGTCACACAGTAAAATTCTCTTCAATATTGATTACACTGTCCTGACCTGTAGCCAGTCAGTCTTGCAATATATAACTTTTTTCAGAGGGGACACAGTTCTTTAGACTACACATCAGTTTGGCAAAAACCAAACCATTTCATTAGCCTGCTTTCCAAGACAAATATAAACCACCAAGCATCTGGTGACCTTCCCTCCATCATGAGGTCAGAAGTGAGCATGCTTGCTGATCATTGCACCATGTTCAGAACCATTCACAACTTTTCAGATACTGAAGCAATCCATGTTCAAATGCAACAAGATCTGGTCAGAGGCTAGGAAAACATGTAGCGAGTGCTTATCCCCTGACTCCCCAAAATCTGTTAATCAATTACAATTCACAAGTCGGGAGTGTGACGGAATATTCGCCACATGCTTGGATGGATGCAGCTCTTACAACACTGAAGAAACTTGAAACCATCCAGAACAAAGCAGCATTCTTAACTGGCACCCAATTCAAAAGCATTCATTCCCTCCACCACCAAATCTCAATAGCAAAAGTGTGTATTATCGATAAGATGCACTATAGAAACCCAACAAAAGCACTTTCACAGCACCTTCCAAACCCATGACAACTTCCTTTTAAAAAGGACAAGGGCAGTACATATATGGGAACACCACGACCTGCAAGTTCCCCTCCAAGCTAATCACAATTCTAACTTGGAAAAATATCACTATTCTTTCACTGTCGTCAGATCAAAGTCCTGGAATCCACTCACCACACCACAAACGCCCAAGAGGGGGTCAAATCACAGCACATAGACCACAATGGTTCATGATGGCAGCTCATCACCTCTCAAGAGAAAATGAGAGATGAGCAATAAATGCTGGCCAGACAGCTATGCCCACGTCCCATGAATGATTTTTTAAAACCAAAACTCTTCTCTAGATGAGGAAATACTGGTTTGAAAGGATAGCAAGCAGGGATCACATTTAACTTGGAAGAAGTTTACAATTTGTTTGCAAATGCTCTCAAGCTATATGTGAGTTGTCACTCACAATTCTCGGCAGACAGTAGAACTGGGTGATTAGATCTTGAAAACATTGTGGAGAAAGGTTGTGCAAATATTTTTTTTCTCTTCATGAATAAGCCCTCTACCATAAACAAGAATACATCAGCATTAGGTGGAGCAGGGGCAATGTGGATCCACGGCCATCTGACATTGGCAACTGGTCAATTAGATTGCTATAACTAATGAACATCTACCAAATAATCTGTGCAGTATACAAAATGGCAGGGGAAGTTGCTTTGACAGCAAGACATTTTTTTTTGAATGCCAATTACTGACAAACTTACACTCATGAAAATCATTCAACCAAAGGGTTAGTCCGAAATGGTAGATCTGGAATGGTCTGATTGATTCAAATAGTCAATGAAAAGGAAAAGTCGGGAGTTTCACATCAGTTAAAGACAGTGAAGTAAGACACAACAGAGGTGGTTAACGTCTTGCATAGGGCTGTCATTTGCTATTTGATTCAGAATTATAGATTGTAAACAAATTATGAGCTTTTAAAAATGAAATGTCTGGTTAAGAGCCTGAGGGAAAACAGCACGAACCCACGATGGGATGGTTATGATGGTGCATCCTATGTAAATGAGAGGAACCGCCAGTTTCTGTGATTAACATAAACAGTGTGGCCCGTTGGAATTATTATAAGATTCAATGAAACAGTCTCGGACTGAGATCTCATGGACTACACCTGAGGAGTGTGAAAGGGTCTTCATTACGTTATTCCGTCATACCCAGACTGTGATGATAATTTGCCAGATTGGGGAGGTCTCTGGAATATAAAGCTGATGAACTACAGCGGAAAACAAGAGGCTGGACAGCCTCTGGGAGAATTGTTTTGGCTGTAAGGACAGGCGATGTGCTATGATACATGTAACATTCAAGAAGCATGATACCACTCAGAACAAAGCAGCATGCTTGATTGTCCTTACATCTGCAAACACTGACTTCCACCTACAGGGACTCTCAGTAGCACCCGTGCGTGCTTTCTACAAAATACTAGAGAAATTCACCAACCTCTTTCGACAGCAGGACAAGGGCAACATATGCACGGGAAAATCACTATCTACAAATCCTGCCCCCCCCCCCCCCACCCCACCCCGTCCTCCCCCACCCCCCACCACACACACACACACACACACACACACACAAACCACTCACACACACACAAACCACTCACCATCCAGACTTGGAAATATATTACCATTCCTTCAGTGATGCTGGGTCAAAATCCTGGAAGCCTTCATCACAGCAGTGGTCCATAGCAGTTGAATAGTGTCGTCCACATCATCTTCTCAAAGGCAACTAGAGGTAGGTAATAAAAGCTGGCCTAGATACCAAAGCCTACAAACCCAGATTTGTTTTCCCTTCACATGAATTAAGTAATTTGCCCCCAAGCAAGTCGGCTTTAGTATTGGGCATAGGAGCGACAATGTGCTGGCTCCATTTCTGAAGGAGTAATGAGGTATCTTACTCCGTCAATCAAACCTGGGTCACCAGAGAAATGGGATTCATTCTGCCCTATTTTGTGATATATCGGCCCTGATGAGACGTACAATGAGCAATCGCCACGTTATATGAACAGCACTGGGAAGGATATCAGCGTGAATCTCCCCACTGTAGTCGAGACAACTGTGTGCAGCTTGCTGTTATCACAATGAGGGATTCCTGGATGTAAAAATACATCTTGGTCCCAGCCCTCTGTCACCCGCCTGGTGAAAATAAGCCCCGGTTTAAGCCTCGGACCGTGAGCGGACTCTTGTCCTTCCCATTGACATATTCATCTACAACTATTTACACTGAAGATTATCCCAGTCCCTCTAAATGTTGGCACACTCAAAACAGCAATTCTTTTAGTTGCTCAATCTTGAAATTTGTCTCCGTTATTTATTTAATGGCTTGGATTTTTTTCTCTAGTCTGGTTTCACCTTCTTTGTCCAACTTGTGCGCACCTTCACTTTCGTTATGCTTTCTTGAATTAGTTACATTCAGAGCCGTTAAATCTGTTTATTCAAAGACTCATGCTTTGCTCCACTACTCTCTATGTCTTTCCTCTCTGTTTATCAATTGCTTGGCGTTCCTTTGTTGAATGCTAAAATCATCGGACGGATGTCTATGAGAGACATTAGACGTCTTTTTTATGTATGCATACATAGATTCACACACTCACAATCACCTTCGGTCTTACACACAAAATCCCTCTCTCTCTCTCTCTCTCTAGCACGCGCGAGCACACACACACACACCATGCGGAACAGTATGTTTCTTCTGACTGTTGAGCACTTTGCACCATGTACTTTCGGGAGTCTTAAAGTGCTGGAATGAAAATAGATTTGACTCATTTTGACAGAAATGAAAGACGTTGAAATGAATGCTGCCTTTGACGTTCGATCGATTGTTTTATTGAACTGCTGTGTTGGAATAGATTCATAATTCTTCATTATTTAAGACACAATCACATTGTTCCTGTCTTTTATTCAGATGTATAGATGCAAGCTAATAATCATTGCCATTTCAGTTAACACGGCATGTTTGTAAAATCCAATTACTTTTACAGACGGACATTTTCAGCACGATGAGTTTTTTTAAAATAAAAATTAACCAGAGTACAAATAATTTCTACCGTATTGTTACATGGGAGGTACGAACAGGAATACACAAGCTTTCTCAATTGAGACAAGTGCAGTTTCCGAAATCACACACAGCTCGATCTCGAGATACTTGTCTGAAACGGAGTTGCTTGAGTCTCATGTTTAACCCCACAGGAGTAAAGATCGTGTGAGTTCCACTCCGAGGCTGATAGAGTCAGATAGCTGCTCACACTGAACGTGTTGTTCGTCTCCTGCTGGACCCGACTGGTCTCTACACCGTTCCCCTTGACACTGCCATCTACCGTCCACTCAATCTCCACAGCGCCCGGGTTAAAACCGCTCACCAAACACACCAGGGTCGCCGTGTTCTTTTCCGTGATTTGAACCGATGAAGGCGGAAGGAGGGATACCGATGGTTCCCGCGGACCTGTTTAAAATAAATTGGGTTCATGTGAGTTCAGAAACGACGTTTTCTAAACAGTAGATTTCTTCCAAGATAATACAACTTAAATTATGTCAATCATGGAAAATACTAAATAGTTCACGTAGTTTTGCCTGAATTTTAATGTACTATATAATGCTTGAAGGACTGAATATAAGACGTTTTGGTTTTGGTGTGACGAAATAAAATTTGGCATTCAATCTCGGGCTGGAGTGTTGCAATGGGTCTGACTAAGTTTACAGAGACAGCCTCGCATGCTATCTGACCTGCTGTGCTTTTCCAGCACCACACTCTCGACTCTAATCTCCAGCATCTGCAGTCCTCACTTTCGCCTTACAGAGAAAATATATCTATTCTATTTTATAACGGCATCCCTTGAAAAACAGAAGGAACACTTTAGCATACCTGCTGATGACACTGCCATTGAAATATCAAGCTTCTGCCAACTATTAGAAATAGTACTGATAGTATGAAAACATTAACATATATTAAAGTTGTTTTGATTTGCTAACGTGAAGAAATTGTAATCAGATTTATTACAAGTGGTCCGATCAGCTATTGCAAATGCAAAGCAGTTGAGTAATAGTCAACTCCATCTCTTCTTGATATTCAATGACATTTCTATCGCATTATACCTTCACTATCAATATTTGATGGTTACCATTGCCCAGAAACAGACCTATTCCAGCCATGTACTTAAAATGACTACAAGAAAAGGGCTGTGGCAGGAAACCTGCGATGAATAACGCACGTCCTGATTTCTCCAAGTCTGGTCGCCATTCAAATGCAGTTTCCACTGCACTCTCCAAGCTCGGCATCATCCCAGACAAAGCAATCTATTTGACTGGCGCCCCATCGACCAGATAAAACATGATACCATGTACAAGATGTACTGCCACAACTCATCAAGGCTCTGACAAATAGACGTTCCAAATCGAAATCTCTACTAACTGGAAGGATGTGGAAAGCAGATGCATGGGGATATCACCACCTGCAAGTTCTCCTACAAAACATACCCCATCCTGTGCTGGAAATACATCACCGTTAATTCACTATAACCGTTTTAAACTCTGGGTAAACCTTCCCATTTTACACCAGCTCTTCCACCCTCCCCCCACACCCCCCACCCCATCCCTCCATCGCGCACACATACTGTGAAAGAATGGGGTGCATAAGAAGTCATAACGTCAGCAGAAATACCAACAGAACAGTGTAAACAAACTGACCGCCCATTAGCAATTGTTTTACTATGTCACCAAGTTCAAAATCTCACCAATGCACATTCATGCTGCTTGAATTGGAGATTTATATACCTGGATCTCCTTGAACAAGGATTACCTCGCAGAGATATTATGAAAAGTTAAGTCTATTATTTCAGTCAATTAAATATTCCCAATTCCACTAATGCGGTATAGATTTTGATTCGGATTCGGTTTTCTCTACTCAGTGACCTCGAAATCACAAGCACCTAAGATCAGACTCCAACAGGCGAAAGAACTGGAAATCTCGAGTGGAGTGTATATTCTCATTGCACTGGACTATCTGACAATAATCAGAGTGCAATAAAATGAGGTGACCGCACTCCTGACCTCATGCTCACAATATTCTGAGTTTAACAAGGCTGTGCACTGATTCAGGGTTTCACCAGATTTTGTTGATTACAATTAAGACCACTACATGCGCCGATTTTATTGCCATCTCGCATACGCTTCTTCAGAGAAGCATTCATGCTTATTTGTGGAATACAGCTTTCTGTTGGATGCATGTTAATGCGCAACAACGTTTGAATTCACTCTCTATTAGCATTCGGACAACTTTGTAGCTCAAAGCTGCTAAATTCAATGTAACTGTAATAGCAGCTAAGAGCACTAATAAAATCAAGAACGCAAAACAGTGAAGCCTAAAGGTACCAGTTCTGAACAACTGTCACTGGACATTTCTGCAGATGCTTCCAGATTTGTTGGTTTACTCCAGCAATTTCTGTTCCTGTTTCAAAATTCCAATGCTCGCAGTTCTGTCTTTATTTAAGGCTCAAGTTACCACCACTTTTGACTTTCCATTATTCTTCATGTTCTAGACAAGGGAGTTTAGGTGGGGTTGCCCTTCTCGGTACGGTGGCACAGTGGTTGGCATTGCTGCCTCACAGCGCAAGAGACTCGGGTTCAATTCCCACCTCAGGCGACTGACTATGTGGAGTCACCGTGTTTGCGTGGGGATGCTCCGATTTCCTCCCGCAGTCCAAAAATGTGCAGGTGAATTGGCCATGCTAAATTGCCCGTAGTGTTAGGTGCAGGTTGTAAATGTAGGGGAATGGGGGTCTGGGTGGGTGCGCGTCGGTGTGGACTTGTTGGGCCGAAGGGCCTGTTTCCACACTGTAACTAATCTAATCTCGTATCGCTCGTCTATTTAAGCACGTGGCGCTGGGCACCATTATTTACGTGCGAAAATCGCTACTGCGTCTTTTTGATAAAATATTAAAGAGACGGGATAAAACATTATTGAGCTCGATCTCCTCGCTGCCCGAGGGTCCACTATTGGTACTCCCCGGCGACGATCGGGGACAGAAATCAAGAGTCCTAAATTTATCATTAAAATAACAAGGAATATGGATTGTGGGCATCTAAAGCAATAAAAGAGAAATTTCTGGAGAAACTCAGCAGGTCTGGTAGCATCTGTGGAGAGAAAGCAGAGTTAACGTCAAGTTCTGAGGAAGAGTGACCGGACTCGAAACGTCAACTCTGCTTTCACTCCACAGGGAATGCCAGACCTGCTGAATTTCTCGAGCAATTTCTATTTTTGTTGCTTGGACATCTCCCCGTCCTCTGGCACAGAGACTCTGGCGTCAGTTGTTATTGAGGCTGCGGTTAAGCAGCACAATCCTGGACTCACTCAGCAGAAAACCTTACAAACCTGCGAGACTGTTCTTAACCAGTTAACGGGGTAGCTCTAGATCATTTGGAATTAATTTATATTCTATTATGAACAGGATGTTACAATTGCTGCTAAATAAAATATATACCGTACTTTATTCTTCAACTTAAATGTTGAATTCTATAGGAAAAGGGGTTTTACTCACTGCCTACGATCATCTTGGTGCCTGTGCCGAAGAAGTAAATGTTGCTGCTCCATAAGGCACAGTAATAGTCCCCGGTGTCTCCCGATTCAACGTTACTGATACTTAACGTTCCTGTGTTGCCGGAGACAGAGCCCGAAAACCGGTCTGGAACACCTGAGGCTCTGTTCGTGCTGCTGCCGGCCCAGTGATAAAGCAGATACCGAGGAGCATTTCCAGATTTCTGCTGATACCAATGAATGGCGGCGCTTCCTAAGGTGACACCTGACAAGGTGCAACTAATCTGGACGGTCCCTCCGGGGGAAGTGGATTTTGAAAGCGGTTGATTAACCGTAATCTCTGCGCTCGAAACTGGAGGGGGAAAAAACATCGAAATTCTTACTGCTGCATACTTTGATCAATTATTGAAACTGTTGAATATATACGCACTGGAAAAATCACCCCAAATAATCTTCACAAAATGGATTGCACAGTAATTCTAATATGAGAACACCCACCTGCAACGCAGAAAGAGAACACAACAACACGTGCCCAGTCAGACATGGTGAAAAGTTTAACGAGCTTGAGATGCACTGAGAGCTGTTTAAGCAGATGGATTCAGTACCTGAAAGGTTCACTCTTTTAATAAGACCTGACACCAAGAGGGTGTTGCCCTCTGCTGTTATGCAAATTAATAGTTTCATCTCAACCAATCAATCTCTGAAACCCAAGGACAATCTCAAAATCTCTTCAGTGGACAGCAAATACAAGGAAGGTTATGGAAAAGCTAGATGCAGCGGATGCGGAAATTGCAAGAGTAAAAAGAAAATATCTGTCTATATCAGTGCATGAAATATCGTGGAGCGAGAAACTGGATCCACATTTCATTTCGTGACCTTTCTATAGAAGCTCAACTTACCAAAAGCCTTACCACGCGCCCAGCGTGTGTTCTGTACCTTCTATATTGCGAAATTGAATGTGAATACTTGGAACAAACAACAACAAAAGATGTCACAAACAGATGTAACATTTCTAGTTCAGAGACTGCTTCAGTTCCAGAGAACGTGAAACGTTGCCTCTGTTTTTATTGCTGCCAGACCTGCTGTGGTTCTTCAGTACTGTCTGTTTGTTTATGATTTCCAGCATCCGCAGCATTTTGTGCTGAAGCTTGCATCCAGTCCTCCCAGTATTGGCTCCGACTCCATAAACGGGACAATTGGTCACTGGGATGGACAGCTATACTCAAGCATAGCATTTCCTGAACTGATATAGCCAGAATTTTCTGTTTATTCTCTGCATTTCAACATCCTCTGCATATTGATTTTGTAACACCTCCGTCTTCTAACACCGTCCTTGCAGTTACTGTTCGTTGAAGGAATTTTGAGATTGCATTTAGGTTTCACAGACTGAGTGGCTGAGTTGAAAACATCCATTAATGTTTATTTTAAATTATGGGCCAAAGTCAGGAATATGGGGAAGGCCCACAGATCAACGATATGTCATTAAATTTCGGAACAGGGTTGAAATGATGAATGATCTATTCCAGTTCCGAAGTTAACAGTTTCTCCATTGAACAGTCATGACACCAAGGAACGTTGTGAAAAGAAAACAGACAAATATGTCACAAATGGATTGAGGAACGGGCACGAACTTCCAATGGAAATGAAAAACCGAGATGCAAACGTTTTGTGTAACTCACGCTATTTCCGCTGCAGTTTGAATGGTTAATGAAATCCCAATAATGTCTCACACACTCAGGACGTTAAGAACAAATCTTTGGATTTGTGACTTAATAGGCGATACGTCAGTAACGAAGCAGATGGTGGGTTCTTGCATACAAAATGATCCCGTGAATGAGTATGGAATTAAACTGTGAAAGTTTTCTTCAGTTTCTGATGAAAGACCACGACAACATAAGATTGCCTCTTTCTTTCCACCGGAATCTGCAATGCATGTTGAGTATTCCCAGAATTTTCCTGTTTTTATTCTGAAGCTTGAATTAATTAAACCTAAGATTCAAGTATTTTGCAATCTTATCTTTTTATGTTTGATTCAAGATATATTGTTGTAAATAGCTGTAGAAATGCGTAGAGTCGCCTTCTATTAAAATAAAATAATGTAAGTAAAACGTGCTTTTGCCAACAGTTTTGTAAAACTGAGTGAACTTTCAGTAAACAGCGTGTTTTGTTCGCATTTGTATTTATTGCAAGGATTTTCACTTGATACTATGACACAATTCCTTACATAAAACATTTTCTTAGATATCAAGTTGTGACTTACAAGGGCTGTCCATTGGCTAAACTACTACGTCAAAATCTGAGCTTTGATTTCTTTGCCTCCTGTAGTAGCGCCACTTAACTTTTGGCCCAGTGCACACAGCAGGACGATCTTATCCCTTTGTTGGTTCTTCCTTTATCATCAAGATCTGAGATTATAACTCAGGTAAAGCTGTTGCACCACATTACAACGATCTTAGCTCAGCGCTCAAGGGAGTGCTTGAGGATATTCTCAAAATTGACCAATCACATGAAGCGGTTTTTCAGTCCCCTACCGATCTTTGTAACATGGGCCTGAAGTCAAACTTTTCCGCTTCAAGTTATTGATTCAAACAAAATCCAGCTAGGCATAAACATTCGCGTGGCCCTCCCGAAATATGATGTGGGGGAGCCAGGTGTTGGCCTGTGGTGGACAAAGTTAAAAATCACACGACACCAGGTTATAGTCCAACAAGTCTATTTGGAAGCGCTAGCTTTCGGAGCGCTGCTCGTTCATCAGGTAACAGAACTCTGAAAACTAGTGCTTTCAAATAGACCTTTTGGACTAGAACCTGGTGTTGTGTGAGTTTTAACTTTGTCTCCCTAAATACGCATAGATTGGAAATACGTTGTTTGGGCCTGAGTCAGCGCTGGGACCTCGGTGATTTATACAACACATGAATGGCATAATTCAAGTGAAAATAACAACGTATCCAAGTTGGCTGATAATGCAAAACCAAATGGGAATGCAGAGTGCAAGACGGCGGAGGACACGAACAGACTGAAAATTCATAAAGAGGGGTTGATTGAATCCTAAATATGCTCAACTTGGACAAATGTGAAGTATCCACTTGGCAGAACAAATAACAAAGCAGAATATTTATAACCTCTATGAAAAGTCGAAATATTAATGCCCATAACATTTTCAGTATATGAGTACAGAAACAAGTACAACAATTTGCAAAGGAAGGGTTGGGAGAGTAAGAATAAGTCAATCTCGCTCTATTTGCATAGGAGTAGTCTTTGGGTATGGAAGAAGGTTGTTGGGTGATACAGTGCTTAGTTTCGGTTTCATATTTAAAGGAGGATATCCTTGCATTGCAGCTGCTACAGGGAAGGGTCATGTGATAATTTCCTGGAGACACAGGGTTGTGAGGCTGAGTACATTGCGTCCGTATCTTTTGGGGGTTCTCGGGAATGAAAATGTATTTGAAACTTAGTGCATTCTGAGGGGACTTGAGCTGCTAAACACTGAAAAAACGAAGTCCCGTAGCTTTCAATCCGAATCAGACATCATAGTCTCACTTTAAAACGAAATAAGTGACTTTATTTTGTCATCAAATTCTCCTTGAAAAACCATGAAAATTAAACCACTGCAAAGCATTTGCAAAGAAATTGTGCTGATTTAGAGTCATAGAGCCATCGAGATGTACAAGACGGAAACACACCCTTCGGATCAACTCAATCTAGTCTCATTTGCCAGCACTTGGCCCATATCCTCAAAACCCTTTCTATTCATATACACATCCAGATGTCTTTTAATTGCACCAGCTTCCACCACTTCCGCTGGCAGCTCATTCCATACACGCACCACTCTCTGCGTGAAAATGTTGCCCCTTCGGTCCTTTTCATATATTTCGCCTCTCACCCTAAAGCTTTGCCCTCCAGTTCTGGACGTTTACCACTTCACTGATTACTTGCATGTTACTATAGAATTGTGGGACAATTAACAATGACTGTAATTTATGGGGAAAGAACCAATAGGCATGATCTGACCTCTCAATAAACTGCAAATAAAGAAGGCAATGGGAAGGTGGAGGGGGAAATCTTGCTGCCAGTGCCTGGGCTTTTAAAACAATGAGGGCGGGGTGAGCGGATGTGAGGGATGTAAAGACCTGAAGTCTGTTTGCATCTTTCTCGCATCTATGACCTGCCCTCTCCAGCCCCACAGGTCATGCTCAGCAGCAGATAAATCTGCGCTGAGCTGCTGCAGGACTAAGTTGCAGCTGCTGTCAGTTCAGCGACTCTCTCATGAACGTATTCGAAACTGGCTGGCAGAGCAGACCCAGCCACTTGTGCCTGTCTAAGCTGAACGCAACGTTCTGATGGCTTGCACCACAGCAGTGTTGAAAAGACTTGCTATATCAGATCAAAACTTTTAACTCTTTCTGGAACAAATTAAGTTTTCACCAAAGCATCTGTTAGTTTCTGCAAGTGGGTCTCTGTCACTGTCTCTTTCGTAAAATGTGTGCACCTGCCGCTCTAAATTCTTGACGTGTATCTGACGTGTCCTATGTGTTGGTGAATAACATGAAACGTGTACTTCCGAATTTGCAGGGGTATCACTGTCTGTTATGGGCAGCTGCGACGAACGAGTCATGGAGATGGAGAGGCAGGGTTTCCGTGATCACAGACTCTCCCTTCTTCAAAGTGCACGGGTTTGCGGTGAACGTCAGTGTTACCGCACCGCCAGCTCTGCCCACGCATGTAGAGTGCGCCCCCTGCTGCTCCGTTTCATGATGCCTTTCTTCCTCCTTCAAAACAGTTCTATATTACGTTTGTGGAAAACCCACGGTTCTGTTCCTGGAACAACATTCCATTGTAGACACTAAGCAGCTGCCGCTGCTGAATTACTGCCGTCACCAGTTGACGTGCCCATTGACCCTGTGGACTGCTCAGAGGAAAGCATTTATAAGTATTAAATACAACTAATTATTTTGTTCATGATTTACTCTTTCAGCTCGTGATGTCCTCCTTGTACATAGAGTCACAGCGTCATACAGCACGGAAACAGATCCTTCGGCGCAAACAGTCCATACCGAATATAATCCCGAACAAAACTCGCCCTACCTGCCTACACTTGGCTCATATACCTCCGAACATTTCCTATTTGTTTACTTATGCAAATGTCTTTTATATGCTCTAACTGTATTAACATCCACCACATCCTCTGGAAGTTCATTCCACACATGAACCACACTCTGTGCAAAAAAGTTGTTCCTCAGTTCTTTTTAAAATCTTTCTCTGTTCATCTTCAAAATTTGCCCCAGTCTTGAAATTCGTCGCCCGACGAAAAAAGAAATCGCATGCCATTCACCTTTGCTATATCCCTCGTGATTTCATAAGCCTCTATTAGGTCACCCCTAACCTCCTACTCTCCAGTGAGAAAAGTCACAACCTCTCCAGCCTGGCAACATCAGGGTAAATCTCTTCTGAACCCTCTCCAGCTTAATGATATCATACGTATTACTGGGCGATCAGAACTGGACCCAATACTCCAGAAAAGGCCTCACCAACCTACTGTACATCTTCAACATGATGTCTGAACTCCTGTACTCAAAGCTCTGAACACTGAAGGCAAATGTCCTAAACGCGTTCTTAACCACCCCGTCTGCATGTGGCGCACACTTCAAACAATTATATGCCTGACTCCTTGGTCTCTCTGTTCTACAACAATTCCCACGGCTCTTTTTTTAATTGAATAAGTCCTGCCCTTGTTAATTTTATCAAAATGCAATACCTCACATTTATCCAAAATAGAATATCCTCAGCCCATTAAACCAAGAGCTTTGACGAAGGGTCAGTTAGACTCGAAACGTCAGCTCTTTTCTCTCCTTACACATGCTGCCAGACCTGCTGAAATTTTTCCAACATTTTCTCTTTTGGTGGGCAGGTGAGACTAATTTACTGTGGGAACATGGTCAGCATAGAGTGGTTGGAACAAAGGGTCTGTGTCCTTGCTGTTGGACTGTAGCGATTTACGGCATGAGATTTGTTCGAGGTTTTGATTGAATCTTATCAGATCGAGTGGATCGGTTGGAGAGACAGATAGAAGCGATGAGGAATTTGCAACAGCAACAGTATGTGATTGATGGCAGTTATAGGAAAGGGGAATGTCTAAGATATAATCACATAGATGGGTTAACTCCAGGAAGGGTGAGATAGGTCGGTACCTAGGGCAGGAGTCATTTGTGGATATACCCATTTCAAACAGGACGCTGTTTTGGAAAATGGAGGGGGTGGTGGATTCTCAGGGGAATGTAGCACGAACAGCCAAGTTTCTGGTATTGAGACTGGCTCTAATGCAACGAGGGGTACGTCGGCTTCCAACAGATCAATTGTGTTAGGGGATTCTGTAGTCAGAGGTAGAGACAGACGTTTCTGTGGCCAGCAGAGAAAAAGCAGAATGGTGTGTTGTTTCCCTGGTGCCAGGATCAAGGATGTCTCAGAGGGGGTGCAGAATGTTCTCACGGGGGAGAAGGGCCAGCAGGAGGTCATTGCCCATGTTGGAACCAACGACATTGGAAGGGAAGTTTGAGATTCTGAAGGAAGATTACAGAGAGTTAGGCAGGAATTTAAAAAGGAGGTCCTCAAGGGTAGTAATATCTAGATAAGTCCCAGCGCTACGAGCTAGTGAGGGCAGGAATAGGAGGTTAGAGCAGATGAATGCATGGCTGAGGAGCTGGTGTATGGGAGAAGGATTCACATTTTTGGATCATTGAAATGTCTTTTGGGATAGAAGTGACCTGTACAAGAAGAACGGATTCATCTAAATTGGAAGGGGACTAATTTACTGGCAGGGACATTTGCTAGAACTGCTTGGGAGGATTTAAACTAGTAAGGTGGAGGGTGGGTGGGGGGGGGGGGGGGGGGGTGGCTGGTAACCAAGGAGATAGTGAGGAAAGAGATCGAACTGAGACGGGTACAGCTGAGAACAGAAGTGAGTCAAACAGTCAGGGCAGGCAGGGACAAGGTAGGACTAATAAATTAAACTGCATTTATTTCAATGCAAGGGGCCTAACGGGGAAGGCAGATGAACTCAGGGCATGGTTAGGAACATGGGACTGGGATATCATAGCAATTACGGAAACATGGCTCAGGGATGGGCAGGACTGGCAGCTTAATGTTCCAGGATACAAATGCTACAGGAAAGATAGAAAGGGAGGCAATAGAGGACGGGGAGGGGGGGGTGGGGGGATGGCATTTTTGATAAGTGATAGTATTACAGCTTTGCTGAGGGAGGATATTCCTAGAAATACATCCAGGGAAGTTATTTGGGTGGAACTGAGAAATACGAAAGGGATGATCACCTTATCGGGATTGTATTATAGACCTCCTAATAGTCAGAGGGAAATTGAGAAACAAACTTGTAAGGAGATCTCAGCTATCTGTAAGAATAATAGTGTAGTTATGGTAGGGGATTTTAACTTTCCAAACATCGACTGGGACTGCCATAGTGTTAAAGGTTTAGATGGAGAGGAAGTTGTTAAGTGTGTACAAGACAATTTTCTGATTCAGTATGTGGATGTGCCTACTAGAAAAGGTGCAGGACTTGACCTACTCTTGGGAAATAAGGCAGGGCAGGTGACTGAGATGTCAGTGGGGGAACACTTTGGGGACAGCGACTATAATTCTGTTCGTTTTAAAATAGTGATGGAAAAGGATAGGCCAGATCTAAAAGTTGAAGTTCTAAATTGGAGAAAGGCCAATTTTGACGGTATTAGGCAAGAACGTTCGAAAGCTGATTGGAGGCAGATGTTCACAGGCAAAGGGACGGCTGGAAAATGGGAAGCCTTCAGAAATGAGATAACAAGAATCCAGAGAAAGTATATTCTTGTCAGGGTGAAAGGGAAGGCTGGCAGGTATAGGGAATGCTGGATAAGTAAAGAAATTGAGGATTTGGTTAAGAAAAAGAAGGAAGCATATGTCAGGTATAGACAGGATAGAGATCGAGTGAATCCTTAGAAGAGTATAAAGAAAGTAGGAGTATACTTAAGAGGGAAATCAGGAGGGCAAAACAGGGGCATGAGATAGCTTTGGCAAATAGAATTGAGGAGATTCCAAAGGGGTTTTACAAATATATTACGGACAAAAGGGTAAGTGGGAGAGAATAGGGCCCCTCAAAGATCAGCAAGGCGGCCTTTGTGTGGAGCTACAGAAAATGAGGGAGATACTAAATGAATATTTTGCATCAGTATTTACTGTGGAAAAGGATATGGACGATATAAACTATAGGGAAATATATGGTGACATCTTGCAAAATGTCCAGATTACAGAGGAGGAAGTGCTGGATGTCTTGAAATGGTTAAAAGTGGATAAATTCCCAGGACCTGATCAGGTGTACGGAGAGCTCTGTGGGAAGCTAGAGAAGTGATTGCTGGGCCTCTTACTGAGATATTTTTATCATCGATAGTCACAGGTGAGGTGCCAGAAGACTGAAGGTTGGCAAACGTGGTGCCACTGTTTAAGAAGGGCAGTAAAGACAAGCCAGGTAACTATAGACCGGTGAGTCTGACCTCGGTGGTGGGCAAGTTGTTGGAGGGAATCCTGAGGGGCAGGATATACATGTAATTAGAAAGGCAAGGACTGATTCAAAATAGTCAACATGGCTTTGTGCATGGGAAATCATGTCTCACAAACTTCATTGAGTCTTTTGAAGAAGTAACAAAGAAGATTGATGAGGGCAGAGCAGTAGATGTGATCTATATGGGCTTCAGTAAGGCGTTTGACAAGGTTCCCCATGGGAGACTGATTAGCAAGCTTAGATCTCATGGAATCAAGGGAGAACTAGCCATTTGGATACAGATCTGGCTCAAAGGTAGAAGACAGAGGGTGGCGGTGGAGGGCTGTTTTTCAGACTGGAGGTCTGTGACCAATGGAGTGCCACAAGGATCGGTGCTGGGCCCTCTACTTTTTGTCATTTACATAAATGATTTGGATGCGATCATAAGAGGTACAGTTAGTAAGTTTGCAGATGACACCAAAATTGGAGGTGTAGTGGACAGCGAAGAGGGTTACCTCAGATTACAACAGGATCTGACCAGCTGGGCCAATGGGCTGAGAAGTGGCAGATGGAGTTTAATTCAGATAAATGCGAGGTGCTGCATTTTGGGAAAGCAAATCTTAGCAGGACTTACACATTTAATGGTAGGTTCCTAGGGAGTGTTGCTGAACAAAGAGCCCTTGGAGTGCAGGTTCATAGCTCCTTGATAGGTCGCAGGTAGATAGGATACTGAAGAAGGCGTTTGGTATGCTTTCCTTATTGGTCAAAGTATTGAGTACAGGAGTTGTTAGGTCATGTTGTAGCTGTACAGGACATTGATTAGGCCACTATTGGAATTCTGGTCTCCTTCCTCTCAGAAAGATGTTGCGAAACTTGAAAGGGTTCAGAAAAGATTTACAAGGATCTTGCTAGAGTTGGAGGATCTGAGCTACAGGGAGAGGCAGAACAGGCTGGGGCTGTTTTCCCTGGAGTGTTGGAGGCTGCGGGGTGACCTTTCAGAGGTTTACAAAATTATGAGGGGCATGGATAGGATAAATAGACAAAGTATTTTCCATGGGGCTGGGGAGTCCAGAACTAGAGAGCATAGGTTTAGGATGAGAGGGGAAAGATACAAAATAGACCTAACAGGCAACATTTTCACGCAGAGCGTGGTACGTGTATGGAATGAGCTGCCAGAGGATGTGGTGGAAACTTGTACAATCACAACATTTAAGAGGCATTTGGATGGGTATATGAATAGGAAGTGTTTGGAGGGATATGGGCCGGGTGCTGGCAGGTGGGACTCGATTGGTTTGGGGTATCTAGTCGGCATGGACGGATTGCACTGAAGGTTTGCATGCTGTAAATCTCTATGACTCCATGACTCTACAACTGATGAAGATTTAGGGTGTAGGTTTGCTCGCTGAGCTGTAAGTTTGATATCCAGACGTTTCAGTACCTGGCTAGGTAACATCATCAGTGGTGACCTCCAAGTGAAGCGAAGCTGTTGTCTCCTGCTTTCTATTTATATGTTTGCCCTGGATGGGGTTTCTGGGGCTTGTGGTGATGTCATTTCCTGTTCATTTTCTGAGGGGTTGATAGATGTTATCTATATCTATGTGCTTGTTTATGGCGTTGTGGTTGGAGTGCCAGGCCTCTAGAAATGAAGATTTTTTTGTAATCTTAGATAACCTTCTTCATTGTCCACTATACTGCCACTGGTGTCATCCGCAAACTTGCTAATCATGCCTTCTATATCCTCATTTAATTCATTCATATAGGTGACAAACACAAGTGAATCCAGAACCGAACCCTGCAGAACACCGCTGGTAACAGGTCTCCAGCCTGAAAAACAATACTGAACTACTACTCTGTGGTTCCTCCTGTACAGCCAATTTTGTACCCATTTGGCAAGCTCACCCTCAATCCCATGTGATCTTACTTAATACATGAGTCTACGCTGTGGAACATTGTCAAAGGTTTTGAAAAGTCCAAATAAATATCCTAGATGGAGCACTGTTTGGTAGTCCCCAAAACCGCCAACTTGCCCTGTTAGGTGAGCAAATTTCAGAACATTTCCCATCTCTGAATGGGACTTCATTTTAAAACAAGGAAAACCGAATGGGATGTGCGGGGCTGTGGCTTCAGTATCTCTGCATTGAGAATTCACACCTCCATCTGGGTGAATGCACTCAAGAAAAGGCACGCTGTAAGTTAAAGCTCTGCTGTTTGTTTTCTGGTCAGACAATAATAGAAATCCTGCGGGAATATCTGCGGTAACCCTTCAGATGAATACACTGGTCCGATTAAAGGTGAATTGATCTGAAGCCAGGCTGGTGCTCCCGGACTTGGAGGGACGAGCCGTTCAATTTCTCAATGAAACTTAAAGGTCACAAATCCCATGTCAGCCCGCCATAACCCCCAATCAATTCGGAGGAAGGGAGATGCACGTTTGGAATGGGTGAGCTTTTCATAGAAGGAGACTGAGAGATACGCAACAGGTGAGAGGGAGGCAGGTACAGCCCTAGCCCTGCCCTAAACAAAAGCTGGGGGACCCTGTCCTGTTGTACCTGAGAGAGCAGGCAGACAGCTACAGGGGCTGGCATATATCCATCCTGCCCTCTGCACCGGGCAACTCAAGCATCAGTTCTTTGACTGGCAGCTTGAACACTGAGCACTGCTGCTATGCTGCTATATGTGAGAAAGAGTCAGATGGAGAAATCTGTCCAACATGTAGTTCTGCAGAGGGAGAGAGAATTTGCAATCACATCTTCTCTCTCTCCCCCGGGGGAATACAGGGCACCTGGGAGAGACAAGCGGTCAGAACAGGGGGCCAATGCTTCAGGGTACTGCAGAGAGAAGGGGCTGGAGGAGGCAAGGATAGATTCCAGTCTGCAACTCACTCCAGGGTATTTCTTATTCTATACATAAACGCCCAAAACTCTCGATTAGATTCTAGTCTGCAATTCACTCACTGCAGGGCACGTTATTCGATATATAAATCAACTGAACCTCTCACAAAGATTCCAGTCTGTAACTCCGCCCCGGTACCTGTTATTCTATATACAGGTCTCCTGAACCCCTGCGGTTAGATTCCAGCGTGTAACTCCCTCCCAGTTATCTGTTATTCTATACATAAATCACCCTGAATGGCTTGAATACATTCCGGACTGTAACTGACTCCTGGGTATCTGTTATTATATGTATGAGTCATCTGAACACCACGATTTGATTCCAGCCTAAAACTCGCTCCCTGGTCTGTTATTCCAAACATAAACAATCTGAACTCCTCAATTAGATTCCAGTTTCTAACTCACTCCTGGATATCTGTTATTCAATGCATAGAAATGTATTCCAATTGTTTGAGTAAGACTCAGTGCAGGGTAGATAAAGGGGAAACAGTGGATGAAATATATTTGGATTTTCAAAAACCTTTGAATAAGCGACCACATATGAGGATACTTTATAAAATGAGAGCCTGTTTTGATGGGGTTGTACATTGGCATGGGCAGGGGATTAGCCGACTACTAGAAGACAGACAGTCAGAATAAGACATGATTGTCAGATATGGACAGGTTAGTGAGTCGTAACAAAAACTTTGTAGGTGGAATGTAATGTGGGGAAATATGAGGCAATGCACCTTGGCAGGAAGAATGGAGGAATGAATATTATTGAAATTGGGAAAGACTATTAGAAAGCTACAACACAGTGGAATTTGGAGGTCCAAATTCCAAAAAGCTAGCATTGAAGTTCAACAAGTCATAGTGAGGGCAAATGGAAGGTTGGCAATGATTGAAAAGGGAATGGTTTGGAAGGTTTATTTTATAAAGAAAGGCTGGGTAGGTTGGGATGTTTTTCACTGGCGTGTAGAAGGTTGAGGGATGTCCTTATAAGGGTTTGCAAAATGATGAGAAGTAAAGCTAGGGTTAATGGTGGGTGTCATTTCCATAGGATAGGGGATTTCAAGACTAGGAGATGTATTTTTAAGGTGAGCGGAGAACGTTTTAAAAAAGATATGAGGAGCAATTTGTTTTACACAGAGTGTGGTTCATGTGTGGAATGAACTTCCAGAGGAAGCAGTAGATGTGGGTCCATTTAAAAGAGGGATATGGACCAGGAGCAGGCAGGTGGGACTAGTTGAGTTTGGAATTATGGTTGGCATGGACTAGTTGAAACAAAGGGTCTGTTTCTATGCTGTATGACTCTAGGATTCTGGTATTTTAGTTCAGTTTCCAAAAGATCTGAACACGATTGGACAGTGCTGGGTTCTGAGAATGGGGTAGAACAAATATTGCCACTCAGTTACTGCACCACCCCCCACCTTTTCCTCCGCTACATCGATGACTGTATCGGCGCTGCCTCGTGCTCCCACGAGGAGGTTGAACAGTTCATCCACTTTACCAACACCTTCCACCCCGACCTCAAATTCACCTGGACCGTCTCAGACTCCTCCCTCCCCTTCCTAGACCTTTTCATTTCTATCTCAGGCGACCGAATCAACACGGACATTTACTATAAACCGACCGACTCCCATAGCTACCTAGACTACACCTCCTCCCACTCTGCCCCCTGTAAAAACGCCATCCCATATTCCCAATTCCTTCATCTCCGCTGCATCTGCTCCCAGGAGGACCAGTTCGAAATCCGTACAACCCAGATGGCCTCCTTCTTCAAGGACCACAATTTCCCCCCAGACGTGGTCGATGATGCCCTCTACCGCATCTCTTCCACTTCCTGCTCCTCCGCCCTTGAGTCCCGCCCCTCCAACCGCCACCAGGACAGAACCCCACTGGTCCTCACCTACCACACCACCAACCTCCATGTACAGCGGATCATCCGCCGTCTTTTCAGCCACCTCCAAACGGACCCCACCACCAGGGATATATTTCCCTCCCCTCCCCTATCAACATTCCAAAAAGATCACTGCCTCCGTGACTCCCTTGTCAGTTCCACACTCCCACCAACCCAACCTCCACTTCCGGCATCTTCCCCTGCAACCACAAGAAATGCAAAACTTGTGCCCACACCTCCCCCCTTACTTCCCTCCAAGACCCCAAGGGATACTTCCATATCCACCACAAATTCACCTGCACCTCCACACACATCATCTATTGCATCCGCTGCACCCAATGTGGCCTCCTCTATATTGGGGAGACAGGCCGCCTACTTGCAAAATGGTTCAGAGAACACCTCTGGGACACCCGGACCAAACCAACCCAACCACCCCGTGGCTCAACACTTCAACTCCCCCTCCCACTCCACCAATGACAGGAGTCCTTGGACTCCTCCATCGCCAGACCATAGCAACATGACGGTTGGAGGAAGAGTGCCTCATCTTCTGCCTAGGAACTCTCCAACCACAAGGGATGAACTCAGATTTCTCCAGTTTCCTCATTTCCCCTCCCCCCACCTTGTCTCAGTCAAATCCCTCGAACTCAGCACCGCCTTCCTAACCTGCAATCTTCTTCCTGACCTCTCCGCCCCCACCCCACTCCAGCCTATCACCCTCACCTTGACCTCCTTCCACGTATCGCATTTCCAACGCCCCTCCCCCAAGTCCCTCCTCCCTACCTTTTATCTTAGCCTGCTGGACACACTTTCCTCATTCCTGAAGAAGGGCTTATGCCTGAAACGTTGGTTCTCCTGCTCCTTGGATGCTGCCTGACCTGCTGCGCTTTTCCAGCAACACATTTTCAACTTGGTTACTGATGACCAATTACCAAACTGATCTGTTTTAAACTCTTCAACTGTAGACCTTTCAGAGTCTGTGTCTTTTAGAATCTCTCTGAAAAACGCCAAGAACAAGATTACATTGTTAAAGAAGCAGCATCATCACATTTTCTCTCTTTAAAAAAGAACTATCAATATTCAAAGGTAGCTTCATTTCAAAACTCTTTAATCCTAAATTGGCAGTATGCTACACCACACATATAGAAACATGCTAACAGGTACCACTACATTCTGTTGCTGTCTGTTTTACTCCTGCCACTGAATGCCTCCATTTCTTATCCACATCTCATCAATCAGTTCGCAATTACGTTTTCTCAATCTGCCACATGCCCAATTTTCAAATTGAATGGCTGTACCAACAAGCTCCATCTAAACAGTCTGGCATTTTTGTCCTTCAATTTCTCCACAAACCTCAATGGGCTATGATCAGTGCACATGATTGTCTCAGATTCGTTACTGGCAATATAAACACTGAAATGTTGCAATGCCAACACCAGGCTCAAGTCTTCTTCCCAACCGTCGAATATTTCTGCTGCTGAATGTTCAATTTCCTGGAGAAATACCCAATAGATCTTTCAATCTTCTCGTCGTGCAAGAGCACAACATCAACACCCACATCACCTGCATCGATAGCCACCTTGAATGGCTTTGCGTAATTAGGTGTGCCTTATGCAGGGGCAGTAGTTAACACAGCTTTCAGGCTGTCACATTCCTTCTGACAGTTCACTGTCCACTGAGACGTCTTGCCTTTCTTTAGCAATTCAGTGAGAGGAGCAGACACACTGCTAAAATTTGGTACAAATGTTGTATAAAATCCACTCAATCTCAGGAATTGTAGTACTGCTCTTTTTGTCGATGGTGTGGGAAATTTCCCAACCATGTTTGTTTTAGCATCTCCTGGGGCCATTTGTCCATATCCAATAACATGACCCAGGAAGGTGACTTGGGCTTTGGCAAATTTACTTTCAGTCAGGTTTATCACCAATGCTGCCTCCCGAAGTCGATAGAACAAGTCTGATAAATGTTGCAAATGTTACTTCTAGTGGACACATCCATTATTGCTAACAAATACTGCCTCTCACTTTTTAATTTAGGAAGAGGTCTTATATAACTAATTCAAACTTTTGTACAAGGTTCCTCAAATGCAGGAATACGTATTTAGGGTGTAGGTTTTATTGCTTCCTGTGGTTTTCCAGTTGTCTGACATAATTGATATGTCTGCAAAATACAACTACATTCTTGTGCATTCCAGGTCAGTAAAAATATGTTTGTAGTTTAGCTTGAGTTTTTCTCACTCCTAAATGGTAGGTCATGCACCACTCACACCACCTTCTTTCTATAACACACTGGCAATATGATTTGATGAACTTCTGCCCATTTCCCATCTGCTGGAATATGTGATTGTCTCCATGTCCTCATTAAGATATCATATTTACATTAATAATATTCAGGGACACATTTGGATCTTTTTCTGTTTATGCCCTTTGATACAATTGCTTCAAACTTCATCATTCTACTGTAATTCAGTTAATTTATCTGAGCTAAAGATTTCTCCATTTTATCTATCTGATCCTATTTTCTGTCAATGATCTGATCAAACAGGGTCTCTGCTAATTCCACTTGAACCTTTTTATCTGTACACTTTGATCTCTTTTGTTTCAACTGGTGACTTTGTGACCTCGTTACCACACTGTCAGGAAAAATCCCAGAATATGTGTCCTGCAATAGTTCAGTTGACTGAGTTTCCACTGGCCTTTCAATCACAGTAGACAGAACCCCCATTCCTGGGGCCGAGAGTTTGTCCAGTACTCCTGCCATGATTTCACCACTCTTCAATCTAACCTCACTTCACATAATTGAGTGCTCTTGTCTCACCGTGAATTCCAATCACTAGCACCCTTTCTGGCAGTTGTCCTTTAGAAGTACATATCTCATCATCTTTCAGCATCACAGATTGAGAGGATCCTGTGCCTCTTAATATTGCAACCTCTTTGCCTGCTGCTCCTGGCCTATGCGAGTAAATGATAGCTTTGCAGGTATGCAGTTTAAGAAGATCTGGCACTTCTTCCTTTACAACCTCTGACCAGCTTGTATATTCTGTTGCAGCTTTCAAACTCCACCATGCTTTCTGTTACCACTCTAATAAAATTCACTGGTTTGTCCTGTTTTCCTACATCTGGCTTCCCAGTGCTTTCCCTAAACCTTTTAACTTCTCTGTCCCCTTCAAGGGCTTCCTTTTTTCCCCTGTGGTAAGTTATCCTGATGATCTTCACCAAGATCTACCTTTCTCTTTCCAGGCGAGGATTTCTATTTTCCCCAATTTCTATCCCTCACAGGATGAAATTGACTTTGGTTGCCTAACTTTGCTCTATGGACCAATTCATAATCATCAGTCATTTCAACTGCTAATCTTGCCATTCTAACTCTCTGCTCTTCCACATGGGTTCTCACTACTTCACGAAATCGAGTTTTGAACTCCTCCAAAATAATCATCCCTCTAAGAACGTCATAGGCTTGCTCTAGTTTCAATGCCCTTTTCCACCTATCAAAATTACTGTTTGATCCTTTCAAACTCAATGTAAGTTTAAGCAGAGACCCTTCTTAATTTCCTGAAAAGTTGTCTGTAGGCTTCAGGCACGAGTTCATATGCACTTAAGATGGCTGTCTTCACCTCCTCGTGCGCCCAATATACCTCCTCTGATAGTGATGTAATCACCTCACTAGTTTTACATACAAGTTTTGTTTGGATCAACAAAACTCACATGGTCACTGGTCACCACATTTGTTTAGCCACATTTTTAAATAAGATGAAAAAGACTTCCACATCCATATCATTAAATTTAGGCAAAGCTTGAATACGTTCAAATAATTTCTCACCATGCCTTTGGTTACCATGAGTTTGCTTTTCCTCACCCTCTTCCTCGCAAAGCTTACCTTCAGCTCCATGCTCTTAGATTAGATTACTTACAATGTGGAAACAGGCCCTTCGGCCCACCAAGCCCACACCGCTCCACCGAAGCGCAACCCACCCATACCTCTAACCTAACACTACGGGCAATTTATCGTGGCCAATTCACCTGACCTGCACATCTTTGGACTGTGGGAGGAAACCGGACACGGGAAGAACGTGCAAACTCCACACAGTCAGTCGCCTGAGGCGGGAATTGAACCCGGGTCTCTAGTACTGTGAGGTAGCAGTGCTAACCACTGTGCCACCGTGCCACCCATAAAAGCTGACTATCCTGTCTAAGTGCCAATTTCTGAAGCTCAAACTCTGTCTCTATGTCTCTCTCTTCAGCCGACACAATTCGTTCTTTTTCTCTTTCCCCTGCTTTTAATTACAATTCCTTGTCCAATGTCTCTAACTCAAGCTGCTTCATTTTCCATTGAATTTTAACCATTTCTAGAGGCTCTGATGGTGTTTCCAGCAAATTTAAATGCTGACCTATTGCTAAAATAGTCTGTTCTTTTCTCATGGAAGGAGACAGCTCCAACCCCAGCTTGTCTGCTAATTCCAGCAGTTTAGCCTTTATCACTTTTTGCAATACTGCCAAGGTCACTTCTTCCACTCCCAGAAAACTGTTGGTGACTGAAAGGTCCATTGTTATCCCTAGCACCATTTAAACCAACTGAAGTCAACACCCGGAACAAAAGTCAGTAACACCTACCATTCTCTCCCTTTGAGCCCAACAATCCTAATTCCAATTTGGAACTACAGAACATATTCCATAAAGACCCCTCAATCTGTTATGGGCCAAGCCAGACTCTCTCAAAACATTGCAAGAAAGTAGCTCAGACCCTAAATTTGCCACTTGTTTTAAGCAGGTGTAACGCAGATATTCCAGGAGTGATGCAGCTGAACAAACCACTTATTTTTTCCAAAAACAGAATTTATTTACAAGATTACTGAAAGAAACACACACAAAAGAAAACAGAATGCCAAATAATTTAACGTATCCATAAACCTAACAGCTCATCCCAACTTAATTGTGCTGTTCCAAATACTAGCAACTTGGCATAAAAGGTAAAATCAAACATAGGGTCTCACAGGACAGAAGTCAGAGAGAGAGTACCAGTCTGAACCTGCTTCTTTCGGTTCAGCAGCATTTTCACACTACTACTAAAAACCAAGCAATACCAGAGTACACCAGAGCTGGGAGAACTGGCCACACAAGTGTTTTATTTAAAACTTGACAGCTTTCTGCCCGAGGCAGCATCAGTTAACTATTATCAAATTTGCCCTGAAAGTCTTCAACCACAGACATTTCTGAGTCTGTCTTTTGCAACCTCTGAAAAAATAAGCCAAGAACACCATACCCTTGTTAAAGAAGCAGCATCATCACACAGTGAAATTCTCTTCAATAATGATCACACTGTCCTGACTGATAGCCTGTCACTCCTGCAATGTATAAAAAAATTCAAAGGTGACACAACTCTTTAGATTAAACATCAGTTTGACCAAAACCAAACCAATTCATTACTCTGCATTCCAAGCCAAATATAAACTACTCAGCATTGTCATCTGGAAACGCAGTTGAATGCCATCAAACAATTTACCTGTTTAGAGAGGGTAATCTCATTTGACGCTACCACAGTCAAGAAAATGATCTACAGGCTTTAGAAAAACAAATCGCATATTCAGAAGTACTTATAAACCAACAGGTGCAGCTGAAACTCAAAGTGAACTAAGATGTAACAATAATCACTGCTCTGCCTGATGTTGAGACATGGGGTTCTACTCCGACCTCATATACACATTCCCTGCCACAGCATCCTCAAGATCTGCCCGCCGTAGGACCATAGAACAAACAGTGAAGTCTTGGAAACAGCCAATATTACCAGCATCGAAATCAGTCATCTCAGCTCCAGGACATCCCTGCAGGAGCTCCTCGGGGTAATTTCTAGGTACAACCATCGTTAGCTACTTTATCAATGGTCCTTCCTCCATCATAAGGTCCGAAGTGGAAATGCTTGCTGATCCTTGCTCAACGTTCAGCACCATTCATAACTCTCCAGATACTGAAGCAGTCCATGTTCAAATGAAACAAGTTCTACAGATATCCTGGCTTGGGCTAAGAAGTGGTAAGTAATATTCATGCTACACAAATGACAGGTAATGACCATCTCCAATAAGAAACAGTTTAACTACTGATGGTTGATATTCAATTATGCTGTCATCACGGAATTCCCCACGATACCCATCCGGGGGATTATTACTAACAAGAAACTGAGCTGGACTCACCATGTAAGCATGATGTCGACAAGAGCAGGTCAAAGACTAGGAATACTGTAGCAAGCACCTATCCCAAGACCCTCAAAACATGTTTATTATCTACAATTCACAAGTCGGGAGTGTGACGGAACACTCACTACGTGCCTGGATGGATGTAGCTCCAACAACACTAAAGAAGTTTGAAACCATCCAGAACAAAGCAGCCTGCTGAATTAGCACCCCATCCAAAAGCATCCATTCCCTCCACCACCAAATCTCTCACACAGTAGAGTGTATTATCCGTAAGATGCACTGTAGAAATTCAGCAAAATGCCCTTAGATAGCATCTTCCAAAGCCATGACCACTTCCTTCCAGAAGGACAAAGGCAGCAGATATATGGGAACACAACGACCTGCAAGTTCCCCTCCAAGCCAATCACCATGTTAACTTGGAAAACAATATCACTGTTCCGATGGGGCAATAAGGGGTGGGCAATAAATGTTGGCCAGCCGGCTACGCCCACGTCCCATGAATGATTTTTTTTTAAACTAGCCATTCTGAAGATGGGGAAATACTTGTTTGAAGGGATAGCAAGCAAGGGTTGTACTTACCTGGACAAAGTTTAGAAATTGCTTAAAATTACTCTAAAACTATGTGTGAGTTATTACAATCCTCGGCAGACAGTGGAACTGGGTGATTAGGTCTTGAAAACATTGTGGAGAAAGGTTGGTGTAGTGTTTTCCTCTTCATGAGTGTTCAGACTAGGAGGCTCAGGGACAATGTGCTATCCACTACCATCTGACATTGGCAACGGGTGAATTAGATTGTTGCAACTAATGAGCATCTGCCAAGCAATCTGAACAATACAAAATGGCAAGGGAAAAGTTGCTTTGATAGGAAGACATTTTGCTTTTACATTCATGATATTCATTCGAACAAATGTTCAGTCTCAAATGATAGATCTGAACTGATGAGCTTGATTCTGCATCTGATTCGAATAGTCAATGTAAAGGAAAAGAAAATCACTTCAGTCTGTTAAAGAAGTACGATCTTTTGAAATTGAAAAGTGTGGGTTAAGAGCCTGAGAGAAAACAGCACGAACCCATGGCGAGATGATTGTGTTGGTACATTCTACGTAAATAGCGAGAGAGGGGGCGGTGCTGACAGGTTCTCTCAGCAACATAAACAATGTGGCTTGTTAGAATTATTACATTCAATGAAACAATTTCGGACTGAGATCTCATGTATTACACCTGAGCAGTGTGGGAGGGTCTTCATGACAGCCAGACTGTGTTGACAATTTGCCAGATTGGGGAGGTCTCTGGAATATAAGATTGATGAACCTGCAACGGGAAACAAGAGGTTGGAGAGCCTTCGGGTTGGGGGGGGGGGGGGGGGGGGAGATTTTGGCATGTAAGGACAGGCGATGAGCTATGATGCATGTAACATTCAAGAAGCTTGATACCACTCAGAACAAAGCAGCCTGCTTGATTTGCCCTACATCTGCAAACATTCACTCCCACTAACATGGGCTGTCAGTAGCAGCTGTGCATACCATGCACAAAATACTTTACAGAAATCCATTAGCCTCGTTAGACAGCACATTCCAAATTCACCACCACTAGCATCTAAAAGGACAAAGGCAACATATACAAAGGTAGCACCACCATCTGCAATTTCCCCACGAAGTCACTCACTATATTGTCATTTCTTCAGTGATGCTGGGCCAAAATCCTGGAACTCCTTCATCACATCATTGGTCCACAGCAGTTGAATAACGTTGCCCACATCACCTTCTCAAAGGCAATTCGAGATAGGTGATAGAAGCTGGCCTACATATCAAAGCCTACAATCCCATGTTTCTTTTGCCTGAAACAAGACGGCATTGGTATTGGGAATAAGAGGGACAACGTGTTAGATGCACTTCTGAGGATGTATTGAGGTATCTTCAATGAAACTTGGGTCACCAGGGAAATAAGATTCATTCTGCCCTGCTTGGTGATAAATCGGCCCTGATGAGACGTACAATGATCAATCGCCTCGTTATATGAACAGCACTGGGATGAATATCAACGCAGCTCGCCCAACACTAGTCTACTTCTTGGTCATAGCTCTCTGTCACTCGCCTGGTGAAAATAAGACTTCCCGATTAAAGCCCAGGTCCATAATCGAACTCTTGTCCTTCCCATTGACATATTCATCCACAACGATTAACATTGAAGATTATCCCAGACTCTCTACATTTTGACACACTCATATCACCGATTCTTATAGGTTCTCAACCTTGAAATTGGTCCCTGCTATTTGTTTAATGCCTCGGATATTTTTTTTCTCTTTGCTCTGGTTTTACCTTCTTTGCCCAATATGCGCACCTTCACTTTCACTATTCTTTCTTAACTTATTTACATTTAGAGCCGTTAAGTCTGTTTATTCAATAGCTCATGCTTTGCAAAACTACTCTCCAGCGCATTCCTCTCCGTTTACCAATTGCTTCGTGTTCCTTTATTGAATGCTAAAATTCTCAGGCATGGTACCCTATGATAAATATAAGACGTCTCTCTTTTTTTAATCTATGCAAATATAGCTACACACAGTCGCAATCACCTTATGACAGGTACTCTTTTGGACCATGCAGAACATTATGTTTCTTCAGACCGTTGAGCACTTTGCACAATTTACTTCCGGGGGTCGAAAAGTACTGACATCGCAATAGATTTGACTCATTTTGACAGAAATGAAAGACGCCGAAATGAACGATGGATTTGACGTTCGATCAATTGTTTTATTGAACTGCGGTATTGGGATAGATTCAGAATGGTTAAATACTTAAGACACAGTCACATTGTTCCTGTCTTTTATTCAGATGTATAGATGCAAACTAATAATCATTGGCATTTCGGTTAACACGGCGAGATTGTAAAAACCAGTTTCTTTTCCGGAAGTTTCCCCCGCGATGAGCATTTTTTTTAAATTAACCGGAATGCAAATAATTTCGACCGTATTGTTACATGGGCGGCATGAACAGGGATAAACAAGCTTTCTCAACTGAGACAAGTGGAGTTTCCGAAATCACATACAGCTCGATCTCGAGATACTTGTCTGAAACGGAGTTCTCCGAGTCTCGTGTTTAACCCCACAGGAGTAACGCTCGTGTAAGTTCCACTCTGAGGCTGACAGGGTCAGATAGCTGTTCAGGAGTCCGCGGCGTCTCCCGATTCAACTCTGCTGATACCTAAAATTCCTGCGTTGCCGGAGACAGAGCCCGAAAACCGGTCTGGAACACCTTGAGGCTCTGTTCGTGCTGCTGCCGGCCCAGTGTTTAAGCAGATACCGAGGAGCATTTCCAGATTTCTGTTGATACCAATGAATGGTGGCGCTTCCTAAGGAGGCACCAGACGGAGTGTAACTAACCTGGACAGTCCCTCCCCGGGGGGAAGTCGGTTGGTTTACCGCAATCTCTGCGCTCGAAACTGGAGGGAAAAAAACAAGCATCAGGAACCTTACTGCTGTGTACTTTGATCAATTATTGAAACTATTGAATATATACGCATTGGAAAGATCACCCCAAACAATCTCCACAAAATGGATTTCACAGGAAATCTAAATGTGAGAACACCCACCTGCAAGGCAGAAACAGAAAACAACAGTAAGACGTGCCCAGTCAGACATGATGAAAGGTTTAACCAGGCTGAGATGCACTGAGAGCTGCTTAACAAATTGGATTCAGTACCTGAAAGGTTCACTCTTTTAATAAGACCGGACACCAAGAAGGTGTTGCCCTTTGCCGGTATGCATATTAATAATTTCATCTCACCCAATCAGTCTCTGAAACCTAAAGACAATCTCAAAATCCCTTCAGCGAACAGCAAATACACGGAGGGTAATAGAAAATCAAAATGCAGCGGTTGCGGAAATTCCAAGATTAAACAGAAAATACATGTCTATATCAGTGCAGGAAATATCATAGAGCGAGAAATTGGATCCATATTTCATTTCGTGACCTTTCTATAGAAGCTCAACTTGCCAAAAGCCTTACCACGCTCCCAACGTGTATTCTGTGCGATCTATATTGCTAAAATTGATTTGAATCCTCGAAACGAGCACAATAAAAGATGTCAGAAACAGATGTAACATTTTGAGTCCAGCGACTTGTTCAGTTCCAAAGATCGTGAAACGTCACTTTTCTTTTCTCCACAGACGCTGCCAGACCTGCTGTGTTTCTCCAACGCTGTATGTTTTGTTTATGATTTTCAGCATTCGCAGCATTTTATGTTTATATAAAAAATATAATTTAGCCTCTTTGACACATCTACCCAACACCCAAATGTCATAGTGTTCCGGGTAAAGTGATGGGCTCCAGTCCTCCCAGCAATGGCTCCGACGCCACAACGCAGAATAATTGGTCACTGGGAAGGACAGTTATACTCACTGATATTGCCAGAATCTTCTGCTTATTCTCCGAATTTCAACATCCGCTGCATTTTGATTTTGTAACACCTCCGTCTTCTAACACCTTCCCTTCAGTTTCTATTCGTTTTGAGATTGTATTCAGGTTTCTGGATGAGTTGAAAACATCCATCGATGTTAATTTTAACTCTGAGATAGATAAATGTTGTTAAGCAAATGCCTTAAGGGGTACGGTCTAAAGTCAGGAATATGACGCAGGCCCACTGATCAACTATATCTCATTAAATTGCGGAACAGGGTAGAGGGGCTGAATGGTCTAATCCCATCTCTATGTTCCATAGATTCTCCATTGGTAAGTCATGACACCAAATCAGGTTGTGAAAATAAATCGGGCGGAAAGGTAACAAATGGGGTTGAAGAACGGTCTCCGGCGTCCAATAGAATTGGGAAACCCAAATACGGGTGTTTTGGCCAACACGCGATTTCCACTGCAGATTGAATTATTAATGAAATCCCAATAATGTCTCTCACAGCCAGGACGGTAAGAACAAACCTGTGGATTGGTGAGTGAAGAGGTGATAGGTCAGTAACGCAGCAGATGGTGGGTTAATGGTCCATGGGTCCAAAAAGAACCTGTGAATGAGTATAGCATTAAATTCACATCGTTACTAACTCTGCTTTCGCTTCTTCGCCAACGGTTGCCTCCCTTTTGCTGAGATTAACATCTGTTATTGATACCGATTAAAAGTTTCTTCAGTTGGGAAATACCTTTATTCAATTTCACTATGCAAGTTTGGCAATTCATATGAAACTGTTCTTCAATTTCTGATGAAATAACGCACCAGGAAGAGATTGCCTCTTTCTTTCCACAGGAATCTGCAATGCCTGTGTTCCCAGGATTTTCCTGTTTTTATTTTGAAGGTTAAACTAGGTGGACCTAAGATGCAATCTTATCTTTTTATGTTTGATTCAAGATATATTGTTGTAAATAGTTCTAGAAATGTTCTAGAGCCGTTTTCTATAGATAAAAAAGATAATGTAAGAAGTAAAATGTGCTTTTTTCCAATAGTTTTGTGAAACTGGGCGAGATTTCAGGAAACAGCGCGTTTTAGAGACATTTGAATTTATTGGAAGGAATTTCACCTGACAGTATGGCACAATTTCATATACGAAGCATTTTCTGAGATTTCAAGTTGTGATTTATACGGGCTTCCTTCTGTTACGGGGGTATCCTTGTCTGTTATGGAAAGTGCGACGAACCCTCTTCTACTGAACTACTATATGAGCTTCACGGACATCTTTCTCAAAATGACGAAGTCATGGAGATGGCGTGGGGGTGGGGTGGGGTCGGGCGGGGGGCAGGGTTTCAATTATCACAGACTCTCCCTTCTTCAAACTGCACTTTTGAGCTGAACACTAGTATTACCACACAGCCATTTCTGCCCTCACATGCGCCCCCTGCTGCTCCATTTCATGATGTCTTTCTTCTTCAAAATATCTCGATATCACGTTTGTGGAAAACCCACGGTTCTGCTGCAGGGACAACTTTCCATTGTAGACACTAAGCAGCTGCCACTGCTGAATTACTGCCGTCACCAATTGATATCCCCATTGACCCTGTGGACTGTTCAGAGAACTACATTAGATATAACTAATTTTCTTGTTCATACGTGATTTCCATTTTCAGCTCATGACGTCCTCCTTGTACACAGAGTCACTGCGTCATACATCACGATAACAGATCCTTTGGCGCAAATAATCCATTCCGAATATAATCCCGAACTAAACTCGTTCCACCAGCCCACGCTTAGCCCATATACTTCCAAACATTTTCTATTTGCTTACTTATCCAAATGTTTTTTAAATGTTCCCCCATCCACCACTTCCCTTGGAAGTTCAGTCCACACATGAGCCTCACTCTGTGCAAAAACGTTGCTCCTCATGTCTTTTTAAAATATTTCTCCGCTCACCTTTAAAATATGCCCTGTGTCTTGAAATTCCTCACCGCGGGGAAGAAAATCATATGCTATTCACCTTTGCTATACCCCTTGTGATTTTATAAACCGCTATAAGATCGCCCCTCACCCTCTTACGCTCCAGTGAGAAAAGTCCCAGTCTCTACAGCCTGGCAACATCCTGGTAAATCTCTTCTGAACCCTCTCCAGCTTAATGATATCATACTTATAACAGGGGGATCAGAACTGGACACAGGACTTCAAAAAAGGCCTCACCAACCTACTCTACAACTTCTACATGATGTCTCAACTCCTCTACTCAAAGCTCTGAATGCTGAAGGCAAACGTCCTAATCGTGACCTAATCAGTTCTTAACTGATCTACATATGGCGCACACTTCAAACAATTATATGCCTGACTCCCTGGTCTCTCTGTTCTACAACAATAGCTAAGGCCCTACTTTTAACAGTATAATTCCTTCCTTATTGTATTAAAATGCAATACCTTGCATTTATCCAAAATAAAATCCATCTGCCACTCCACTGCCCATTGGCCCAACTGATCAAAATTTTTTTTTAGTCTTAGATAACCTTCTTTATTGTCCACTATACCGCCATTTCTGGAGTCATTAGCAAATGTAGAAATCATACCTCATTCAATATCCTCATTCAATTCATTCATATAAGTGACAAACAAAAGTGGATCCAGTACGGAACCCTGTAGAACACCGCTGCTAACAGGCTTCCAGTCGAAGAAACAACCCTGCACTCCCACTCTCTGTGTCCTACTGTGAAGGCAATTTTGGATCCAATTGGCAAGGTCGCCCTGAATCCCATGTGATCTTACTTAACTAATTAGACTACGCTGTGGAGTCTTGTCAAAGGCTTTGAAATGTCCAAGTAAACATCCTAACACTAGATGGAGACGGGTTGCTAGTTCCCAAAAGTCGCCAACTCGCCCTGTTAGGTGAGCTAATTTAGGAATGTTTCCCACCCGCCCAGATGGAACTTCATTCGAAGACGTAGAAAATCCGTGGGATCCGGTCGGGATGTCGTAGGTTGGGGGGGGGGGGGGGGGGGGGGATGTTGGCGATGTTAGTGGGAGTGCAGCTCCGCTGTGGTTTCAGTATCCCCATCTGTGCGAATATACTGAAGCAAAGAGCGCGCTGTAGGTTCAAGCTCTGCTGTTTGTTTTCCGGTTAGCCAATAATAGAAACTCTGCGGGAATATCTGCAGTAAACCTTCAGATGAAATCACTGGTCTGATTATAGGTGAAGTGATCTGAAGCCAGGCAGGTGCTCCCGGGTTTGGACGAACGAGCCGCTCAATTCCTCAATGAAATTGCATGGCCACAAATCCCACTTCAGCCCTTCATAAGCTCCAGCCAATCGGAATCTTCCTGGTATTTCCTTTCAGTTCGCAAAAGATCCGAACCCGATTGGACAGCGCTGGCTTTTGAGAATGGGGTAGGGGCATTTGTTGCCACTCGGTCACTGATGACCAATTACCGAACTGATCTGTGTTTAAACGCCTGGATTTACTTCCGAGTTTCTAAAGAAAAGCCAGCAAAAACCACAAACTTCATCCTGCCCCCTCAAAAGACCATGCTGTCCTGGCCGAGTGCCTGTCCCGCCGAGTGGAACGCTACAGCTCAGTTAAAGAGCACTCAACAGACCTTCTGCGCCAGTGACCCTTCAAAGAAAAAATAATGATGACTAAAAATCTTGACATCTTGCCTTTCACGACATTTCATACGATCATTACTGCTATTAAATCAAAAACAAATTGAATGGTTCCTTGTGCGGGGCAAACTTTACAGATAATAGTTAATGACAAGGCGAGCTTTATGTTTAAAAGAACAAAAGAACAAAGAAAATTTACAGCCCAGGAACAGGCCCTTCGGCCCTTCAAGCCTGAGCCGATCCAACTGTAATGTCTGAACCTTTCGGTCAATTCCTAAGCATTTGTATCCCTCTACTCCCTGCCTACTCATATATCTGTCCGGACGCATCTTAAATGAATCTACCGTGCCTACCTCTACCACCTCTGCTGGCAACGCATTCCAAACGCCCACCACCCTCTGTGTGAAGTACTTGCCGCGTGTATCCCCCTTAAACGTTCCACCACTCACCTTGAAAGCATGACCTCTGGTTATTGAATCATTCACCCTGGGAAAAAGCTTGTCTCTATCCATCCTGTCTATACCCTTCATGATTTTGTAAACCTCAATCAGGTTCCCCCCTCAATCTCCTCTTTTTAGTGAAAATAAACCTAACCTACTCAACCTCTCTTCATAGCTAGCACCTTCCATACCAGGCAACATCCTTGTAAATCTTCTCTGCACCCTCTCTAAAGCGTCCACATCTTTTTGGTAATGTGGCGATCAGAACTGTACACAATATTCTAAATGCGGCGGAATCAATGTCTTGCACAATTTTAATATGACCTGCCAGCTCTTATACTCAATACCACGTCCAATGAAGGCAAGCATACTATACGCCTTCTGGACCACTCAATCCACCTGTGCAGCAACCTTCAGGGTACAATGGACCTGCACTTCCAGATCTCTCTGTCCATCAACTTTTCCCAAGGCTCTTCCATTCATTGTATAATTCGCTCGGGAATTAGACTTGCCTAATGCAACACCTCATATTTGTCTGGATTGAAAGCCATCTGCCACTTTTCCGCCCAACTCTCCACTCTATCTATATCCTCCTGTATTCTCTGACAGTCCCTTATGCTTTCTGCTACTCCACCAATCTTTGTGTCATCTGTAAACTTGCTGAACATACCAACAGTGATTGGTATGTAGATTCTAGATTATTTATGTATATTACAAACAACAGTGGCCCCAATACTGACCCCTGTGGAACACCACTGGTCACATTTCTCCATTTCGAGAAATTCCCTTCAACTACTGTTCTCTGTCTCCTGTTGCTCAACCAGTTCTTTATCCACCTAGCTAGAACACCCTGCACACCATGTGACTTCACTTTCTCCATTAGTCTACAATGGGGAACGTTATCAAATGCCCTACTAAAGTCCATGTATTCGACATCAACAGCCCTTCCTTCATCTAACAACTTGGTCACTTCCTCGAAGAACTCTATTAAGTTGGCAAGGCACGATCTCCCCCGTACAAAACCATGTTGCCTATCACTGATAAGCTCATTCTTTTCTAAATATAAATATATCCTATCTCTTAGTACCCTCTCCAGCAATTTCCCCACCACCGACATCAGGCTTACTGGTCTGTAGTTACCCAGAATATCCCTACTACCCTCCTTGTACAGAGAGACAACATAAGCTACCCTCCAGTCCTCTGGCATCTCACCTGTATTTAAGGATGCTACAAAGATATCTGTCAGGGCCCCAGCTATTTCCTCTCTCACCCCTCTCAGCAACTTGGGATAGATCCCATCTTGTCCAGGGGAGTTTTCCACCTTAATAACCTCGAGCATACCCAACACATCTCCCCTACTTATGCCAACGTGATCCAGACTAATCAAACTTCTATCTCTAATCTCAAGATTCATCATGTAGCTCTCCTCAGTGAACACTGATGCAAAGTAATCATTCAGAATCTCATCCATTCTCTCAGGTTCAGCACACAGCCTTCCTTCATTATCTTTTAGTGGACCAATCCTTTCTCTAGTTACCCGCTTGCTTCTTACATAAGAATAAAATGCTTTGGGATTTTCCTTAATTCTGCTTGCTGAAGCTATTTCATGACCCCTTTTCACACGCTTAATTCCTTGTTTAAGATTTGTCCTATTCTTCCGATATTCCTCCAGGGCCCGTTCTGGTTTTAGCTACCTAGACCTTATGTACGCTTCCCTTTTCCTCATGGCTAGTCATACAATTTCTCCTGTCATCCACGATTCACGAATCTTGCCCTTCCTATCCTTTGCCTTCAACAGGACATGCCTATCCTGCACTACCGTTAACCTATCTTTGAAAGCCTCCCACACCTCAAATGTGGACTTCTTTTCAAATAGCTGTGTCCAATCCATATTTCCCAGCTCCTGCCTAATTTTGATATAATGGGCTTTGGCCCAGTTTAGTACTCTTCCCTGAGGACCACGCTCTTCTTTATCTACAAGTATTCTAAAACTTAGAGAATTGTGGTCACTGCTCCCAAATAAATCCCCACTGCAACTTCTTCCACTTGTCCTGGCTCGTTCCCCAGAACCAGGTCCAATATGGCCCTTTCCCTCATCAGACTATTGACATACTGCTCTAGAAAACTCTCCTGGATGCTTCGTACACATTTTACTCCATCCATACCTCTGACGCTAAGTGTATCCCAGCCAATGTTGGGAAAATTAAAATCTCCCAGCACCACTACCCTATTGCCTCTACATCTATTCATAATCTGTTTACCTATTGGTTCTTCTACCTCACACTCACTGTTGGGTGGTCTGTAATACAGCCCCAACAATGTAACTGCACCCTTCTTATTTCTCAGCTCCACCCATAATACCTCACTACTCAAGACCACCATAGTGTCCTCCTTTAGCACAGCCGTGATATCGTCCCTGACCAGTAATGCAACTCCACCCCTTCCTTTACTTCCCTCCCTGTCCTGTCTGAAGCATCTATATTGTGGAACATTTAGTTGCCAATCATCATGCCCTTCCTTCAACCAAGTCTCTGCGACGGTAATAATGTCATACTCCCAGACACCAATCCAAGCCCTAAGTTCATCTGCCTTACACACTATACTCCTTGCATTAAAGTAGATGCATTTCAGGCCACTAGTTCTTTTGTGCTCACCTGCTCTCTGCCTATTCTTCCCTTTATTAGTGCTATCTTCATAATTCTTACAGTCTCCACCTCGCTGCCTACTTGTTTTCTCTTCTGGTTCCCAGTCCCCTGCCACATTAGTTTAAAACCTCCCCAACAGCAGTAGCAAAAACTCCCCCAAGGACATTGGTTCCGGTCTGGTTCAGATGTCGACCATCCCTTTTGTAATAGTCCCACCTTCCCCAGAACCAGTCCCAATGTCCAACAAATCTGAAACCCTCCCTCCTACACCATCACTCAAGCCACGTGTTCATCCTACCTATTTTTTAATTTCTACGCTGGCTAGCTCGAGATCACTACCTTTGAGGTCCTCCCCTTTAACTTCTCTCCTAGCTCCCTGAATTCTTCTTTCAGGACGTCATCTCGCTTTCTACTTATATCGTTGGTGCCTATATGCACCAAGACAACTGGCTGTTCACCCTCTCCTTTTAGAATGGCCTGCAGCTGATCAGTGACATCCCTGACCCAAGCACCTGGGAGGCAACATACCATCCGGGAGTCCCGTTTTCGGTCACAGAACCCCCTATCTACTCCCCTCACAATAGAATCCCCTATGACTATGGCCCTTCGAGTCTTTTTCCCACCCTTCTGAACAGCAGTGCCTGCCACGGTGCCATGATCTTGACAACTGCTGCCCCCCCCCCCTCCCCCGGTGAGCTATCTCCCCCAACAGTATCCAAAACGGTATACCTGTTTTGGAGAGAGATGACTGCAGGGGACACCTGCACAGCCTTCCTAGTCTTTTTCTGTCTTTTTGGTCACCTATTCACTGTTTCCCTCTGCAATCCTAACCTGCAGTGTGACCAGTTCACTAAATGTGCGATCCACAACCTCCTCAGCATCGTGGATGCTCCACAGTGAGTCCATCCGCAGCTCCAGAGCCGTCATGCGGTCAAACAACTGCTGCAGCTGGACACACTTCTTGCAAGTGTAAGAGTTAGGAATGTCTAAGCTCCCACATCAAGCTAGAGTCACATGCCACGGGTCTGAGGTCCCCTGCCATTGTAAGCTTAGCATTATATGAACTAACTGAAACCAAACAATGCACTTAAATAAATGAAAAAGAAAGATAAGAAATAAAAGCCTTACCTTACAGGGTCTTTTTTTCCGGTTAGAGGAGGGGGCGGGAGGGAGATACTACACGTGTAGTATCTCGAGTTTAGCCACTGCCAAAATATAAATTAAGCCCTTACCTTCCCGGCAGCCCTCGCTTTGCTTCTCCTTCTCTCCTCGCCGCTCTGGCAAAATGGTGGCCCGACTCCCGAGGTAAGTCCCTTTTTATGTGGGAAAATTTACCCTTCCCGGCAGCCTTCACTTCACTCCTCCTTCGCTCCTTGCCACTCTGGCAAAATGGAGCGGGATCAATTTTATTAAATGAGGTACCATCCACATGAACTTTTAAACTCTCAACTTCTAAGCATGGAATCATAGGATCATACAGTACAGAAGATACCATTTGACCCATTGAGTCTCTAGCACCCCATTTAGACTGTGAAAAAAAAACAGAATATTGTTATGAAGATGTGGGTGTACTATACCTTTAAGAGGGTTAAAAGCTAGTAGAACTACCTGACAGCACCAAGTGTTCTGAGTGAGGTTACAATGTAACACTTGGTCGAAAGATTAGCTGGGTTGCTTAGAAACAATAAAACAGATTTGAATTAGGCCAATCAGTTTAAATTATACCCCGAAAAATACCAATCTCCAATCCAGAATGAATTTCGTATGTTGACAATCTTAAAAGCCAATGACACAATCCAATGCTTTGGGGGTATAAAACTGGGGAAAATTGAACAGATGGGAGGAGAGCTGCCAAGCAACCAGCATCTCCGGACTGCCCAGAGAATAGCTCTCTTGAAGGTATCTTTATCATTCAGTGTTCTGTGAAACAGAAATCCCTAAGAAGAAGAAAAGAAGACTGAGGAAGAGAAGATTTGACATCTGGCTAGTTTTGAAAATTTGAATTTTTGGTAAATCTTAAACAGGGGGCTTTATTGGACTAGCGTTGTAGAAGGGGTAGGTAAAAGATAGGTTGGAGGAAGGAGTCGTAAATAGTTGTTAGTTAATTATTCTCTGTTACACTTTAAGAAATAAAGTTGTTAATTTTTACTAAATAGGTCTTGGCCTCTCGAATTTTCACAGATTACTGCACGGGATAATTTTTTTCAGTGTTGCTGGTTTAAGTTAAGCAGGAGGGTTTACCCCGTGTCGCAGCACTACATATTCATATACAAATCCTGTCAAAATGCCATTCTCATTCAGTGGCTGCATTTACCATTGAACGTGTCGGCAGGATTGCGTGTGCGCAATGATATTGTCAGAGAATCAAAGAATTCCTCAGTGCGGAAGGAGCCAATTGGTCGTTTAAGTCTACACCCAGCCTGTGAAGAGCAACCCGCCAAGACCACAGCTTGGCATCACTGCGACAATTAAAAGAGCTGTGACAAAGGACTTAGCACACTCTTGGCACCTGAAATTTTGATGTTCAGAATTTTGTTCTCTCTGACTATATATTTCCACAAACAATATTTGTGTCAAACCACGTTTTATTTTGTCTGCCTCTGTCTGTACCTGAGTTCCAGGTTTTAAATGAATATAATTTAATTACTGTTGCCCTGTCATGTGTTAAACAATAAGTGTTTGCCAATAAACAACGTTTCTGCTCGTGGAAGTAAGATGTGAAATGCTTTTGTCGTGAATAACAGTCAGTAAATACATTGCTCAATTTGGTCGTTTGAAGGGTTAAGATTAGGATTAATCCTAACCCAACCCTTTCTCTCAGGTTTTGAGACTCTGAAGCTCGATTATCGGCGCATTAGTTTAATTTTGGTCACACTGGATCGTGGCAAACAGAACTGAATACAGCAATTTAAGCACGGGTTTACCGATGATTTTTTTAAATGGAAAAAGTATTACATTATTTCTTGTCCACTATTTTTCTACTAATGCATAATAAATTCTCATTTGCGTTCACAGCAGCAAGTAACAATGATATCGATTCCACTTATTGTCTAACAGATAACCGTTCATACTTAGCACTTCTTTTTATCATTATTAAATAATAGTCAATTCCTCAATTATTTAAATTTTGCAATATTGTATTTCATTTTCTAAACAATTATACAATGATAAGGTGCATTCAAATCATGCACTGGATTGCTCTGCTTGGCTTTGTAATCTCGCATTTAGCGTTCAGTTGTAGTGTTACAAATGTGTTCTTAATTCCATGCTCCAAATCACAAACCTATTAAATAAAACCTGTCCTCAACAAACGTCGTTGGGCACCGAAAGGGATTTGGGAGTCCATTTGGCTGGTGAGTGGTTTGCCATGTAGCCTGCCATTAATGGCAGTGTTTCAATTCCCACATCGAATGACGATTACCATGAAGCTCCTTTCTTCACCTGTCTGGCGCCTTGCTCAGGGCGTGGTAATCTTTAGGTCGAACTTCTCCCTTGAATGGTCTCCGAGAAACCATTTTCCAGACTGTGAACCCCAATTCCTTTTCCATGTGAAGCATTTTACGAGCATTAACAATTTATATTTAATAATTACCATGCGTTTTATTTCTATATACTGCAGTGAATATACCCAGTGTCTGTTCAAACAGCGAGTCTAGTGAACGCTTGATATGCCCTTCATGAAGCAAACCGGGGTTTATTTAAGTAAGGAGACAGTATAAAGCAGTTCTCCAGCTATGGCATCAATAATGTCCTATATAATTGTAGAAAAAATTCTTTGTTCTGAAACTCAAATCTCTTTCCAATAAATGTTACATACCACTTGTCTTCCTAATTGCTTGTTGCGCCTGCAGTGTCATTCATTTATAAAGACATCCATGGCTCTCTGAATGGAAAGGTCACCATATTTTCATCATCACTTACCTTATCAATGTTAACAACATCACGTTGAGTCACAGTATCTTCTCTCACTCATGTCCTTGCCCAAACATCAAAGCTATTCATCATCCCCACCCCCAAACCCTACACCTCCAACCCCCACCACCCGCAGCTTCTTTGTATCCTCCATCCACCTGACTATAATCATGATACCACTTGGCCGTATCACGCTACTCAGCCTCATCATTGCAGTTATTAAAGTATAGTGAAAATTGTACAGGCACAAATATTGATTACTGTGACACCCTGTTAGTTAAAGCATGTCAACCAGCAAATGGCCTTTTCATTGCTCATTTCTGTTTCTTGTCCAGTAACCAATGTCATTGTGAACTAGCCTGTAAGCACTAGAGTCATAGAGACGTACAGAATGGAAACAGACCCTTCAGTCCAACCCATCCATGCCGACCAGATATCCCAACTCAATCTAGTCCCACCTGCCAGCACCCGGCCCATATCCCTCCAGACCCTTCCTATTCATATACCGATCCAAATGCCTCTTAAATGTTGCAATTGTACTTCCTCTGGCAGATCATTCCATACATGTACCACCCTCTGCGTGAAAAAGTAACCCATAGGTCTCTTTTATATCTTTCCCCTCTCACCCTAAACCTATGCCCTCTAGTTCTGGACTCCCCGACAACAGGGAAAAGACATTGCCTATTGACCCTATCCATGCTCTTCGTAACTTTGTATACCTCTAAAGGGTACCCCTCAACCTTCGATGCTTCAGGGAAAACAGTGCCACCCTGTTCAGCCTCTCCCTGTAGCTCAAATCCTCCAAACCTGGCAACATCCTTGTAAATCTTTTCTGAACCCTTTCAAGTTTCACAACATCTTTCTGGTAGGAAGGAGAGCAGAATTGCATGTGTGGCAATTAATTGACCCTATTTTGAAAGTCCTAATAGATCATGTCCATTGGTACCACTACTGAAGCAGCCACTGACTGCTTTTGAGTAACCTATTCTTGAGCTCCTAATAACATTATCACTACAGTTAGGTCCACAGGTCTGGAATTCCTTATTTCTTTCTTCCACTTTTCTTAAGGTTATGTTATCCAGCAAAAAACCCTCAGAAACTTGAAAAATATAGGAGGCTCTGGTAACACATAAAGAATGCATTTCTGCATGTACTGTGGCTAATTCCCAAAGATACCCATAATCACAGAGATATTTCACAAAACTCCTCATAATTTTATGCATCTCCCTTGTGTCCTTCCTCAATCTAATCTGATGGAAAACAATTCTGCTGTGTCCAATCTCTCTTTATAACTGAAAATCTCCAGCCCAGGCAACATCCTGGTAAATGTCCCCTGCACCCTCTCCAGTGTTATCAAATCTGTCTTACAATGAGGATTCCACAACTGCACACAATACCCAAACTGTAATCTAGCCAATGTTCTATACAGAGCCAGCATAACCTTGCTGCTCTTAAACTCAAAGCCCCAGCTAACAAAGGCAAGTATTCCATGTGCCTTCTTAACCACCATATTCACTTGTCCCAGCATCTTAAGGGACTGACATGCCTGTGCATCAAGGCCTTCAGATCCTCAGTGCCTCCTAATGTTGTACCTTTCATCAAACTGGAGGAAGGGAAGGCGAGTTTTTAATGAACTGTTTAATCATTTTACTCCTTTCTCTGGAGGCACGAGAGTGGTTCTTGGACTTTTTTATATCAACCTGTAGATAGCCATTATTCAGTTGTCCAAACAACCTATCTCTTTCATGAATGTCCTGGAGGGATGGAATCTGCCATTTTTAATAGCTCTGGCCTACATGTGACTCCAGATCCACGGCAGTGTGGTTTCCACTCAATTTCCCTCTGAAATGGCTTAACGAGCCATTCACTTGTACTAAGCTCTACACAGTCTCGAAGAAGAAATGAAACCAGATGGATAACCTGGCATATACCTAGGCACCGGAAAAAACAATGGCAGAAACAGCCCTGTTGACCCTGCAAAGGTCTCCCTACTAACATCTGGGGGCTAGTGCCAAACTTGTGAGAACTGCATCATAGACTAGTCAAGCAACAGCCTGACTTAGTCATACTCAATTACATACAATGTCCCAAATACCACCACCACCACCATCCATGGATAAGTCCTTTCCCGGCTGACAGGACAGACCCAGCTGAGGTGTCTGCACAGTGGTAAACAGTTGGGAGGGAGCTGTCCTGGGAGTCCTCAACATTGACTCTGCACCCCATGAATTCTCATGGTTTCAAGTTAAACATGGGCAAGGAAACCTTCTGCTGATAACCACGTAGCATCTTCCTTCTGCTGATGAATCCATGCTCCTCAAAGTTGAAGAATATTTAGAGGAAGCACTGAGGATAGCAAGGGCACAAAATGTACTGTGGGTGGGGGATTTCAATGTCTGGATACTGGGAAAAAGATAAATCAAGAAAAAGGCATGTAAGAAAGGCATTACAATCATGGCAGGACTTCAATAAGCAAGTGGACTGGGTAAACCAGATTAGTAGCGGACTTCAAGGAAAGGCATTAGTGGAATGTCTGCACAATGTTTTTTTTTGAGCAGCTGTGGTAGAGCCCACAAGGGAACAAGCAATCCTGGATTTGATGGTATGTAACAAGGTGGACTTGATTGCGAAACTAAAGCTGAAACGATCTCTGGGATGGTGATGGTAAGATGATAGAATTCACCCTGCAGTTTGAGAGGCAGAATCTGGAATCAGATGTGAAGGTATTACAACTGAGTAAACATAACTATAAAAACATGAGGGAGAGTTGACCTAAATTGATTGGTAGGGGTACATAGCAGGGAAGTTGTTGGCGCAGTAAAGCAGGGGTTTTTGGGGGCAATTCAGGAGGCACAGCAGAAACGTATATCGTGGAAGAAGAAACATGCTAAGGGAAGACAAGGCAACCATCGCTGACAAGGGATGTCAGGAGCAGCACAACATCAAAACAGCAAGCACACAATATCGTGACGGTTCCTAAAAATACAATTCTGGGAGAGGATGAAATATCAAAAGTACGTAGCTTTTTTTTTAGATAGCTGAAAATTAAGAGACACCCAAGAGCGGACAATGGACCACTGGAAAATGACGCTGGCGAAGTAGGAATGGGGAATAAATAAATGGCAGAGCATATGGGCAGGCTTTATGCCCCAGTTTCACTGTGAAAGACGTCAGTAGCATACCAGAATCTGATGAGAGTTGCAGGCAGAGGTGAGTGTAGTGGTCATCATTAAAGAGAAGGTACTGAGATAGCTGGATGGTGTGAAGCTTCATAAATCATCCACACCAGATGGATGACAAACTAGAGTTCTGAAGTAGACAGCTGAGGAAATTGCAGAGACTTATGAGGTAATTTTTCATGATTCACTAGATTGAGAAAGGGTCTCAAACGACTTGAAAACGGCTAATGTAAACCCCTTGTTAAAGAAGCAGGGGAGGGATTGGAGGGGGAGGCACAAGAGAGGAAACTGTAGGGTTATTATGCTGAAATCATCCTTGGAAGATTTTAGAGTCTTAGGATGAGATTGTGGGGTACGAGAAAGTGCAGGGTAAAATAGTGTTGAGTCAGCATAGCTTTGTCAAAGGGCTGTTATGCTTGACAAATTTGCTAGAAATCTTTGAAGAGGTAATAAACAAGTTAGACATAGGACAGCCAATAGATGTGATCTCTTTGGATTTCCAGATGCCTTTGACAATGTGCTGCAGAGGAGGCTGCTAAGTAAGATAACAGTCCAAGGTGTTAGGGGCAAGGTGACAGCATGTATAGAGGACTGGCTGACAAAGCAGAATGCAGAGAGTATGGATAAAGGAGGTTTTTTCAGGATGGCAGCTGACAACTATTGAAGTTCTGCAGGAGTCTGTGTTGCGATCAATTATTCTTTTCATGCATTAATGATCTGGACAAAGGAATTGAGGATATCATTGCTAATTTTGCAGATGACACAAATATAGGTGGAGGCACAGGGAGAGTTGTGGATATAGCGAGACTGTAGAAGGAGAGTGGGCAACGAAATGATAGATGGAGTTCCGTGTAGAAAAGTTTTATGTTATGCACTTTAGGAGGAAGTATACAAATATAGTCTAATTTCTAAATGGGAAAGATTCCGGAAATATGAAGGACAAAGAATTCTCTTAATGTTAACATGCAGGTTCAGTTGGCAGTTAGAAAAGCAAATGCATCATTCGCATTCATTTCAAGAAGGTTATAATGCAACTGCAGATATTTGCTTCAGAGGCTGTATAAATTCCAGTCAGACCACATTTAGAAAATTGTGAGCAGTTCTAGACTCCTGCCTGAGAAACAATCTGCTGGCCTTGGAGGGTGTCCAGAGGAGATTTACCAGAATAATCCAGAGGATGAAGAGTTTGTTACATTTGGAGCAGTTGAGCACTCTGGGTCTGTCCACAACAGAAATTAAAGGGATGAGAGGGTGATCTGGTTGTACTTACAGAACACTGAGAGGCCTGGACAGAGTAGATATAGAGAAGATGCTTCCACTGGTAGGGCATGTGGGTGCCACCTCAGGGTGAAGAGGCAGCCCTTCACAAAGATGAGGAGGAATTTCTTCAGTCAGAGTCATATAGTCAGAAAGTCATAGAGATGTACAGCACCGAAACAAATACTTCAGTCCAACTCATCCATGCAGAACAGATGTCGTAACCTTATCTAGTCCCATTTGCCAACTCTTGGCCCATATCCCTCTAAACTCTTCCTATTCATACTTCCATCCAGGTGCATTTTAAATGCTGTAATTTTACCAGTCTGCACCACTTCTGCTGGCAGCTCATTCCATAAATGCACCACCCTCTTCGTGAAATGTTGCCCCTTAGGTACCTTTTAAATCTTTCCCCTCTCACCCTGAAACTATGCCCTCTAGTTCTGGACTCCCCCACCCGACAGAAAAGACCTTGTCTATTTATCCTATCCTCACCCCACACAATTTTATAAACCTCTATGAGGTCGCCCCTCAGCCTCCAGCACTCCAGGGAAAACAGCCCCAGCCTATTCAGCCTCTCCCTGCAGCTCAAATCCTCCAATTTTGGAAACATCCTTGTAAATCTTTTCTGAAAGCTTTCAAATTTCACAACATCCTTCTGATAGAAGGGAGACCAGAATTGCAAACATTATTCCAAAAGTGGCCTCACCAATGTCCTGTACAACTGCAACATGACCTCCTAACTACTATACTTAATACTCTGACCAATAAAGGAAAGCATACCAAATGTCTTCTTCACTACCTAGAACTTCACTTTCAAATAAATATGAACCTGCACTTCAAGGTCTCTTTGTTCAGCAACACTCCCAGGGCCTTATCATTAAGCGTTTAAGTCCTGTTCTGATTTCCTTTTTCAAAATGCAACACATAGCATTTATCTAAATTAAGGTCCATCTGCCATGCTGTAGCCCATTGGCCGATCTGATCAAGATCCCATTGTTCTCTGAGGTAACCTTCTTCGCTGTCCACTACTTCTCCAATTTTGGTGTTATCTGCAAAATTACGAACTATACCTCCGATGTTCACATCCAAATCATTTATATAAATGGCAAAAAGTAGTGGACTCAACACTGATCCTTGTGGCACTCCACTACTCACAAGCCTCCAGTCTGAAAAGCAATCCTCCACCATCACCCTCGGTCTTCTACCTTTGAGCCAGTTTTGTATCCAAATGACTAGTTCTCCCTGTACTCCATGAGATCTAACCTTGCTAACCAATCTACTGTGAAGAACCTTTTCAAATGCCTTACTGAAGCCAGCACTCTGCCCTCATCAATCCTGTCAGTTACTTCTTCAAAAAAGTTTGTGAGACATGATTTCCCAAACACAAAGCCAAGTTGACTATCCATAATCAGTCCTTGCCTTTCAAAACACATGTTAATTCTGTCTCTCAGGATTTCCTCCAACACTGATGTCAGGCTCACCAGTCTATAGTTCCCTGGCTTTTCCTTATGACCTTTCTTAAATAGTGTCACCATGTTAGCCAACCTCCAGTCTTCCAGCACCTCACCTGTGACTATCGATAACACAAAATATCTCAGCAAGGGGCCCAGTAATTACTTTCCTAGCTTCCCTCAGAATTCTAGGGTACACCTTATCAGGTCCAAGAGATTTATCACCTTTTATGCATTTCAAGACATCCAGCACCTCCTTGTCTGTAATATGGACATTTTTCAAGATATCACCATCTATTTCCCCACATTCTGTACCGTCAATGTTCTTCTCCACAGTAAACACTGATGCAAAATATTCATTTAGTATCTCCCTCATTTTTTGTGGCTCCACACTTAGGCTGCCCTGCTGATCTTTGAGGGACCCTATTGTGTTGCTAGTTACTCTCTTGACCTTTGGATTCTCCTTAACCTTATTTACCAGAGCTATTTCATGACCCCTTTTTGCCCTCCTGATTTCCCTCTTAAGTATATTCCTAATGCCTTTATATTCTTCTGAGGGATCTCTGCTGACTATACCTGACATATGCTTCCTTCTTTTTCTCAACTAAAACCTCAATTTCTCTAGTCATCCAGCATTTCCTACACTACCAGCCTTTCCTTTCACCCAAACAGGAATGTACTGTCTCTGGACTTTCGTTATCTCATTTTTGAAGGCTCATTGCTGCAGAGGACTGTTGAGGTCAAGTCACTAAATGTATCGAAGACAGGCATAGGTTCTTGTATGGTAAAGGGATCAAGGCTTACAAGGAGGAGACAGGAGAAAGGGATTGGGAAACAAACCAGACATGATCAAGTTATGGAACGAGTTCAATGGACTGAAAGACAAATTCTGCTCCTATGTCAAATTGTGGTAAGTATGGGTTCCATTTTACTGGACAAGTATTTAATGAATCACTACAAAGTTGTATGTGGGTTCTCGCTTGCAATCCTAAAGAGACATTGGAACTGAGTGATTGGGCCTTGAAAGGTTTGGACAAAACAGTTCCCTCAATGGTTTCAAATGATGCCCAAGTACTTACATGCCATCTGATCAACAGCTCTCTCCTCGGTGGAAATATCCTCTTCTCAGAGATGTTCACTTCAGAATTCCAGCCTGAAAATATGGAAAAGAAAATTTCTGGGTTAAGAGCTTGTGAGAAAACAATATGAATCCATGATGGGATGGCAGTGGTGATGCCTTCTGTATAAATATAGGGGATCACCAGCAATTCTGATTCAGTAGATACAGCATGGCCCATTAGGAGTTGAAAACCAGGGTGTGCAAAATAGAGTTATTAAGTTGAATGAAACAACTGACACTTCATGTAGCATGCGTGAGTGGTCTGTGAATGTCTTCATCGTACTATTCAATGGTGACAGCTTAACAGATTGGGGAGGGCTCCAGAACACAGCAGTAACATCAGAATCATAGAGTCGTAGAGATGTACAGCATGGAACCAAACATTATCAAGGCATTTATAGCTGAGCACTTAGAAAACAGTGGCAGGATCAGACAGAGTCAACATGGAGTTCTGAAGAGGAAATCATACGTGACAAATCTGTTGGAAATCTATGAAGATGTAACCAGTAGAGTTGACAAGAAGGAGCTGTATATTTCGACTTGCAGAAAGCATTTGACAAAGTCCCACATAAGAGATTATTGTGCAAGGTTACACCGCATGGGATTGGGGGAGGTGTATTGACATGGATAGAAATTGTGTAGCAGAGAGGAAACAAAGAATGGAATTAATGGGTTCTTTTCAAATTGGCAAGCAGTAATTAGTGGGGTGCCACAGGGATTGGTTCTAGGACCCCAGATATTCACAATTTCTATTAATGATTTGGATGATGGAACAAAATTTAACATCTCAAAATTTGCAGATGATACCAAGTTGGGAGGGTGGGTGAACTGTGATGAGAATGCAGAGACCCTTCAGTATGATCTGGACAGGTGGCGTGAAGGCAAGTGGCATGTTGGCCTCCATTGAAAGAGGTTTCAAGTACAGGAGCAAGGATGCGTTGTTCCAGTTGCACAGGACCTTGGTGCGGCCACATCTAGAAAGCCGTGTGAGGTTTGATCTGCTTTTCTGAGGAAGGATGCTCTTGCTCTTGAGGGAGTGCAGCGAAGGTTTAACAGGCTGATTCTGGGAGGGCAGGACTGACGTATGAGGAGAGATTGACTAGATTAGGATTGTTTTCACTGGAGTTCAGACCAGTGGGATGGGGGTGGGGGAGGGGGGGACGTCATAGAGAGTGGGCTAGACAGGGTAAATGCAGGGAGGATATTCCCAATGGTGGGTACATCCAGAACCTGGGGTCACAGTCTGAGGATTCTGGGTAGACCATTTAGGCCAGAGATGAGGAGACATTTCTTTATCCAGAGAGTGGTGAGCCTGTGGAATTCATTACCTCAGAAAGTAGATGATGTCAAAACATTGCATTCATTAGCAGCTAGGTAAAGCACGGGCCAAATAGGATCAAAGGTTATGGAGATAAAGCAGGATTGAGCTATTGAATTGGACACACCTCCTCCCATCCTGCCTCCTATAAAGACACTATCCCTTATTCCCAATTCCTCAGTCTCTGCCGCATCTGCTCACAGGAGGACCAGTTCCGTCACAGCACACACCAGATGGCCTCCTTCTTTGAAGATTTTCCCACCCATCATCCACTTCCTGCACCTCTGCCCTCGAACCCCACCCTTTCAACCACACAAGGACAGAACTCCCCTGGTCCTCACCCTCCACCCCATCAACCTCCATATACATCGCATCATCCTCCACCATTTCTGCCACTGACTAATGGACCCCACCATCAGAGATATATTTCCTTTTCCACCCCATCCACTTTCCATAAAAAACGTTCCCTCCGCAACTCCTTCATCAGGTCCACGCCCCCCCCCCCCCCCCCCCCACCACCACCACCAACCCACCATCCCCTCCCGACACCAGCCTCAAGTCACTGCAGGAATTGCAAAACTTGCACTCAAACCTCCCCCCTCACCTCCGTCCAAGGACCCAAAGGATCCTTCCGCATCCATCAAAGTTTTACCTGCACTTCCGCACATGTCATTTGCTGTATCCATCGCTCCTGATGTGGTCTCCTCTACACTGGGGAGACAGGACGCCTACTTGCAGAGGGCTGCAGCGAACATCTCCAGGACACCTGCACCAACCAACCCCACTGCCCTGTAGCCGAATACTTCAACTCCCCCTCCCGCTCTGCCAAGGACATGTAGGTCCTGGGCCTCCTCCATCACCACTCCCTAACCACCCATTGCCTAGAGGAAGAACGCCTCATCTTCTGTCTTGAGACCATCCAAGCCCACAGCATCAATGTGGATTTCACCAGTTTCCGCATTTCCCCTCCCCCCCCCCACTTTATCCCAGTTCTAACTATCCAACGTGGCACCACCCTCATGATCTGTCCTACCTGTCCATCTTCCTTCCCACCTATCTGCTCCACCCTCCTCTCTGACCTATCACCTTCACCTCTACCTCAATTTACCTACCCCACTCTCAGCTACCTCCCCCCCGCCCCACCCCCTCCTATTTATCTAACCCACCCCTCCCCCCCAGCTCACAGCCTCATTCCTGATGAAGGGCTTTTGCCCAAAACGTCAATTTTCCTGCTCCTCGGATGCTGCCTGACCAGCTGTGCTTTTCCAGCACCACACTGTCAACTCTAATCTCCAGCATCTGCAGTCCTCACTTTCTGCTATTGGGTTGGACGATCAGCTATGTGATGAATGGTGAAGCAGGCTCTAAGGGCCTCCTCCTGCTCCTATTTTTTATGTTTCTATGTTTCTTCAGTCAAACTCGTCCATGCCAACTGAATATTTTAAATTAATCTAGTCGCATTTGCTGCATATTGGCCCACATCCATCTTATCCCTTCCTATTCTTATACTCATCCAGATGCCTTTTAAATATTGTAATTGTACCAGCCTCCATCACTTCCTCTGACAGTTCATTCCATACACGCAGCACCCGCTGCATGAAACCAAAACCCTTAGGTCCAATTGAAATCTTTCCCCTCTCATCTTAAACCTGTGCCCTCTAAGTTTTGGACTCCACAACCCTGGCGGAAAGACCTTGACTATTCATCCTATACATGCCCCTCATCATTTCATCAATCTCCCTCAGGTCACTCCTCAGCCTCCCATGTTCCAGGGAGAATAACCACATCCTATTCAGCCTCTCCCTATACGTCAAACCTTCCAATCCCGGCAACACCCTTGTAAGTCTTTTCCGAACCCTTTCGAGTTTAATACCATGTTTCCTATAGCAGAGAGACTAGAACTAAGAGAGTTTCCAGGAACAATGATTTTCGCGTGTATGGACAGGCAATGTGGCTTGATGTATGCAGTGCTTAAGAAGCGCGATATACCCAGAATAAAGCAGCGTGCATGATAGGCACCCTATCTACAAATATTCACTCTCCCTATCACGGACGCTCAGTAGCACCAATGTGTGACATCTACAAAGTCCATTACAGAAAGTCACAAGCCTCCTTATACAGCACCTTCCAAACCCAGGGCGTGTTTCATCTGGAAGCACAGCATATATATGGGGACGTCACTAAGTTCCCTTCCATGCCACTCCTGATTTGAAAATACATCATCTACACTGTCATTCGGCCACAATTCTGGAACACCACCACCACCCCGCCCCCCACCTACACATCATTGAGTGACTCCGCACCAAATGGTCCACTGTAGTTGAAGAATGTCACTCACACCACCTTCTCAAGGGCAATTAGTGACAAGCAATAAATGCTGGACGAGATAGCACAGCTCACAATCCCAGAATGTTTTTCCCCCTCTATTCTAAGTAAATCTTTACTCTAGTCAGGAAGGTATCAGTTTGTAGAAGCAATCACAATGTGCTAGCCACTCTTCCGAAAGTTTAATCCATATTTCCCTGGGATCACTGCGGAAATCGGATTCATTCAGCCCCTTTACAGGCTCTGATTCGATTCGCAATGAGCCATCTCCTTGTTATGAAAGGGCATGTTTAGGAACCCTGGTCGGCATGGATGGGTTGGGTTGAAGAGCCTGTTTCCGTGCTCAATGACTCTATACGAACAGCATCGATTTACGAGAATAATATCAGCGCTGCTCACCCGGTACCAGTCTGGAAAACGGTACACATTGAAAGTGGGCAATATGTTGTTTTCACAATAATGGAATACTGGTTATAAAGCTGTTTCTTCGGTCTCAGCCCGGAGATAATCGGGGCTCCCTGGTTTAAGCCCCGGTCCATGACTGGAATCTTGTTCTTTGTATCCACATGTTGATCTGCAATGATTTAGATTTAGATTACTTACAGTGTGGAACCAGGTCCTTCGGCCGAACCAGTCCATACCTATAGCAGGACGATCGACCCACCCAGACTCATTCCCCCACATTTACCCCTTCACCTAACACTAAGGGCAATTTAGCATGGCCAATTCACCTAACCTGCACATTTTTGGACTGTGGGAGGGAACTTTGGGGTCATGCGGAAGAGTACACTTCATCCGACCTTTGATCCCTGCACTTTTTTTCCCTCCGGGAGCTTTAATAATAAGTCACGATAAAATTGACTCGTTTTGACAAGAATTAAAGAGGCGAAAATGAAGGCTGCGTTTGATGTTCGATTAAATATTTTATTGGATTCCTGTGTTGGGATAGATTCATAATTATTAAGGACTTAGCATACAATCAAATTATTGCTGTCTTTTGATCGACCTGATCGCATGTATAGATGTAAGCTTTTAAAACGTTTCAGTTAACACCGGCAAATCTGCAAACAAGAGGTAACTTTTACAAACGGAAGTTTCCCCCGCGATGACCATTTGTTTTAAAAATAACCGAAGTCCAAACAATTTCTACCGTTTTATCACATGGGAGGCATGAACAGGGATAACCAAGCTTTCTCAATTGAGACAAGTGGAGTTTCCGAAATCACATACAGCTCGATCTCGAGATACTTGTCCGAAACGGAGTTCTCCGAGTCTCGTGTTTAACCCCACAGGAGTAACGCTCGTGTAAGTTCCACTCTGAGGCTGACAGAGTCAGATAGCTGGATTAGTGGTGCTGTAAGAGCACAGCAGTCTAGGCAGCATCCGAGGAGCAGTAAAATCCACGTTTCGGGCAAAAGCCCTTCATCGGGAATACAGGCAGAGAGCCTGAAGGGTGGAGAGGGAAGTGAGAGGAGGGTGGGGGTGGGGAGAAAGTAGCATAGAGTACAATAGGTGAGTGGGGGAGGGGATGCAGGGCAGAGGAAATTACCTGGGAGTTGCAGTGGTAGAGGGACTCCCTGAGATCTTTGTAGAGAGAGGAGGATGTTTTTACCTTGTTGATTTTAACCCTACTGCGAATCCTCTTGCAAGGATGCCTGCCTTGAAGAAGTTTTCCTCCTCTCTCTCTCTACAAGAATCTCAGGGAGTCCCTCTCACACTGCAATTCCCAGGTCATTTCCTCTGCCCTGTATCCCCTCCCCCACTCACGCATTGTACTCTATGCTACTTTCTCCCCAACCCCACCTTCCTTTCACTTATCTCTCCACCCTTCAGGCTCACTGCCTTTAATCCTGATGAAGGGTTTTTGCCCGAAACGTCGATTTCGAAGCTCATCGGATGCTGCCTGAACTGCTGTGCTCTTCCAGCACCACTAATCCAGAATCTGGTTTCCAGCATCTGCAGTCATTGTTTTTACCTAGAGTCAGATAGCTGCTCACACTGAATGTATTGTCCGTCTCCTGCTGGACCCGACTGGCCTCTACACCGTTCCTCCTGACACTGCCATCTACCGTCCACTCAATCTCCACAGCGCCCGGGTTAAAACCGCTCACCAAACACACCAGGGTCGCCGTGTTCTTTTCAGTGATTTGAACCGATGAAGGCGGAAGGAGGGATACCGATGGTTCCCGCGGACCTGTTTAAAATAAATTAGGTTCATATGAGTTAAGGGACTGCGTCTTTTAAACAGGAAATTTCTTCAAAGATAATACAATTTAAAATATGTCCATCCATGGAGTAGTCATAGAGATGTACAGCATGGAACCATCCTGTCCATGCCGACCAGATATCCCAACCCAATCTAGTCCCACCTGCCAGCACCCAGCCCATATCCCTCCAAACCCTTCCTATTCATATACCCATCCAAATGCCTCTTAAATGTTGCGATTGTACCAGCCTCCACCACATCCTCTGGCAGCTCATTCCATACACGTACCACCCTCTGCGTGAAAACGTTGCTCCTTACGTCTCTTTTATATCTTTCCCCTCTCACCCTAAACCTGTGCCCTCTAGTTCTGGACGCCCCGACCCCAGGGAAAGACTTTGTCTATTTATCCTATCCATGACCCTCATGATTTTATAAACCTCTATAAGGTCACCCCTCAGCCTCCGATGCTCCAGGGAAAACAGCCCCAGCCTGTTCAGCCTCTCCCTGTAGCTCAAATCCTCCAACCCTGGCAACATCCTTGTAAATCTTTTCTGAACCCTTTCAAGTTTCACAATATCTTTCCGATAGGAAGGAGACCAGAATCGCACGCAATATTCCAACAGTGGCTTAACCAATGTCCTGTACAGCCGCAACATGACCTCCCAATTCCTGTATTCAATACTCTGACCAATAAAGGAAAGCATACCAAATGCCTTCTTCATTATCCTATCTACCTGCGACTCCACTTTCAAGGAGCTATGCATGAGTTTCAGTATATAGTTTAATCCGAGAAAGGTTAAAGGTGACAGACTGGTTGGGTTTTCATTTTGAAGAAGCAAAGCTGACAGTCAATGATAAGCTGCAGTGATACATTGGGTAGGACCGAATTTACAGAGAACAAAACAATTTATGCCTTTTCTAGTTTCTTAATGGCAGGCAGAATAACGCAATATCTACAACACTTTATACAGCTCCATGGCTCTCTATTGAGATATCAAGGTGCCGGCAACCATTAAATAGCATTATGAAAACATGAACCTATGTTAAATTTGTTCTGAAGTGCTATCATGTGAAGAAATTGTGATCCGTTTTATTATAAGTGATACAGTCAGCTTTTGCTCATGTAAAACAAGTAACTGATGGACATCTCCCATCTCTCCTTGGCATTACGATGGCATTACATCCTTACTAACAATAACCATTGGATTACAGTTGAGAAGAAATTGAACTGGAGCAGCCATATGCAGGGCATAGACTGGGAAACTTGCAGCGAAATACGCACTTCCGATTCCCCTAAATCTTGTCGGCCATTCAAATGCAGCTTCAACAGTACTCCAGCAGCTCCACGCCAGGCACCCCATTTACCATCTTAAACACTGTATCATGTACAAAATGTTTTGCATCAATTCACCAAGGGTTGGACAACTGCATCCTCTACCACCCGGAAGGACATGGATAGCAGATATGTAGGTATAAAACCACCTGCAAGTTGCCTCCAAGACACACGCCAACCTGTTCTGGAACCATATTACCGTTTATTAATTGTGGCTGTTTCTAACTGCAGAAGCTCCCTCTACGTTTACACCCCAAGAACACACCCTCATGAAATCTGCTCGCCACCACGTTCTCCAGATCAATTAGGGATGGGCAATGGATGCTAACCGAGCCAGTGACACCGCCTTACACCAGCCTCCTCCACCCCTTCATGCCCCACACTTTCCTCACCCCAACCCCGCCACACATACAGACACATCGCACGAAAGAATGAGTGATTAAGAAGACATTTTTAATCCTGAAATCAACAGAGATGCCAACAGAAATGTATAAATAGATTGTCCGCCCAGTAGCAGCCGTTTTACTCCTCCAACAAATCTTTAAATCTCATGATTTGGAGATGCCGGTGTTGGACTGGGGTGTACAAAGTTAAAAACCACACAACACCAGGTTATAGTCCAACAGGTTTAATTGGAAGCACACTAGCTTTCGGAGCAACGCTCCTTCAGCAGAAAGCTCCGGAAGCTAGTGCTTCCAATTAAACGTTTTGGACGATAACCTAGTGTTGTGTGATTTTTAACTTAAAATCTCACCAATGCGCGCTCCTTGAATGGGAGATTTAGATCTATATTACCTCGAGCAAGAAGTATGTCTACAAGATGTTTTGCGGGGTTAGATTCCCAATTCCACTAACGCTGCACAGAATTGTAACTTTGATTGTGTTTTGCCCTTCGCTGATCACTGATATTGAAATAACCAGCAAATGAGATCAGATTCCCACAGCCTGTATGTAGTGCACATTCTCAATGCACTAAACTACCTGAAAATGTCAATAACCGGAGTGCAATAGGATGAGGTATTTCGTGCTCCTGAGCTCACGCTCACCTCTGCGTTCATTTTAACCACACTCTGCGCTGCTTCACCAGGATTTGTTTGTTACAGTAAAGACCACGAAAAGTCCGGGCTGATTTCATTGCCCCGGGCTGATTTCATTGCCACCCTGCACACACCTCTTCAGATAAGTGTTTCCTGCCTTTTTTGTTGTCGTCTTGTGAAATCAAAGCTTTCCATTGGGTGCTCCGCAATTAGCCAACAGGCAACAAATGAAGCAATTCCTAGTTGCTTTAACTACACCCAACGCGTTCAGTTTTTCCATTGCAACTCAAAGCCGCTATATTCAATGCAACAATAGCCGCAGCTAACAAAGCTGGACTCCTAACATCTTCCACCCCTCCAAACACAATAAATACAGCGTCCCCCTTGTCCTCACTTTCCACTCCACCTGCATCCGCATCCAACGGATCATCCTTAAACACTTCCGCCAATTCCAATTAGACCCCACCACTCAGAACATCTTCTCCTCCCCACCCCTCTCTACCTGCCGCAAGGACCGTTCCCTTTGCCAAACATTGGTTTGCACCCCACTCCTCACCAACCTCCTGTGACAGCTACCCAATGAAGGAGCAGTGCGTTGAAAGCTGGTGTTTCCAAATAAACCTGTTGGACTGTAATCTGCTCTTGTGTAGCCTCACACAATTCCCCCTGCTGTTCCATTCTATGATGCCTCCCTTCCTACTTCAAAACAGTTTCTATATCACTGTTGTGGAAAACCAATGGTTCTGTCCTTTGAACAATATTCCTCTACTGAGTCGCTGTCACTGCTCAATCACCGCTGTCACCAGCTGATGTAGCCATTGACTCTCTGGACTTCTCAGAGGTGAAAGTTTGTAATTACTAGATGCAACAACTAATTTTCTTGTTCAGTCTTGATTTTTATTGTTTCAGCTAGTGACACCCTCCTTGTTCATCCGAACATTAGATTGAGTACTGTTGGTGATCCCCAAATTGCCTTGTTGGGTGAGCTAACTCAGGAACGTTTCCTGCCCCCGGGAGTAGCCAAGAGAAGTGGGAAACAGGAAGATTGGGAAAACTTTAAAAAGCAACAAAGAACCATGAAGCAAGAAATAAAGAAAGGAAAGATAGATTATGTAAACGAGCGCAGAATATAAAAACAGGTAAGAAATGCTGTTGTAAATTTATGAAATGGAAAAGGGTTGCTAAAGTGAGTGTAGATGTCTTGCAGGATGAGAAACGGGAATTAATATTAGAGTCCTAGGGTGCTGAAATAAATGGTGGAAGTTCTAGTAAATACGTTAGTGGTAATTTATCGAAATTTACTGGGCTCCAGGCAGGTCCTGGCAAACCCGAAAACAGTAAATGTCACGCAGCAGTTTAAAAAAGGGTGTAGGCAAAAGGGAGGTAACTATGAGCCAGTTAGCTTAACAGCTGTAGTCAGGAAAATGCTGGAGGCTGTCACTAAAGAAGGAATAGTGAGACATCTGGATGGAAAATGTTCCATCAGGTAGACGCAGCATGGATTCAGGAAGGGGGGGAGGTCATGTTTGACAAACTTGCTGGGGTTCTGTGAGGATGTAACAAGTGTGGCCGATGGAGGGGAACAGGTTGATGTTTTATACTTGGATTTCCAGAAGGCGTTTGATAAGGTGCCACATAAAAAAAACTCATCCATGAGATAAGAATGCATGGAGTTGTGGGAATGTACTAGCATAGATAGAGGACTGGTTAACCAATAGAAAGCAGAGAATTGGGATAAATGGATGTTTCTCTGGTTGGAGATCAGTCCTGAGCGGAGTGCCACAGTGGTCAGTGTTGGGCCCACAGTTGTTCATGATATGTATAAATGATTTGGAAGAGGAGACTGAGTGTAATGTATCCAAGTTTGCTAATGACACTAAATTGAGTGGAAAGGCAAACCGTGCAGAGGATGATTTAGATAGGTTAATTGAGAGGGCATGGGTCTGGCAGATGGAGTACAATGTTGGTTAATGTGAGGTTATCCGTTTTGGGAGTAAAAATACTAGGTCAGATCATTATTTAAAGTGTGAAAGATTGCAGCATGCTGTTGTGCAGAGGGACTTAGGAGTGCTCGTACATGAATCACTGAAAGTTGAGTTGCAGGTGCAACGGGTAATCAGGAAGGCAAGTGAAATATTGGCTTTCATTGCGAGAGGGATTATATTTAAGAGCAGGCAGGTACTGCTGCAATTGTACAAGGTGTTGGTGAAGCTCCCACCTGGAGCCCCCCCCCCCCCCCCCCCCTCCCCCACCTGGAGTATTGTGTGCAGTTCTGGTCTCCTTACTTGAGAAAGGATATACTGGCTTTGGAGGTGGTGCAGAGGAGGTTCACCAGGTTGATTCCAGAGATGAGGAAGTTATACTATGAAGAGAGGTTGAGCTGCCTGGAACTGTACTTGCTAGAATTTAGGAGAATGAGAGGGGATCTTATAGAAACATATAAAATTGTGAAAGGGTTAGATAAGATAGAGGCATGCATGTTGTTTCCATTAGTGGGTGAGACACGGACTAGGGGAAATGGCCTCAAGATTATGAGGAGTAGATTTACGACAGCGGTAAGGAGGAACAGCTTTTCCCAAAGAGTAGTGAATCTATGGAATTCTCTGCCCAAGGAAGCAGTAGAGACAGCTTCATTAAATATATTCAGGACACAGTTGGATGGTTTTGCTATGGTAGGGGAATTAAGGGTTATGGTGATGATGCAGGAGCTGAGACAATGGATAGATCAGCCATAATCATAATGAATGGCAGAGCAGGCTCAACAGCCAAATGGCCTACTCCTGCTTCTGTTACTGTGAAACTATGAAACAATGACTGGGAGCAGGTTCTGAGATGTCACAAAGCCCTCAGAATCTGGTCTGAAATATGGGACTATGGTTTCAGTATTTCTGCATTGGGAATTTGCACCCCCAGTTGTGGGAATACACTCAAGTAAAGAGCACACTGTAGGTTAAAGCTTTGCACTTGGTTTCTAATTATCATTAAGAGAAAAAACAAACCTGCGGGAATACTTGCAGTAAACCTTCAGAACAAATCACTGGCCCGATTCAAAGTGATCTGAAACTAGGCATGAATGCTCTGCTCAACGTCACAAGGATTGGTGCTGGGTCTACTGTTTTTGGTCATTTATATAAGTGATTTGGATGTGAACATAGATGGTATAGTTAGTAAGTTTGCAGATGACACCAAAATTGGAGGTGTTGTGGACAGCGAGGAGTACAACAGGATCTTGATCCAATGGGCTAATGAGTGGCAAATGGAGTTCAATTTGGATAAATGTGAGGTCCTGTGTTTTGGAAAGACAAATCAGGACAGGACTTATATAATTAATGCTGAGAGTGTGTTGCTGGAAAAGCACAGCGGGTCAGGCAACATTCAAGGAGCAGGAAAATCAATGTTTCAGGCCAGAGTCTTTCATCATTCATCATGATGGGCTCCGGCCCAAAATGTCGATTTTCCTGCTTCTCGGATGCTGCCTGACCCACTGTGCGTTTCCAGCAACACACTCTCAACTTGGATCTCCAGCATCTGCAAACCTCACTATCTCTTTATAAACTTAATGGTAAGATTCTGGGGAGTATTGCTGAACAAAGAGACCTTGGAGTACATAGTTTCTTGAAAGTGGAGGCACAAGCAAAGAGGGTAGTGAAGAAGGCATTTGGTATGCTTTCGTTAAGTCGCATGTAGATGGGATAACAAAGTAGGCATTTGGTATGGTTTCCTTTATTTGACAGAGCACAGAGTATAGCAGTTGGGAGGTCATGCTGTGGCTGTACAGGATATTGATTAACTGATGTGAACCAGCTGAAAACAAATTTCTCCCTATTTGTTTATTGTTTATTGGATAACGTTGGCATTGTTATTGATACATCCAATTAAATGACAGAATTTGCTGGCTAATCAAGCAGTATCCCACTTTTCATGGATTGGACTCACTAACCTGGACAAAGAAGGTGTGTGGCTTTGGAAAGATGTGGAAAGCTCTTTAAGTATGAAGATGAAAGTAAATATATTGTGTCCCTTTTAATAAGCGATTAACTTTAGGACAAATAGTGAGTGTTACTTTCAGTGAGCTTAGAATTTATCAGATTCAGACACACCTGCCTGGTTAGCACACAGTTTTGGTTTTGATAACTAAGTACCGGAAGTCAACTTAACCTGGTGCTAAGCCAGGCAGAAGCAGGTTTCTAGACTAAATCTATGAGAGCTATCTATTGTGGTCTAATGGCCAACATATGTGGATTCATTGCACCCATATCCAGAGTCAGTGTGTGATGTACTTGGTGGACACAGCAGTAAGTCTTGCAATGACTTGAAAACTGAGGGAGACAGCACAAAGGCTTTTGGAAATTACACAGGAGGTTCTAATGGAAGAGGTCCAGAAGGATGTCCGAGATCAATTAGAGGGAAGCATACCAACTAGCTTTCCTCATTGTCCTCGTCCTACTGTCCCACAATCCTATAGTGGCTGCTTTTCCTGGCCTCATGTCCTCTTCTCAACCTTCATCCACACCAAAATAGGCCTTAAAGAAACTGCCTGGAATACATACCCTGTTTCCTGAGGTTTCACATGGTGTTCAGTACAATGGAATAATGCAGCACTTGCTCTTTTTTAGATAAATTCTCAGAGAATTCACAATGGAGCTTATTCAAGGAACAGTTACTGTGGATTCTTGATAAGTGTGTACTGTTCAGGCAGGGAGAAAGTTGTCGAACATGGGAGCTGTGGTCTACTATAGAAGTTGAATCTCTCTTCATTAGGAAGAAGAAGGATTATGTGATGGCTCATTTAGGGCGCTTGAGAGTTACAAGTTAGCCAGGAAAGACCTAAAGAGAGAGCTAAGAAGAGCCAGGAGAGGGCGTGAGAAGTTCTTGGTGGATAGGATCAAGGAAAATCATAAGGCTTTCTACAGGTATTTCAGGAATAAAAGAATGACTAGAGTAAGATTAGGGCCAATCACGGAAATTAGTGGGAAGTTCTGTGTGTAGTCAAAGGAGATAGGGGAAGCACTAAATGAATACTTTTTGTCAGAATTCACACTGGAAAAAGACAATGTTGTCGAGGAGAATACAGAGATACAGGCTGCTAGACTGGATGGGATTGAGGTTCACAAGGAGGAGGGGTTAGCAATTCTGGAAAGTGTAAAAATAGACAAGTCCCTGGGCCAGATGGGATTTACCCCATGATTCTGTGGGAAGCCTTTGGCTTTGATCTTTATGTTGTCATTGTCTACAGGAAAAGTGCCAGACAACTGGAGGTTAGCAAATGTTGTTCCCTTATTCAAGAAGGGGAGTAGAGACACCCCTGGTAATTACAAACCAGTGAGCCTTATTTTGGTTGTGGGTAAAGTGATGGAAAGGGTTATAAGAGATAGGATTTATAATTGTCTAGAAAGGAATAAGTTGATTAGGGGCAGTTATCGCGGTTTTGTGGAGGGTAGGTCACACCTCACAAACCTTACTGAGTTCTGTGAGAAGGTGACCAAACAGGTCGATGAGGGTAAAGCGGTTGATGTGGTGTGTATGGATTTCAGTAAGGCATTTGATAAGGTTCCCCAAGATAGGCTATTGCACAAAATACAGAGGCAAAGGATTGAGTGTGATTTAGTGGTTTAGATCAGAAATTGGCTAGCTAAAAGAAGACAGAGGGTGGTAGTTGATAGGAAATACTCAACCTGGAGTTCAGTTACTCATGTGTACCGCAAGGATTTCTTTTGGGGTCACTGCTGTTTGCCATCTGAGGTTGAGCAGAGAGATCTCGGTGTCCATGCACATAGATCCCTGAAAGTTCCCACCTACGTTGATAGGGTTGTTAAGAAGGCATACGGTGTGTTAGCTTTTATTGGTAGAGGGATTGAATTTCAAACCATGAGGTCATCCTGCAGCTGAACAAAACTCTGATGTGGCCGCACTTGGAGTATTGCATACAGTTCTGGTCACCAAATTATAGGAAGGATGTGGAAGCTTTGGAAAGGGTTCAGAGGAGATTTACTAGGATGTTGCCTGGTATAGAGGGAAGGTCTTATGAGGAAAGGCTAAGAGGTGACTTAATTGAGGCATATAAGATAATCAGAGAGTTATATAGGTTGGGCAGTGAGAGCCTTTTTCCTCAGGTGGCAATGGCTAGCACGAGGGGGCATAGCTTTCAGTTGAGAGGTGATAGATATAGGACACATGTCAGAGGTAGTTTCTTTACTCAGAGAATAGTAGTGGCGTGGAACGCACTGTCTGCAACCATAGGAGACTCGCCAACTTTAAGGGCATTTGAATGGTCATTGGATAGGCATATGGACAAGAATGGAATAGTGTAGGATAGATGGGCTTCAGACTGGTTTCTCAGCAGATATTCTAAGTAACACACAACTCATTAAAAAACACTAGATGAATATTCCTAACATAGGCTTCAGCTGCTTTCCCAAGTATATGGGTTAAATCTAACCATTTTTTGTCTAAATCTCATTTTCAGGAAGTTGACCAGGGGAATAAGATATTTAGCAATGACTAGGAATATACACCTATTTCTTATGTTTGTATGAAATCAGATTGCAATTTATGAGATGCCTATGTGATGAAAATGGTAATAAAATACTGAGTTTTTCTGTCCTGTTCAGAAAATATTCTAGTTAGAGTAGAGTACACTCTGCATTCATTTAATTGAATGACTGTAAACTTGTGCTCAGATTCCTGTGATATGACAATGAACCACAGCTAGCTGAAACATGTGCTGTCTGAACCCTATTATTTGACCAAAAATGTTGCCACATTTTCAAGCACCATTTAATAATGCTCCCAATCTTGCAGGTGTGTATGCTGTTTACTTTGAATCTTCCAGAGTTTGGAGTATCTGTGTCCCCATCCCACTCTTTATCAGATACTGACTGAACATCAGTTGTACTTGTGCTATGGGCTCTGACTTCATCAAAGTCTTAAACCTCAGAAATAATCGCTTAGTCTGCTGAAGATATGGGAATTTCATTTTAAACCTGATTGAAGCAAGTATTAGAGTCTGCTGAAGATATTTTCCTAATCAACCTGCAATACGTAATGATACATCTCTTGAACCCAGACCTTCTGACTAAGAGGCAGGGGCATTACCATTGTATCACAAGAGTCCCTCAATTCCAATGTTATCCTGAGGAAATTTCTGATTTAAGCACTGTAGGGCTTGACCAGGAAGTTTAGCGATCTGGAGACTTAATTTTGGTTTATATAGGCACTTTTTCTCAACTTACTCTGAAACAAATTCAAAAATAAGTATAGATTCTATATCAAAATTAGAACACACGAAACTGGCTGGTAATTGTGGCGTTTTACAATCAGTAATTCCCCTCCCCTCAATGACCGCTAGAGGGAGCCAGACTCTAGGAAATGGAAGGAGTAAATGACTCAGATGCTGGATTTCGTACTGAAAACAACAAATGTGAGAGATCACAGCAGGTCAGACAGCATCCATGGAGAGAAAGCAAGCGAATATTTCGATCTAGATGTCTCTTTCTTAGAGCTGAAGTGAATTATGGAGGGGACAGCATTTATGCTATAGTTTGGGGGTGGTTGTGGGAGTAGTGGGTATAGGAGAAAAGAAGGGGGAGAAAATATGTTGACAGTTCAGATTCAGTAATCAGAATGTGAGAATGGCAGAGCAATGGTGTATCTAACTGACAGACTGGAAAGAACAGGCAGTCCCACTGGGGTAGAGGGAGGGGAGAGAGGACATGATAACAGAATGGAACATATAAAGCTAAAAGGGAAGAAATGGGATAAGGTTCACAATTTGAAGGTGTTGAACTCAATATAGTGTTAAGTCCAGAAGGTTGTAAGATGCCTAGTCTAAGATGAGATGTTGTTCTCAGTTTGTGTTGTGATTCACTGGAGCAATGCAGCATGCCAAGGACAGACTGCCTTCCATTTCTTTTAGCTTTACTCTGGCATCATGTCCTTTCTCCCTTCCCCCGACCCCGGTGGGACTGTCTGTTCTTTCCAGTTAGAGACAAAAAAACTGTGGATGCTGGAATCCAAAATAGACAGGCAGGAGAACACAGCAAGCCAGGCAGCATCAGGAAGTGGAGAAGTCGACATTTCAGGTATAACCCTTCTTTGGGTCCCAAAATGTCAACTTCTCCACCTCCTGATGCTGCCTGGTTTGCTGTGTTCTTCCAGCCTCCTGCCTGTTCTTTCTGGCAGTTAGACATACCATTGTTCTGCCCTTCTCACATTCCAGTCACTTAATCTGAACTATCAACATCCCTTCTCTCCAAGCACCACACTACCATTACCGCCCCTGACCAAATTATAGCATTAATGCTGTCCCCTCCACACATCACTTCACTTTAACTCTGGTGATGAGTCACCTAGACTCAAAATGTTAGCTTGCTTTCTCTCATGGATACTGTCTGATTTGCTGTGATCTCCAGCATTTGTTGTTTTCAGTCCAGGAAATGACCTCCAGCTAAAGGAGGAAAATCAGGCAAGAATATTTTCTTCACCATAATCATCTAAATCCTTTCTTCGCATAGCTAGGTTGTAATTTCCAGAGGTATAAAGGTCCTGGTGAATTTCCTCTGGAAATATTCCCTTTACCATGATTATTTAAGTTTTAAGTATGCATGAATTTGTCATAAAATAGCTAGCAATCTATTTATACAAAGAATATAAAATACCCAGCGAAATAAATCTTGCAAATGAAGTGTAATTAGTTCTTACTTCTGAGAGAGATTTCTGGCATATCAGGGAGGGGGAGTGTTACCTGGACTCAGTGTTTCAGGAGGCAGTGATACTCCTTAGATTAACTACAGTTGTCAGGGACAGGAGGGTGTGACTATGAGTGAGGTGTTCAAGGGATCCAGGAGATGCTGCTGAAGGAGCCTCAACCCTTGAGATTTTCTAACAGGTTTGAGATTCTTGCTCCCTGTACTGCTGAGAGCGGGAACTGAAGGGAAGATGAGCAAACTAACCAAAGCACTATGGTTCAGGGAACCATTCAAGAGGGGAGAGTAAAGAGAAATGTAATTGTAATCAAGGATAGTATAGTCAGGGGAATAGACATTGCTCTCTGTGGTCAGGATTGAGAGTCCTGAAGACTGTGTTGCTTACCTAGTTCGCGATATCTCATCTGGGCTGCAGAGGAACTTGGAGTGGGCGGAGAACTATCCAGTTGTAATAGTCTACATAGACACCAACCATATCAGTAGAAAGAGGAAAGAAGTTCTGCGGAGGGAAAATGAGCATCTAGGGGCTAAGTTAAAAAGCAGAACCACAAATGTAATAATCTTTGGATTATAACCTGAACCACAAGCTAATTGGCACAGGGTCAACAAGATTAAAGAGGCTGAAAGATTAGTGTTGGAGAAAGGGGTTCAAATTCATGGGACATTGGCACCAGTACTGGGGAAGGAGGGAGCTGTTCTGATGTTATGGGCTCCACTGGAATCATGCTGGGTCCAGTGTCCTGGTGAATAGTATAACTAAGGCTGCAGGTAGGGCTTCAAATTAAATAGTGGAGGGGGAGGGTTTAAATACATGGAAAGTTATGGAACAAGGGAGCGGGATAGGGCTCAGCAGAGATTATTAATTTTACCAGAACAAGTAATAGGACAGAGAGTATGGAAATGCTCAGGAATCTAAATTTCAGGCATAGCAGACAAGAGGACAACTGTGAGAAAGGGGGCAGTCAATGCAGGACTGAGGGTGTTGCACTTAAATGCATGCAGTATATAAAACAAGGTAAATGAGCTTGTACTGCAGATGGAAATCACTAGGTACAATGTTGTGGTCATCACAGAGACTTGGCTGCAAGGAGATCAGGATTGGGAACTAAATTGATTGATTGGTGCAGTTATTGTCCCACTTTTATTTGCAAATACAGTGAAAATATTGTACAATGTCAGCATAAAAATAGAAGTTCAACATTATAGTCATTCATAAGTACATAGCCTTGGGCCTGGATTCAGGCTCTTCCACCCCAACATGAAGCAGTCAGCTAGCCTGGAGTACCTTCGTCATGCCACTGCTGCAGTACAGTTGCCATTCGTCAGTGCCATCTTGACTCTACTGTTGCCACTGCCCACCCTGAGTCTGCACTGGGCTAATCTCAGCAATGCAGCCCTTGCTGAAGTTGCCGAGTCTCATACCAGACACTCAGCCCAAACCCGCCTCCCTCTGACACCCCTGTGAACACAACACAAACTCAACTCCCCCCACCGCTGGAGGGAACACAATCTTGCCTCCGATGCACTGGACCCCTCGATACCGTCAGAGCTCTGAAAACATTCTGAGCTCCTTAAATCTTCAATGGGCTTACAAAATTAAAACTCACACAACACCAGGTTATAGTCCAACAGGTTTAATTTGACGCATTAGCTTTCGGAGCGCTGCTCATACATCAGGTGGTGATGAAGAAGCAGCGCTCCAAAAACTAGTGCTTCCAATTAAACCTGTTGGACTATAACCTGGTGTCATGTGATTTTTAATTTTGTACACCCCAGTCCAACACCGGCATCTGCATTCACATGGCAACTACACCAAAGAATACACATCCTATTGCAGGGACAAGCAGATGGGCAGAGGGGCGGGGTTGCCTTGTTAGTAAGACATGAAATTAAATCAATAGCAAGAAGTGATATAGAATCAGAAGGCGTAGAATCTGTGTGGGCAGAGTTGAGAAACTGCAAAGGGAAAAATGACCCTGAAGGGAGATATGTACGGGGTCCCGAGCAGAAGTCAGGATATGGGACAGAAAATAAGTCATGACATTAGAAAGGCATGTAAGAAAGGCACTATTATAATAATCAAGGGTGACCTCAATCTGGATTGGGATAATTAGGTTGCAGCAGGTCCGAAATAAAAGAATTTCTGGAATGCCTATGAAATGTTCTTGGGGCAGCTTGTGGAAGAACCCACTAGGGAAGAGGAAATTCTGGATTTGTTGATGTGTAATGATGGGGACTTGATTAGCGAGCTTAAGTTAAGGTGAACAAACCCCTGGAGGCAGGGCAGTGACCGTAATATAATAGAATTCAACCTGCAGTTTGAGAGGGAGAAGCTGAAATCAGATGTAATGGTATCAGAATTGTATAAAGGTAATCTAAACAGGATGAGGGATTCTCAGAGTTGGTTGGAATGGCAGTCTAGCAGGAAAGACAGTGGAGCGGTAATGACAGGAGTTTCTGAGGGTAAATTGGGAGGCAGAGCAGAAATTCATCCCAAGGAAGAAGAAACCTACTAGCAGGAGGAATAGGTAACTATGGCTGACAAGGAAAGTATAAAAGCAAAAGAAAAAGGATACAGTGTGGTGAAGATCAGTGGGAAGTCTTTAAAAACCAGAAGAGGATAACTGAAAAAGCAAAAGGAGGAGAAGATGAAATATAAGGGTAAGTGGCTAGTAATATAAGAGAAGATTGGAAGAATATTTTTAGATATGTATAAGGTAAGAGAGAGAGAGAGAGGCAAGAATGGAGTTGGGGCCACTGGAAAATGAGGCTGGAGAAGTAGTAATGGGGAACAAAGAAATGGTGGAGGAACTGAATAGGTACCATGCATAAGTCTTCATGATGGAAGGCCCCAGTAACATACCAGAACTTCAAGAGAGTCGGGTACAGAGGTGAGTGGCAGTCACTAAAGAGAAGGTACTGGGGTAGCTAACAGGTTTGAAAATGGACAAATCACCCAGACTGAATGGGCTACACCTCAGGCCTCTGAAGGAGACAGCTGAGGAGATAGTGGAGGCAATGATGGTAGTCTTTCAGGAATCACTGGAGTTAGGGAGGACTGGAAAATGGCTTATGTAACATGCTTGTTTAAGAAGGGAAAGAAGCAGAAGACAGGAAATGTATAGGCCGGTTAGCCTGAATGCAGTCATTGATAAGATTTTAGAGCCCATTTTATTAAGAATGAGATTGTGGAATACTTGGAAGTGCACAATAAAATAGCATCGCTTTGTCAAGGAGGAACACCATTGATAAATCTCTAGAATTCTTCAAGGAGGTAATGAGCAAGTTAGACAAAGGAGAGGCAGTATTTCATGCAAAAAGATTTTTTTCGTGAAGTTAATTTTTTTTTTAGTCACTTGTGGAATGTGGGCTTTGTTAACTGGCCAGCACTTATTGTCCATCTGTAGTTGTCTATGTAATCTTAGAAATTTGTTCTGTGAAACCTTTTGGGCAGGCAGTTCTAAAAGAATAATGGAGAGCATCAAATTCATCTTGTGATAAGAAAGGTAAGCTTATGGAGCAAAGAAGTAGGGACATTCGTGAATTAAGAATGCAAGAACTAAATATAATGAAATGATGGAAGTTGTGAAGCCATTGGTTGTCCTGGTTGATATTTTGTGTACAATTTTTTACAAAGTTTTTGACAAAATGCCACATATTAGATTGTTAACAAAGTTGAAGCCAAATGCATTAAAATACCGCTCAGAAAAAGAATCAGAAATCATACTACCTACCACATCAGACCAAGGCACATAAATAGCAAGTGGGACAAAACACCTGTGCTTCAACAGAGGCTCACTGATGATGTTACCTAGCATGGGGGTGATGAAATATCTGACAACAAATCTACCAGCTCAGCAAGCAAACCTACAACCTGACAGTACACAGTACTCCAGCTCACCAGCACCCTGTACAGCCACAGCATGGCCTCCCTCTTTTTAAAACTCCCCCCTCCATTACTGAAGGACAATGAAGTGCGGCACGGTGGTTAGCACTGTTGCCTCACAGTGCCAGGGATCCGGGTGTGTTTCCACCCTAGGGTGACTGTCTGCATGAAGTTTGCACATTCTCCCCATGTCTGCGTGTGTTGCCTCTTGGTGCTCTGGTTTCATCTCACAGTCCAAAGATGTGAAGGTTAGGGTGGATTGGCCGTGCTGGATTGCCTGTGGTGTCCAGGGGTGTGCAGGGTAAAATGTAGAGTAATAGGGTAGGGGAATGGGTCTGGATGGGATACTCTACAGTGGACCTGTTGGTCCGAAGGGCCTGTTTCCACACTGCTAGGATTCAATGATTCTTGATTCTATGTCTAAAAGACAAGATGCAGAGAATAATAGTGATTTGTTCTATTTCAAACCACAGAGTAGTATATAGAGGAATTTTGCAGGGATTCGTATTAGGATCACTGTTGTTTTTAATCTAGATTAATGACCTGGATTTAGATATACATTGTATTATTTCAATAATTGCGGATAGTCCCAGACTCAAAAATATAGTAAGTGGTGTGGAGAGTATAGACTGGCCAGAGAAATGACCAGAAAGTTGACAAATAAAATTTAACACAGAAATGTGAAGAGCAACAGCTTTGTCAGAAGAATGCAAAATAGTCATATAAATTAAGTGGCACAATTATAAACGAACGTCTAGATCAGATAAGCTCAGAGGCATAGGTACATAAATCATTGAAGGTGACAGCACATGTTTCAAGCACATTATATTCTGGACCCATGAGTTAATAAACAAAGACAATGAACTATTGGAGGCAGATGATCGCAGGTAAAGGGACAGCTGGAAAATGGGAAGCCTTCAGAAATGAGATAACAAGAATCCAGAGAAAGTATATTCCTGCCAGGATGAAAGGGAAGGCTGGTTGGTATAGGAATGCTGGATGACTAAAGAAATTGAAGGTTTGGTTAAGAAAAAGAAGGAAGCATATGTCAGGTATAGACAGGATAGATCGAGCGAATCCTTAGAAGAATATAAAGGAAGTAGGAGTATACTTATGAGGGAAATCAGGAGGGCAAAACAGGACATGAGATAGCTTTGGCAAATAGAGTTAAGGAGAATCCAAAGGGGTTTTACAAATATACTAAGGACAAAAGGGTAACTAGGGAGAGGACCCCTCAAAGATCAGCAAGGCGGCCTTTGTGTGGAGCAACAGAAAATGGGGGAGAATCTAAATTAATATTTTGCATCAGTATTTACTGTGGAAAAGGATATGGAAGATATAGACTGTAGGGAAATAGATGGTGACATCTTGCAAAATGTCCAGATTACAGAGGAGGAAGTGCTGGATGTCTTGAAACGATTAAAAGTGGATAAATCCCCAGGACCTGATCAGGTATACCCGAGAACTCTGTGGGAAGCTAGAGAAGTGATTGCTGGGCCTCTTGCTGAGATATTTGTATCATCGATAGTCACAGGTGAGGTGCCGGAAGACTGGAGGTTGGCAAACGTGGTGTCACTGTTTAAGAAGGGCGGTAAAGACAAGCCAGGGACTATAGACCAGTGAGCCTGATCTCGGTGGTGGGCAAGTTGTTGGAGGGAATCCTGAGGGACAGGATGTACATGTATTTGGAAAGGCAAGGACTGATTAGGGATAGTCAACATGGCTTTGTGCATGGGAAATCATGTCTCACAAACTTGATTGAGTTTTTTGAAGAAGTAACAAAGAGGATTGATGAGGGCAGAGCAGTAGATGTGATCTATATGGACTTCAGTAAGGCGTTCAACAAGGTTCCCCATGGGAGACTGATTAGCAAGTTTAGATCTCATGGAATACAGGGAGAACTAACCATTTGGATACAGAACTGGTATCCAAGTCAAGACTGGAGGCCTGTGACCAGTGGAGTGCCACAAGGATCGGTGCTGGGCCCTCTACTTTTTGTCATTTACATAAATGATTTGGATGCGAGCATAAGAGGTACAGTTAGTAAGTTTGCAGATGACACCAAAATTGGAGGTGTAGTGGACAGCGAAGAGGGTTATCTCAGATTACAACAGGATCTGGACCAGATGGGCCAATGGGCTGAGAAGTGGCAGATGGAGTTTAATTCAGATAAATGCGAGGTGCTGCATTTTGGGAAAGCAAATCTTAGCAGGACTTATACACTTAATGGTAAGGTCCCAGGGAGTGTTGCTGAACAAAGAGACTTTGGAGTGCAGGTTCATAGCTCCTTGAAAGTGGAGTCGCAGGTAGATAGGATAGTGAAGAAGGCGTTTGGTATGCTTTCCTTTATTGGTCAGAGTATTGAGTACAGGAATTGGGAGGTCATGTTGCGGCTGTACAGGACATTGGTTAGGCCACTGTTGGAATATTGAGTGCAATCTGGTCTCCTTCCTATCGGAAAGATAATGTGAAACTTGAAAGGGTTCAGAAAAGATTTACAAGGATGTTGCTAGGGTTGGAGGATCTGAGGTACAGGGAGAGGCTGAACAGGCTGGGGCTGTTTTCCCTGGAGTGTCGGAGGCTGAGGGGTGACCTTATAGAGGTTACAAAATCATGAGGAGCATGGATAGGATAAATAGGCAAAGTCTTTTCCCCGGGGTCGGGGAGTCCAGAACTAGAGGACATAGGTTTAAGGTGAGAGGGGAAAGATATAAAAGAGACCTAAGGAGCAACTTTTTCACACAGAGTTGGTACGTGTATGGAATGAGCTGCCAGAGGATGTGGTGGAGTTTGGTACAATTGCAACATTTAAGAGGCATTTGGATGGGTATATAAATAGGAAGGGTTTGGAGGGATATGGGCCAGGTGCTGGCAGGTGGGACTAGATTGAGTTGGAATATCTGGTCGGCATGGACGGGTTGGACCGAAGGGTCTGTTTCCATGCTGTACATCTCTATGACTCTATAACTGAAAGCAAGGAAGTTATCTTAACCTTTTTAAAATCATTGATTGGACAAAATATTGTTTTCAGTTTTGGCAATCACACTTCTAAAACGATAACAAGGCTTTGAACGAGCCAACTTTTAGTAAGTTAAAAAGTCACTTTGGTTAAGTCACCTGTTAAACCAACAGGTTTAATTGGAAGCACACTAGCTTTCGGAGCACCGCTGTTTCGTCAGGTGATTGTGAAGGAGCGATGCTCCGAAAGCTAGTGCTTCCAATTAAACCTGTTGGACTATAACCTGGTGTTGTGTGATTTTTAACCAGAATTACACCCTAGTCCAACACCGGCATCTCCAAATCATAACTTTTAGTCATGTAGGGAGACCAGAGAACTGGGAGATTTCCCTCTAAGAGCAGTGAAGGTTCACACAAGTTTATTAGATGTCCAAAATCATGAAGCATTTTGGTGCATAAATAAGGTAAACCTATTTCTAATGGGAAATTTGAAATGATCTGGAATGCGTTGCATAGAATGGTAATAGAAACTAAATTGGTATTAAACTTTGAAGGGAATTGTATAAGTACATGACAGGCAATGCGAAATGCAAGTATCTATATAGCTCTTTTAAGCAGCTGGCACAGGAATGATTGCAAAGTGACTTTCAGTGTCATATCGTTGTGTCTCTCTTTGTTTCACTGCCAGTTGTTCCTTGACAGGGTGACATACATTTGTGAAAGTTGGCCAAGAATTTCCTTGTGGGTTCTCTCAATTCATACCAAACTGCCACAGACACCCCTGGCAAAAAAAAATTTACTTTATTTTATCATGAAAATGGCCTTTGCCTAATACAGTTGGTGCGAGCCTCTCAGTTGGATCGTATTAGCGTCAAGATTCATTCCATGGGCTTGAACACAAAATTTATATGTGGGAGTTGCAACCCATTTGATCAGTCTTTGAACTGCAGCACAGGCCACTTTGCCAGGTGGAGTGAAAGATTGTTACAGCACTAATCAATGAACAGGAGATGAAGACTCCACAAATATCCCCATCCTCACTGATGGAGGAGCCCAGCAAATCAGTGCAAAAGAGAAAACTGAAATATTGGCATTGGTCCTCAGCCGGAAGTGCCAAGAAGATGAGCTAACTTGACCCTCTCCTCGTGGCCCCAATAATTTCATTCACTTCACAGGATAATAAGAAATGGCTGAAGACATTGAATACTACAAATGCTATGGGCCTTGCTAATGTTCTGGCAATAGTAGTGAAGACTTGTGTTCCTAACTGTGCACTTAACCAGTTGTTTCAGTACAACTATAACATTGGCAACACAAGAAAATTGCCTAAATATGTCCTGTGCACAAAAAGAACAATAAATCCAACCCAGGTAGGAGCAAGTTACTGCAGATGCTGGAATCTATACTGAAAACAAAAGATACTAGTGATTACAGGAGGTCTGACAGTATCCATGGAGAGAGAGCAAGCTAACGTTTCAATTCCAGATCTGACATGAAGTGTGGAGAGGGCAGCATTTCTGCTATAGTTGGGGGATGGGCGAATGGGAGAGAAGAATGGTGACAGAGAACGTAACAATTCAGCCAGAAGAAACAGAAGACAGTCTGTGCTTGGCATGCTGCAGTGCTCCAGTGAATCGCTGAACAAACTGGAGAACAACATCTCACCTTACAACATTCAGGACTTAATATTGAGTTCAACGCCTTCAAATTGTCAACCATTTCCCATTTCTTCCCTTTCTTTTAGCTCTAACTGTTACATTCTGTTATCACGTCCTCTCGGTCCTCCCCCCACCCCAGTGAGTCTGTCTGTCCTTTCAAATCTGACAGTTAGACACACCATTGTTCTGTCATTCTCATATTCCAATGACTTAATTTGAACTATGAATATTCTTTGTCCTCCAACACTCCACCTCCCCACACCCCACACACACACACATACACACACAAAATTAAATGCTGTCCTTTCCACACCTCACATTAACTCGAGTGAAGAGTCATCTGGACTCAAAATATTAGCTTCCTCTCTCTTCCCATGGATACTGCTTGACCCACCGTGATCTCCATGAATCTCCGAGAGCTCACAATATAATAAATTTCAGTCCGAGTCAAATTCTGAAGCAGTGAATTTTATTGAAACGTTCTTGCAAGAAAAGGGGTGACTAGCAAGTAGCCACACGATCCAGAAATTACTCCACAATTTATACAGTTTAATTCTCAGTACTTCCCCATTTACCTCATTGGCCTTCAAACCTACCGAAATTCCTTATTGTGTTCTGCCTCGACCCAGCTGTGCTCCGCCCTTGTTTACTTCTCCCCCTACTCCAAGCTGGGTGACCCTCCCCCCTATAAGTGACTTGGCTCACTTCAGTGCTGACATGAGGGAAATTTGCTGAGCTTGGAATATCTTGATGTTCTTTTTCAATTTATCTATTTGTCTGTAACATCTTCCATTGTTTGCAGGCATGTTCCATTCTAGTATGCACATTTTAGCTAACTCAGAAGAAACGATGTATCCCTTTACATAGTCTTCATTCTTGTATGCACATTTTAGCTAACTCAGCTCTTTGCTGAAACGATTATACACTGGTGTAGGTTAGTTCATTCACCTTGCATAAGCAATCATTATTATCAAGAAACAGTCTGCTGTTTAGAATTTGCTTTTTAAATATCTTCCATTGATTCAGTGGAAGTATCCAAAATAACATGATCACCTGGCTGGGATAGAGAGTGCTTTCTTTTTACTTTACTATTCAGTTAAGTGCACCTCAGATGTGCACTTGTGATGCCAAAGTATACAAGCTGATAGGTTAATGCTGGAAAATGAGATTTGAATAGTAAAATGGTGCTGTTGACCAGCACAAATGCATTTGGTGAATGGGCCTTTTTCTGTTCTGTAGGTTTTTTAGATTCTATGATTCTAAGTGAAATCCCCACTTTTGGTATAATGGGATGTTTGTTCTCAAAACGTTAATAAAAATTACAGAAGAAAATAACAAGAATAAAAATATCCAAAGTGTACAGAACGTTTTGGGAAATGGAAAAATAGAGTTAGGCCATTCCAGCACATTATTACCTTCCAGATATCACACCCAGGTGTTTACAACACCTACACTAAATAACTGTATACATTCATATACAGCCTTTCAGCTGTTCAACTCTTTAAGAAGCATAGTTGTTGTCAAAGAGTCATCCAGAATGGAAATCGACCTTTCAATCCAATTCATCCATGCTGACCATGTTTCCAAACTATAGGAGTGCCACTTGGCATCGAAGATTGAACCCAGTATGTGGAAAGAATGCACCATTTTTTCTGGGCAAATGACACTGGGGCAGACAAAAACAACAAGCAATTCTCTTGACAGCATGTAGACCCACAGCTTTTTTGGTTATTGGGAGCCTAACATTGCCTGAGGCACCAGATATTAAAACCTTTCAAAAGTTGACAACTTTAGTTCAGGAATATTATGACTTCAAGCCTCCTCTAACTCTGAGATGCTATCACTTTTACTCTGCATTTCAAGTACGGGGGAACCATATTGGGATTTTTGACGAGGTTAAGATAACTGGCAGAGGCATGTGATTTTGGTTGAACCCTAGATGAGTTGCTGAGAGACCATTTGATATGAGGGATTAATGATGTGACCATGCAGAAGTGCCTACCAGCTGAAAACCAACTGAACTTCAAACAGGCACTACTACTAGTTTTGTCATTAGAAAATGCAACAAATGGAGCTCATGAGTTGCAGAGCATTCTGAAGGACATGTATACCCTTGGCAGGGTGACTGAGCATGAATGCAAACAGTTGCATAGCCTCACTCAGGACGTATCCTGAACAGAAGGACTCTAGGTCAGCCTACAATAAAACCCCAAAATAAAGCCATTCCTCAGTCAAATGGTTAAAATTTTTTTCAGGATCTGGGCCACAGGCCATTGTAGTTACTGCCGGTATGTGGATTCAAGATAGCAAAAGTTGAAACTTTATTGCTGGAACAGCACAGCAGGTCAGGCAGCATCCAGGGAACAGGAGATTCGACGTTTCGGGCACAGGTCCTTCTTCAGGAATCATTCCTGAAGAAGGGCCTGTGCCCGAAACGTCGAATCTCCTGTTCCCTGGATGCTGCCTGACCTGCTGTGCTGTTCCAGCAATAAAGTTTCAACTTTGATCTCCAGCATCTGCAGACCTCACTTTCTCCTCAAGATAGCAAAAGACATCCCACCAGGTCTGAATTGAGTAAGAAAACTCAGAGATCAGTATCCAGGAGACTGCAGGAACTGGAACAGTTCAATTGTTTAGCAACATCTAAATCTGAACCAATCAAAATAAACATCTGGTTAAATGGTCACCAGGTTCTCATGGCAGTTAATCTCAGTGATGCAGATCCTGTCTTGACCAAAATTCAAATAGTCTTCAGGTACCTTGGATGAGTATGCCACCACCATCACAGACTTTATCAGCAAGTGTGTGGAGGACTACGTACCAAAGAAGTCAATCCAGGTGTTCCCCAACAGGAAACCTTGGATGAATCAGGACACACAGAACCTGCTAAAAACCGAGCATGAGTCCTTCAATCAGGAGACCCACTCAAATATGAGGAATCCAAGTATAACCTTTGCAGAGCCATTAAGACAGCCAAGGACCAATACTGATCCAAACTAGAGACCCTGATGGACACCTGGCAACTATGGCAAGGACTGAATGACATCACAGGTTCTAAAAAGAGACAGTGCAAGGTAGCAGATGATGACATATCCCTCCCAGATCGTCTCAACGCCTTCTATGCTCGCTTTAAACAAAATTTCGGCCAAGAGGTAACACCTATTCCGACAAGTCCTGATGAACCTATCCCAACAGTTACTACATCAGAGGTCAGATCAGTTTTCCTTCGTGTGAATCCAAGGAAAGCGATGGGACCAGATGGAGTATCAGGCTGTGCACTCAGAGCACGCACAGATCAACTGATCAAGAGGTCTTCTCAGACATCTTCAACCTCCCCCTGCAGCAGGCCACTGTCCCTGCTTGTTTCAAGAGGCCAACATCATCCCTGTGCCTGAGAAGGCTCATGCAGCATGTCTCAATGACTACCGCCCAGTGGCCCTAACTTTGGTGGTGATGAAGTAAGTGCTTTGAAAGGCTAGTCATAGTAGTAATCAACTCCAGCCTCCCCACTACTCCAGGTCGCCTATTGGACTGACAGATCCATGTCCAATGCCATATCACTTGCCCTTCACTCAACCCCAGAACATCTTGATGCCAAGAACAGCTACGTAAGTATCCTACTCATTGACTACAGTTCATCCTGCAACACTATTATCGCCTCGAGACTGATTACTAAGTGTAGTGATCTCGGAATAAGCCCCACTCTCTGCAACTGGATCCTCAGTTTCCTGACCCACAGGCCACAATCAGTGAAAATTGGAGACAATATTTCATCGTCACTACCACTCAACACTGGAGCCCCCCAGGGGTGCGTACTCAACCCCCTACATTGACCATGCAGAAGTGCCTACCAGCTGAAAACCAACTGAACTTCAAACAGGCACTACTACTAGTATACCCATGATTGCGTCGCCAAACACCAGACTAATGCCATTTACAAGTTCGCTGGTGACACCACCATAGTCGGTCAAATCTCAGACAGCGATGAAACAGACTACAGACGGGAGGTGGGAAGACCTGGAAAAATAGTGCACTGAGAACAACCTAGCTCTCAATGCTGGCAAAACCAAGGAACTCATTATTAACTTTCGGCAGGATGTTACTCATGCCCCCCCTACACATTAACAGCACAGAGTTGGAACGAGTGGAGAGTGTCAAGCTCCTGGGAGTGGTCACCCACAACAAGCTTTCTTGGACTCTTCATGTGGACACATTGGTTACAAATGCCCAACAATGTCTCTTCTTCCTCAAGCAGCTGAGGAAATTTAGCATGACGGCAAATATCCTTGCCAACTTTTATAGGTGCGCCATCAACAGCATTCTGTCTGGATGTATCACTACCTGCTATGACAACTGTACCATTCAAGATCGGAGACGGATACAGAGAGTGGTGAACTTGGCCCAGACAATCACAAAGGCCAACCAAGAACACACACACCAGCCAATTTCGCAACAGTTTCTACCCTACTGCTGTTGAATACTGAATGGACTCACAAACCCCTAACGTTCGCCTGTACCTGTGTTTTTGTTTTTGCCACTAATTACCTATTATTTACTATCTATGCTACTTAACTATGTGATCTGCCTGTATTGCTCGCAAGATAAAGCTTTTCACTGTGCCCTGGTACATGTGACAATAAATTCAACTCAATTCAATTCACTCTGGAATCCAACCCTTAAGTTTTCATAAGACCTCGGCCAGGCTGAGAACCTGTATGGGGAACCTTTAAAGAGTAAGGATGCAACTTTAGTCCTAGTCTCTTCTGAGAAGCAGCTTGTTCAGTTACCACTGATTGTCATAAAAGGCTCAGGCCCAAGCCTGATGGGATAAAATTGGTGGAGAAACATTCAACTTGATTGGCTCAAGATTTTTCAATTAGAAAATGGCTGCCTGAGTGAAATCTTAATTATAGTTTTCTGGAAAGCCCAGGGATATCAAAGGAGGCAAGGCCACCTTACACGTTGACCAGGAAGCAATTCCATGATTCTGCAAGCACCAAGCAGTGCCATTTGCCTTATGTGGAAAAGTAGAGGTAGAATTCAGGAGTAAACCACTTTTTGCAGCTGCATAAATACCCAATCCCTTGGATAGAGGACTTATATGTAAAACTGGCAGGGGAATTGTCCTTCACGAAGCTGGACTTGAGCCATACATATCTGCAATTATGATTAGATGAGGATTCCCAGAAGTATGCTCCAATTAATAGCCATAAGGGTTTATACCAATGTATAAGACTGCCTTTGGGATTTTATCAGCCTGTGGCATTTTCTGGTCGACAATGGAGAACATTATACAATGTCTATCCGAGGTGCTAATAACCAGGAAGACCAATAAAGGGCATGTAGAGAACTTGGACAGGTTGCTTAAACGTTTCTCCGAGTTGGGTGCACGCCTTAGGAGGGAAAACTATGTGCTCCAGGCACCCCAAGAGACCTACTTAGGCAACAGAGTCGACAGACCAGGTTATACCCCTTGGACGATGAAGTGAGGGCAATCAAAAATGTTCTGGCTCTCACTTCTGTACCATGGCTTAGGTCTTTCTAGGATTTGTGGGTAAATACAAAGCTTCATACATAACCCAGTCTCCATCTTGGCAGCCTTATACCCGCTATTGTAAAACGGACAGTCTTGGAAAAGCTCTTGTAGCCAAGAAGTAGCCTTTAAGGAAGTGAAGCAGCTTCTATCCTCATCCAAGGTATTGGCACATGACAATCTCAAGTGAGGTGTGGTGCTGACATGCAATGCCTCCCCATATGGTATCAGGGTAATGTTGGCTCACCGGTGATGTAGCAGTGGAGGAATGCCTGATAACGCATGCTTTCTGGACTTTGGCTGATGCTGATGAAAAGTTTATGCTTGAAATGTCGACTCTCCTGCACTTCAAATGCTGTCTAACCAGCTGTGGCCTTCCAGCGCCACACTCTTTGACCCTGAATGAAAATATCTCCAGATAAAGATGGAAGGTTTGGCAGCCATTTTTGGTGTACAAACGTTCCACCAATAACTTTGTGGATGTAAATCTGTAATAGTAATGGACCACAAACTCCTGCTAGGGTTACTCAAACAGGACAGGCCTGTGCTGCCCATAGCTTCCGGTGAAATTCAGCGGTGGATTCTTATTCTGAGAAAGTACAATTTCAAATTGGAACACTGTCCAGGAGGCCAAGTGACAAATGCAGATGTCTTGAGGGACTTCCCACTGGCGGGTATATCACCAGTTGCACCACCACTAGAAGAGTCCATTCTGATTTTAACCTTTCTGGACACCCTTCTGGTCACTGCTGACAATATCAGACCATGAAGACAAAAAGATCCCATTCTGGCAAAACCAGAACAGCTACTGGTGATGGGGGAAACAAAAGGGCTGTCACAATTAGGATTAAAACCTTTCTGGACCTGGTGAGACTAAATCAGTGCAGAGGATGGTATATTACTATGGGGAGCAAGAGTGATTGTCCTGAGCAAAGGTTGCTGCCAGATATTGGCTGAAATCCACCAAGGTAAAAACAATGACTGCAGATGCTGGAAACCAGATTCTGGATTAGTGGTGCTGGAAGAGCACAGCAGTTCAGGCAGCATCAAAGAAGCAGCGAAATCGATGTTTCGGGCAAAAGTCCTTCATCAGGAATAAAGGTAGAGAGCCTGAAGCATGGAGAGATAAGCTAGAGGAGGGTGGGGGTGGGGAGAAAGTAGCATAGAGTACAATAGTCTCTTTGTTGGCTATGTAGAACAGTTGATCTTCCGTAATTACACCGGCACCACTCGCCACCTTTTCCTCCGTTACATTGATGACTGCATTGGCGCCACCTCGTGCTCCCGCGAGGAGGTTGAGCAATTCATCAACTTCACCAAAACATTCCACCCTGACCTTAAATTTACCTGGACCATCTCTGACACCTCCCTCCCCTTCCTGGACCTCTCCATCTCCATTAATGACGACCAACTTGCCACGGACATTTTTTACAAACCCACCGACTCCCACAGCTACCTGGATTACACCTCTTCCACCCTACCTCCTGCAAAAATGCCATCCCATATTCCCAATTCCTCCAACTCCGCTGGATCTGCTCCCAGGAGGACCAGTTCCACCACAGAACACACCAGATGGCCTCCTTCTTTAGAGACCGCAATTTCCCTTCCCACGTGGTTAAAGATGTCCTCCAACGCATCTCGTCCACATCCCGCACCTCCGCCCTCAGACCCCACCCCTCCAACCATAACAAGGACAGAACGGCCCTGGTGCTCACCTTCCACCCTACGAACCTTCACATAAACCAAATCATCCTCCGACATTTCCGCCACCTCCAAAAAGACCCCACCACCAGGGATAGATTTCCCTCCCCACCCCTTTCCGCCTTCCGCAAAGACCGTTCCCTCCGTGACTACCTGGTCAGGTCCACGCCCCCCTACAACCCACCCTCCCATTCTGGCACCTTCCCCTGCCACTGCAGGAACTGTAAAACCTGCGCCCACACCTCCTCCCTCACCTCTATCCAAGGCCCTAAAGGAGCCTTCCACATCCATCAAAGTTTTACTTGCACATCCAATAATATCATTTATTGTATCCGTTGCTCCCGATGCGGTCTCCTCGACATTGGGGAGACTGGGCGCCTCCTAGCAGAGCACTTTAGGGAACATCTCCGGGACACCCGCACCAATCAACAACACTGTCCCGTGGCCCAACATTTCAACTCCCCCTCCCACTCTGCCGAGGACATGGAGGTCCTGGGCCTCCTTCACCGCCGCTCCCTCACTACCAGATGCCTGGAGGGAGAACGCCTCATCTTCCGCCTCGGAACACTTCAACCCCAGGGCATCAATGTGGACTTCAACAGTTTCCTCATATCCCCTTCCCCCACCTCACCCTAGTTCCAAACTTCCAGCTCAGCACTGTTCCCATGACTTGTCCGGACTTGTCCTATCTCCTTTTCCACCTATCCACTCCACCCTCTCCTCCCTGACCTATCACCTTCATCCCCTCCCCCACTCACCTATTGTACTCTGTGCTACTTTCTCCCCACCCCCACCCTCCTCTAGCTTATCTCTCCACACTTCAGGCTCTCTGCCTTTATTCCTGATGAAGGGCTTTTGTCTGAAATGTCAATTTCGCTGCTCCTTAGATGCTGCCTGAACTGCTGTGCTCTTCCAGCACCACTAATCCTGAAATCCACCAAGGTCATCCAGGGATTTCCAAAATGAAGATGTCGGTGAAAAGTTCTGTCTGGTGGCCAAGATTGGATACCAATGTAGATGGTAGTCCAAAGTTGTGAGAAGATTTGTAGCTCGGGTGCTCGTTGTTGTGGTTCTGTTCGCCAAGTTGGGAATTTGTGTTGCAGACATTTCGTCCCCTGTCTAGGTGACATCCTCAGTGCTTGGGAGCCTTCTGTGAAGCGTTTCTGTGATGTTTCCTCCAGCATTTATAGTGGTTTGTCTCTGCCACTTCCGGTTGTCAGTTCCAATGTAGATGGTAGTTGATAGGGCAATGCTCAGAGTGCCAATAAGGACAAACTTTACCACCAGCAGCTCCTCCACTTTCATAAGTATGACCGGATAATCCCTGGACTCTGTTACACATTGACTATGCCGGCCCTTTCATGGGGTCTATGTTTTTAGTCATTATGGACACACATTCAGAGTGGTTGGACATGCATAAAGTTCATTCGACAGTACAGTGATGATGATTGAAAAACTGCGAGCATCTTTTGCAACACACAGGCTCTCAAAAGTGTTGGTCACAGATAGCAGGGCTTGCTTTAACAGCAGAAAATTTGTGTATTTTCTCAAGTCGAATGGCATTTAGCATGAAAGGACAGGTCCATATCATCCATTGTTCAATGGTCTCATGGAAAGACCAGCCCAAACTTTGAAGACAGGCTTAAAGAAACAGACTCTTCTAAGTGAGAGAGACAGTTTCCTTCATCGAGACCATGGGAATGTCCTTGCATGGGTACGAGGCATGGTTGACATGAGGTCAGGTCCTGTGACGTAAGAGGGGAGATCCTGACCAAGCATGTGGACCACATGAAAGCTGTAACTTCACAAATGGACAGGAGCAAAAATACCCAGCCCCTCAGAACATCCAGCAAGGCTGTCAGAACCTGTGGGTTCTCCCGTCCACCTTGCATTGACAAAACCTCTGAGGATGATATGGACACAGTAGATGTCACAGCATCGATGCCATTGCCACCTGAAGAAGACAAATTTCTTCCGAGACGCTCTGGGCACAAGGGGTAGGTTTGTTTAATGTCGTCAGTAACTGAGGTAGAGTCAGAGGAACCAGACCTGATATGAAAATGCCCCAAGATAAACTGCAGAAAATGAATGAGCCTATACCCCAGAACTTAAGAGGGGAACAAATGTAGCGAATGGAACAATGTCAGCCAGGTGGCCTCATTGACTATGAGTTCCCTCATTGGGGCTATTAACCTGGTCCAATCATGGAGTGCTGGCTGACAGATATAAACAGAAGTGTCAGGGGTTCTGCTCACTCTAGGAGCCAATTCTGAGCTAGCTGGGTCAGTGTCATATACAATGCACATATAAATAAAGGGTGACATGGTGATGAGATATTGGCCTTCATGGAGTTATTCCAGGAGCAATTCTGAGATTCTGTGAAAAAGCCCAGAAGATGAGATTTGTTTTCAGCAGATTCTTAAAGCAGCATTTTTAGTGCCAACTGGAGATTAGATCTTTCTAGACCTGGTAAGGTGAACAAGACAGGGTTAATAACAGAGAGAAGTTGGGGCTAAGAACTGCATTTTGAACTTAAGTAATAGCAGTTATGGCGAAAGTGAACTGGAGAACTAGTTTAAGCCATTTGTTTGTAGAGTATTTTTTTTTAAAAAGGTATTTAGTAACACTCAATAAATAATATTCCAGTGAAAAAGATTGTCCAGAGAAGGTTTCCCTAACTGGCAAATATCCCCAGACAATCTTTACGTGGCATTTTTTGATGAATAAATTTAGGCCAGAATATGGGAGGAGGGGGTGGCATAAGGAGGTGATGGGGAGACCTTTTCTAATCTGCTTTCAATGGTGCCCAGGGATTGTTTTACATTCACCAGAACAAGTAGGCAGTGCTTTGCTTTAATGCCATTCACCAACTTCAGCACTTGAATCATGTAGCATTCCTTCCAAATGACATATACAAAACAGCTTGGGATTTTTCTTAATCCTGTTTGCCAAAGACATTTCCCATTGCCTTTTAGCCCTCCTAATCCCTCATTTGAGATCTTTTCTGTTATCTTTGTATTCTTTAAAGGTCCTGTCTGTCACTAATTTCCTAAACCTTACATGTGCTTCCTTTTTTTAACTAAGCTCTCAATTTCTATTGTCATCCAAGGTTCCTGAATCTTGCCATCCCTTTCTTTTATTTTCACAGGAACATGCTGCTCCTGAATTCCAATCAGCTGGTCTTTAAAAGATTTCCACATGTCAGATGTCATTTTACCCTCAAACAGCTACTCCCAATCTACACTCACCAGTTCCTGTCTTATCTTGGCCTTTTCATAATTTTGGTACTTTCAACCAAGGACTTGACTTCTCTTATCCATAAATAATTTAGAACTTGCAAAATTATGGTCATTGTTTCTGAAATGCTCACCCACTGAAACTTCAATCACCTGGCTGGGCTCATTCCCTAATACCAAATCGAGTATTGTCCCTTCCCAAGGTGAACTATTTAAATCTTCTGGATACACCTAACAAATTCAGTCATCTCTCCCATCCAAGCCATATGTGCATTAAGCATTTTTAATCCATCAAACATTGCTTCTGCATAACCCATGATTGAGTGTTCGAGTTGGGATGTCATGTTGCAGCTGTACAGGACATTGGTGGCCACTTTTGGAATACTGAGTTCAGTTCTGGTCTCCCTGCTATCGGAAAGATGTTGTTAAACTTGAAAGGATGCAGAAAAATTTACAAGGATTTTGCCAGGGTTGGAGGGTTTAAGCCATAGGAAGAGGCTGAATAGGTTGAGGTTATTTCCCCAGAGCATTGGAGACTGAGGGATAACTATGTAGAAGTTTATAAAATCTTGAGGGACATGGATAGGCTGAATAGCCACGGTCTTTTTCCCAAGATAGGAGAGTCTAAAACTAGAGGGCATAGTTTAAGGTGACAGGGGAAAGATTTAAAAGGAACCTAAGGGACAACCTTTTCATACAGAAGGTGGTCATGTATGGAATAAACTGTCAGAGGGAGGTGGTGGAGGCTGGTACAATAATAGCATTTAAAAAGCATTTGCCTGGATATATGAATAGGACAGGTTAAGAGAGATATGAGCCAACTGCTGGCAAATGGGACTAGATTACTATAGGATACCTGGTCTGTTTGCATGAATTGGACCAAAGGGTCTGTTTCCATGCTGCATCTCTATGAATCTCTTACTTACTGCTATCCAATTATCTTTTTCACACAGAGGGTAGTGCGTGTATGGAATAAGCTGCCAGAGGAAGTGGTGGAGCTGTCACAATTACAACATTTAAAAGCTGTCTGGATGGATACATGAGTAGGAAGAGTTTAGAAGAAAATGAGACAAATGTTGGCAAATGGATCTAAATCAATGTAGAATATCTGGTGGGCACGGACGAGTTGGACCGAATGGCCTGTTTCCATACTGTACAACACTATGGCTATATAAATGTATTTGTTAAAAGTACTCATTTATTAGTCCTGTGCAGCTATGATCTCAGGTTGAAATCTCTGTGGAGCACAAAATATCCGTGTCGAACTTCTTGTAAGATTATTTGGAAAGATTATGCAAAACTGCTCTTTTATTTTGAAAAAATCAGTTTTCAAGAGCTGTCCCCTGTTCGCAGTTCACACACCACTTGCGTATACATCACTAGGGCATAACGCTTCATAACCTCAATCGCTTTAGTCCCTGAAATAAAATGAATGTCTCCATTGAGCTGCAATTTTACGTGCCCGGCAGCTTTCTGAATGTCCCAGCTACTGCTTATTAAAGCGTGTGGTACCAGTAAACAGGAAGAGTGTTAGGGGTTGGGGGGGGGAGCTGGTATGTTATTATCTGACACGGTTAAGAGCACGCTTCGCCTCCAAAATGCATGCAGATGTTGCTGGCAGTTTCCCACGTGCCGAGAAGAAAGGCCAGTTTAGTAGCGGTCACAAGCCTGACCTGTCCATTAAAAAAACAAATGGACCGCAGTAATTGGCCGCGCATGCGCCTTCGCTTCCTCTGTTCTCTTTCAAAAGCAGCAACTTAGATTAGCGCCTGACATGCCAATCCCAGTTTCTAGGGCACAAATATTAAAATGGAAGCCAACCCATAGAAATATCTTTTATACCTCTCCCATAGATTCATTGGTTGCCAGTAAAGGTATTTTGCTAATCATTTCGAACCGTGACTGCAGTTTGGGGCTTCTTTCTCTATCTGGACCTAGGCAGGTCTCAGTCAACCGAGTCTGTCACTATTCAGGAATCGAGATCAGAATTTCTTCTCAACCTGGTCAGAAATATTACTACATATCTCTAGAGCAGGTGGGAATTGAACCTAGGCCTTCTGGCTTAGAGGAGGGACATGAACGCGGCGCTACAAGGACCCTAGTAACTCGTCATGTTCACCTATAAAGTTTAAATATCAATCAAAGGATAACTTTTGTTTAAACCCCTTTTTTAACACCGTTCCGATTCGTAAACAAGTACTTTTTCCACTCCCCTTCTTGCTACGTTGGGCAGCTGTCCTTTCCAGCATTGATTTCTTGTTGATTCCCTGCAGTGTCGGATTATCATAACACCCATTTTGTTTACAAAAACATGAAAGAACTGCGGATGCTGGAAATCGGAAACCAAAACAGAAAGCGATGGAAAAACTCAACAGGTTCGGCAGCATCTGGAGAGAGAAAGAGAGTTAATCTGTTCGGGTCGATGACCTTTCATTAGGGGTTAACTTTTATTTATATTTTTAAAGGGAAGAAACGTGATACCAAAATAATGAAGACCCCGCCCAAATGAACTGATATTGTGAACCCTCTGAGAAAATGCAACCATGACTTTACGATTTTATTGTAATCCAACAGCCTGAAATGTATCAAAATTGTGATTAGTGCTAGAGTTTAATTCATATAGAATTCGGCTTTTGAGGCAGGTGAACAAAGCCAATTTTTAAACTTCCGCATAAACTCTGGGTCGTGCAGGTGTTTCCTATGTTCCTGAGTGAGACGAACAAGCTGAACTCACGGTGGATTGATCTGATCCAAGACATTTTCCGCAGCGCTGAGATCTCTGATACTGCCCGTTTCCCACGTGTTAAGAAACAAAGAGGACGCGTGCAGCTGGTGCCTTTCAACAGAGACTTGGCTCACATCGTTTATTCGGGCATTAACCACCGAACAGTTGGTGAAATGGATCTGAAATACTAACAGAATGTTGCACATACAGACTCCCACGTTTGAACAGATCATCTATTTTTCCTGGCTCTCCCACACGCACGGACACATATATGTTCATCAGGCGTACACAGCGATACACAGATACAAACATTAAACAATTATTAGGTACAACAGTCGGGTATTCATTTTATTTAAATCCCGCTGATTCAGTAACTTGATAATGGAAAACATGAGTTCCAGCAAAGATTTCAGTACTAGAATATTTTTGCAAAGCGTTAATGCCATAAGATTAAAGTTATTGCAATCTGCTTCTTGGGTGCAACAATGAAGATAATTTGTCTTTGATCATAATGTTTTGGGAATTGATTTGTAATACACCCATGATCCTCTCTATCTTTATTTTGAAATGATATATTTCTCCAGCTTTAATTCAGCTGGATATGGTTGTGTCATCTATCGCACCACTCTATTGACTTGATGTTTAGAGGGCTAAAGCTGAATTAACTGGGAAACGGCAAATATCTAACCTTGCAGCAGGGGGCGCTCTACTACGGTTTAGATGATGTCACTGTGAGGACGATTTATTCTGCTGAATTTAACATCGTGTAGTTGATCAATGATGCCTGTTGGTACCTGAAATGGAAATAATAACCTTCTTCACCTCCATCAAAAAAATAACAAATTCTATGTATTTACAAACAGAGCAATAACGAGTTGCATTGATTCACTCTCTTTGCTTGTGTTCTTTCCAATGCTACAAATCTTGCCTGAGGAAGTTCATTTTTATACACACAAAAGTCTCCTGATTTAAAGTCAAACTACATGATATATTTTCTTCTTTAATCTTTAGGGGTTCTGAAACAGCACATCAGCATGAAGTTCGCTAATATTAAATTGAGAAATGCAAAAGTATTTGGATTATTAATAAACCTGTTCAAAAGAGGATCCCAATAGTTTGCCTTTCTGACCTATATAGCAATACATATTAAGATGATTCCGATTACCAAAAATTACCAGTTGTGGAACTAAAAAGAGGAGAGGAGACTGGGGAGAACTGTGAATGAAATGTTAGAAATTGGAAACGGAAAATGTACTCGTTTGAATTTTTTTTTACTGTGAATGGTCACTTTTTAAAACAGACTGTAAGCTCACACCGATTGGATATTAGAAACGCGCAATTAACAGTAGTGGACAGAATGAACGTCCTCCACATGCTAACATCTGTGATCTCACAGGTTTTATTCTTCAAAGTAAAAAGGATGTGGAGGAGGGTGGGGGGGAGATTACTTTAAAATGGACCAGCGGTGTACGAACAAGCATACTTTCTGTCACAGAATTCCCTCCATAACAATGACAGGAGGATCTTTCCCAGGGTCCTATAACCTCAGATGAGAGTAATTTCCTCTGACTTACTGTGTCATACGTGCCGTCCAGATGGTCCTCAGAGACTGCTGCAGACAAAGGGTTGAAAACGGCCCTTAATTCAGCATTTAGAATGAAAAGCTTCTGCTATTGTGGCTCCGACGCTTTCGATTGGCTGCCGACTGTGGGAAACACCAAGAGAAACAGGCACACGCTCTCTTATGGGCAGGAGGGCGGATAAATAGCGTAGCAGGACCCCTTCCCTCAGCAGCGTCTCTCCAGCCGATCCCAGTCTCAAAGCTAACTGCGGCGCAGTCTGCTCCAAAAGAATGGCTCCTAAAACCTCCGGAGGTAGTCCAAAGGAATATTCCGAGGAAAAGATCACACGAAAGGAGAAGTACAAGGTAAGTAAGTCTCTGCGCTTTTTTTAAAAAGGGAATGATTCAGGGTTTCTTAAAGGTCGTGTTCTACATGAAAAGCTGTTGTTAATTCGCTTCGCTTTTCCTTTCTCAGTTAATGAAGCCAATTATCGAGAAAAAGCGCCGAGATCGCATCAACAGCAGCATTGGGCAACTCAAGGCTTTATTGAGGGAAGAATTTCAGAATCAGGAGCCCAACATGAAAATGGAGAAAGCTGACATCTTAGAGATGACCGTGAATTACCTGAAACTGCATAACCAGAGAATGTTCACAGGTACCTGTCACTGTGTGTTTGCTGATTAACCAGGCTCTGTTGATAGCTCGTTATCATTACCCAATAATATCCATCTAAGCCGGTTTGTTTGCTTCTACCTGCAGTGACCTACAGCAAGAGCCTCACCCAGAATTTTAAAGAAGGCTATTCCCGCTGTCTGCAGGAGATTCAGCATTTCAGCTTCTCCCCGGAGGGCACAAGCGACGTGCAGAACAAGCTGGTGAACTATTTGCACAGAGCTCAGGAGCCGGCTAAGGGCCTGTGTTACCCACTTCCTCCCATTCAGCTTCCAGTCTGTCAACCGGTAACCAAGCAAGAACTGAAACCCAGCGTCACAGTGCTCTGGAGACCCTGGTAGGGAGAGCTGAAAGACGTTTGCTGTGAGCAAGGAAGAGAAAGTTACACGCGTGAAACGCTAGAGTTGTACCCTGGTGTGAAATAGTATTCCATAATGGAAGAACTATTATTTAATGCTCTTCTCTGAAGAAAATCGAAATTATTTTAATATATGAATTATTTTCGTTTAATTTTAAAACGTGACTGCCAGGTTATGGGGTATTCTGCAATATTTGTAGGTGACTAATATCATACATAAACTGGCAGCTAACTCGGTCATTGGGCTGCCTATTATATGTAGGCAGTGCTATCCGAGCTGTCCTTTTATAAAGGAATGTCAGTGATGTGTTGTGAGTAGTCTTTTCACTGAGGGCTGTCTGTATCTTTTTTAAAAGGAAGTGCCTTGAGTGTATGCTGATGTACCAGTATGCAGACGAGTGTCATAGAGTGCCTTGCATTATCGTGAGTTTTTCAACATTTAAAGATCAATCGGTTCGATTATTCCTTGTGTATTGTTAGTGTGACAGATATTTTACTCTATTCCATTTCGTAATGTTCCCTGCGTATTACAGGAATTTGCTGCTTGTATTATCTCCTGCACATTGATGCAAATTCTTCTTTGGCTATCTAAATGCTAGGAGAAAATGAGGACTGCAGAAGTGCTTATGCCCGTTATGTAGATTCTCCTGCTCCTCGATGCTGCCTGGCCGGTCGTGCTTTTCCAGCACCACATTCTTCGTCTCCTATCTAATGCCCTTGCCCTGTAACAATGCGGGATATGAATCAAGCCTCAATCCCAAGTTTCACTGTATATTGCATTGTAACAATGCTGATCTAAATATATTCCTCTATTCATGGTTCTGGTTGTAAATATGTCCTATCTATACTGATGGTGAATCCATGCGCAAGCTATAATCACAATCCTATGTTAAAATCGTTATTTCATTGTAACAATGCTAATTCTGAATAAATGATTGCATTGACAATTCCTTCTCTGTGTCTAAGTGAATGTATGTTAAGCAGTCCGTAATCCGTTTATAATTGGCAATTACACCTGTGCCACTAAAAGTCAAAACAGCTGAGATATGCTTATAAGGTATTTTTAGTGCAGATTTCCCACAACCAACACCAGTCATATTTATGTCTGTATATTATATTGATTTATTTAGGTAATTTCTCATTTTTATTGCTTAAATTAATGCCGTTTGTGTCTTTTAATGACACTTCATGTAAAATCTATCAGGCATGACTGATTGGGGGAGTGAATCAGTGTTCAGCTGCTAATTGCTGCCAATATTTTGACAGAGCGGATTAGCATAGAGTCCCGGTGATAGCACATACCTTACTCTCTGTCTCATATTTTCTGTTCAGTTCTTGTTGCTTGCAGTAATTTCTTCATTATTAGCATCATTTTATTCCAACAAGTAAGGATATATTGTGAGACAGTGGTAATGTCCCTACCTCTGGGACAGAAGGCACAGGTTGAAGTCTCACTGGCTTTAGTTTTGTGTGCTAACAGATCTGAACAGGTTAATTACCATATCAATTACCACAAGCAAATTCACATTAAACAATTATTAGTTAATTAATCCTGAGTTGAGGCAAAATTTGTATCGCATTCATGAGTTAACCTTTCAATATTTGACTTGACATGTACACAATTACCACATTAAGGGTTGAAAATGTGTTGCTGGAAAAGCGCAGCAGGTCAGGCAGCATCAAGGAGCAGGAGAATCGACGTTTCGGGCATAAGCCCTTCTTCAGGAAGGGCCCTGAAGAAGGGCTTATGCCCGAAACATCGATTCTCCTGCTCCTTGGATGCTGCCTGACCTGCTGCGCTTTTCCAGCAACACATTTTCAGCTCTGATCTCCAGCATCTGCAGTCCTCACTTTCTCCTACCACATTTAGGGTAGACCTGGATTTCATAGAGGAAAAGGCAAATGTGGAAACTGATAGAAACTCAAATATATCCTCAAAAGTTTAATGCAAGCGTCATTCAGTTTTGTAGGGTTAAACTGGGCCTGCAGGGTTTTACAGTAGAGTCTGTGTTTGGCTTTGGAGGAGGGGGATGGGGCAACTCATTAAGAGACATAACTTGATAAGACTAAGAGAATGATTCGACATAGCTAATTGACTGAATGCACATACTTGGAAATGTACATCCACAACAAACATACTAAGTAAGGGCAGAAGTAGACATTCAGCCCCTCGAGCCTAAACCACTATTCAATCCGGTCATGGCTGATCTATTTGTATTTTGAATTTCACGTTCCCATTACCCTTGATTGCCTTGCCTAAGAGAAATTATCCACCTCTGTCTTTAAAATATTTGAAGACATTGCCCCCAGAGTGTTCCATAGTCCCATAACACTTTGAGAGAACATAATTCTGCTCATCTCTGTCCTGAAAGGGCATGCATTTAAGATCACAGATTATGAGAGAGAGGGCCCTAATGGAAATGACACAGGGCAAATAATTAAGAGGGCCAGAGCATAGGTTCAAATCCCTTCATGTTAGTAGCGATGACCATGAAACTCTCTTCAATTGCTTTAAAAGAAAATCTTGTTCACTAATGTCACTTAAGGAGTCAAATCCATTATGGTTATCTGGTCTGGCCCAAATGTGACTCCACGCTCACAGCAATGTGATTGGCTCTTATTTGCCCTTTGCAATTCCTGATCAAGTTACTCAGTTCAAGGTCACATAGTGGTTCTGAGCAAGTTTTGGCCTTTAAGTTGACAGTTGAATACAGGTGGCATTTATCGGAGTGTCAATGAAGGGAGAACAGGTCATGGAGTCAAAGAGACAAATAGAATGGAAACAGTCCCTTCGGTCCAACTCATCCATGCTGACCAGGTTTCCCCAGCTAAACTAGCCCCATTTCTGAAGTGAAAGTAGAAAGCCCCCTATACCCAGAGCCAGCTGGCAGCACCACCATTAACAGGAAACAGCGAGCAAACATAAATGGGTATTTGTGAGGTTGGCAAGTTGAAGTAAGTGGAATGTCACAGGGCTCAGTGTGGGACCTCACCTATTTAGACCATACAAAATGTGGTGGCAGTGACGGTGAATTATATTGTGGATTGCTTGGAAGTGTGGGTGAACTGGGATCAAAGTAGTTGTTATCAGTTCAATGTACAATTTTACCAGTACAATGTACAATTTTATCATTACAATGTACAATTTTATTTTGTTTGCTCACAGCTATCTAATTTAACAACTTCTATTGAATGACATCCATTCTAAGGGTTTGGAGGATAATTGATCCTAAATATTTTATTCATAACAATGTAGGACTCTCCATTGTTAAAAAAAAAGTTGCAGAAATAAAGTTGCCTTGATTTGCAGAATAATAAGGCAATGACCAGACATTTTTTTTAAAGATCAACACATTTCATGTCAATTGTGATTTGCAATAACATTCATTCCATTTCTGGAGTTTAATTTCCTTCTATCTATGCTGGGACAATAAGCAAAATTGTTTTGACAAGACTTTCAATGATTTCTAAAAGGATGGGCCTAACATTTTGTCAATAAGTATTCAGACTAATGTTCCAGAGACATGTCTTCAATTCCACTATAGTTGGGAGATAAATCAGTAATGAAACAGAAAGTTTGAAAAGCAGTATCACAATCGGTGTTGACTTGGGAACTAGATATGGCAAATATAGAATAAATGTGTCACCTGTAAAGTTGACCTCACTATCTTGTGGGGACGTGTCACAAACTTAGATAATATGGCCACAGTAGTCCTCAGTATAGGCCTTAAATAGTCACACTCATCAAATCAAATCTTAAATTCAACCTCCTAGATACTTCCACCATTATCCCTATTGTGTCCCATCCCACTGCCATAATACAACTGCAGGTGTTCCTTGGTTTTATAAAGCATTTTCCTTCCAACATAAGGTCAGAAGTCAGAATGTTTGCTGATAGTTTTGTATCATTGCAACTCCAGAGATACTGACATTTGTTGCCGACAGATAGTGAGATCTGATAATCATTCAGGATTGGACTGATAATTGGCAAGGAAGAGTTGCACTGAACAAATTTCACACCAATGATGACTAAGGAAGAATCTAGCCATCTCCTTTTGACATTCAAGAAAGGCAATGGTGCTATTATTGCTGGACTGTTAATCCAGAGACCTAAGTAATGTTCTGAGACCTGGGTTTGAATACTGCCACAGCAGATGGTGAAATTTGAATTCAATAAAAATCTGGAATTAAAGGCTCTAATGACTGTGAAACCATTGTTGATTATCAGGAAAAACCCACCTGATTCATTAATGTCCTTTAAGGAAGGAAACGACCATCCTTACCTGGTATGGCCTACAAGTGACTCCAGACCACAGCAATGTGGTTGACTCTAACTGCCCTCTGGGCCATTAGGGATGAGCAATGAAGAATAGCCAAGCCAGCAATATCCTCATCCCACAAATGAATTTTTAAAAGCAGCAATGCCATCTCTGAACCGACCATAAACATCTATGAGTTTTCCATTGACCAGAATCTTAGCTGGATGTGCCATATCAATACTGTGAGCGTGAGACCAGGTCATGGGCCTAGATTGTTTCAGTAAATAATTCTCCTCTCTTGACTCCACAAATCCCATTCACTATCTGCAAGCATACTCTCCATTTGTCTGGTTAAGTTCAGTTTCACCAATGCTCAAGATCCTTGATATCATCCAATGCAAAACAGCCAACATTTTTCAGAATCTCATCACCACCTAAACATCCACTTACTTCACCAGACAGCAGACTGACGTTACTGTGTACCACATACATTGGAACTGCCGCCCCACCTTGAGAACACTTTCCAAACTCACAATTTCTACCACCTATACAAGACAAGGTAAACACATCATTGCAACATAACCAGAGCTGTTCTCCTTCCAAATGATGCATCATTCTGACTTGTAACAAAATGGTGATTCTTTCACCTTCACTGGATCAAAATCCTGGAACTCCTTTCCTAACAGCACTGTATATGCACCAATATATTGTCGCCACCACCTTCTGAAAGATAAGGATAACAAATTTATTGCTGACTTTGCCAGCCGCACTCACATCTCAAGAACGAATAACAAAACGATGTGCTGCAATGCACCTTTTTATCTTAATATGTGAAACAAGATTTCCAGATGTCCAATTTCCACTCTTCATGTGTGGCTCAACTCTGAAATGTCGATGAAATTCACAGTGAACACTTAAAACAATATCAGGTTGCTAAAGAGGGATCGGATTTCCTCCCACGATAGCTCATACCTGACTATCAAGTTAACTCTCGAGATTGTTTTTGCATAATGCCCAAAACGTCGATCCTCCTGCTTTTTGGATGCTGCCTGACCTGCTGTGCTTTTCCAGCACCACACTCTGGGCTCTGGTCTCCAGCATCTGCAGTCCTCACTTTCTCCCTGTCAAGTCTGTTCAATTAAACTGTCACAGAGCAGATCAAATAACTTCAGTGTGAAGACAGCAACAATTACACTGTTACATTGTGACGTAATTGCCAATTGACAAATGAAGGAAAAATAAAAGATTGTGGTACATGGAGTGGGAAAAAAAAGTTCACTTTAGGATGGATGCTTTTATGAGCTTTAACCTGTATTGTTCCATTTGACTACTTATAGCTTTCTACAGGGTCCAGCCTGTGCAACTACTGCATAGGCTCCATATGGAATAAGTAGTTCATTGCCATGATATTAGTAACTCCCTTTTTAATGAGGTGAAACAAAGTCTGTCTCAACTCAACATTCATTCAAATTTCTACCTGAAATCAGAGTTTTCACCTTTGGTTTGAAATATGAACAGATGAGTACTGACTGCAAGTGGATGAAGAACAGAAGGCTAGGTTTTCGGCTTGATCAATGACATATTTATAATTACTCAGACTGGTAACAAAACTACTTCTATGATTGCAAGTGTTTATAGCAGGAATCAATGGCAACATGGTTTGTAACATGGGATCTGCCGTGAATTTTCACCACTTCTGCCATGCAATTTGATGGGCTGTTGACTTTGTTTTGGTTGCAGGTTCTTCCAGTGCTTCAGTGCTGGCTGTGTAATGCATTTTGCATGTTGCTAGGCAGCTGGAGACAAGCATCAGAAGCTCCAGTGATCACAGTTTGCACTGCCTGTGCCCTGGTGCCAATGTTACTCTGCTCTGTGAATATATTCCTGTCCGCAGCCCACTCCTGGAGTATGCTTGACTCTGGTAAGTGTTGGCTTTGACAGTGCCAGCCTAACAGCTGCCTCTATCTGTATCAAATGACTCATTGGGAATTAGATTGAAATTACATGATTGAGTTTTTAAAATAAATTATAAAGAAGATTTTTGAAAGCAAAACAATGGACATTGCCTATGTGGACTTCTGCAAGGCATTCGACAAGATTCTGCATGGCAAACTGGTGAGCAAGGTTGGATCATATGGAATCCAGGGAGAGTAAGTCATTGGGTTACAAAATTGGCTTGAATGTAGGAGACAGATGATGGTAGTGGAGGGTTATTTTTCAGACTGTAGGCTTGTGCCACAAGAATCAATGCTGAGTCCACTGCTTTTTATTACTTATATGAATTATTTGGATGTACCTATATGAGGAATGGTTATTAAGTTTGTAGATGATACCAAAATTGGTGGTGCAGTGGACAGTGAAGAAGCTTATTTTGATCATTGGGTCAAGGAGTGGCAAATAAAGATAAATGTGATGTGTGACATTTTGGTAAGGCAAATCAGTGCAGGATGTATACACTTAACAGTCGGGTCCTGGGGACTGTTGTCAGGGGGTGGTTGTGCATGGAATGAGATGCTAGAAGAGGTGGTGGAGGCTGGTAGAATGATAACATTTAAAAGGCATCTATCTGAAGGCATCCAAAATAGTTCAAGTACCTTAGATGAGTCAGTTTTTGTCTATTGTGTGCAGGAGGGTTCCCTGACACAGTATGTAGATAGGCCAACAACAGGCAAGGCCATATTGGATTTGGTACCGGGTAGTGAATAAGGCCAGGTGTTAGGTTTGGAGGTAGGTAAACACTTCAGTGATAGCGGCCACAATTCGATTACGTTTACTTTAGTGATGGAAAGGGATAGGTATATATTGCAAGCTGGGGTGAAGGCAATTATGGTGCAATTAGGCAAGATTTAGAATGCATAGGATAGGAAAGGAAACTGCAGGGGAAGGGCACAATTGAAATGTGGAGCTTGTTCAAGGAATAGCTACTGCATGTCCTTGATAAGTGTGTACCTGTCAGGCAGGGAGGAAGTGGTCGAGCAAGGTAACTGGTTTACTAAAGAAGTTGAATCTCTTGTCAAGAGGAAGATTACGGCTAATCAAGGATAATAGTGAGAAGTTGTTCATGGAGTCTGAAGAGATAGAAAAGGCGTTAAATGAATATTTTTCATCAGTACTCACACAGGAGAAAGACAATGTTATCAGAAGAATTCTGAGATACAGGCTATTAGATTAAATGGGATTGAAGTTCTTAAGGAGGAGGGGTTAGCAATTCTGGAAAATATGAAAATAGTTAAGATGCCTGGGCTGGATGGGATTTATCCCATGATCCTCTGGGAAGCCAGGGAGGAGTTTGCAGCACCTTTGGCTTTGATCTTTATGTTGTCATTGTCTACAAGAATAGTGCCAGAAGACTGAAGGATAACAAATGATGTCCCTTTGTTCAAGAAGGGGAGTAGAGACAATCCTGGTAATTATAGACCGGTGAGCCTTACTTCAGTTGTGAGTAAAGTTTTGGAAAGGATTGTAAGAGATAGGATTTCTAATCATCTAGAAAGGAATAATTTGATTGGGGATAGTCAACAGGATTTTGTGAAGGGTAGGTTGCACTTCACAAATCTTACTGATTTCTTTGAGAAGGTGACAAAACAGGACAATAAGGGTAAAGCGGTTGATGTGGTGTATATGATTTCAGTAAAGCATTTGATAAGGTTCCCATAGTAGGCTATTGCAGAAAATATGGAGGCATGGGATTGACGGTGATTTAGCAGTTTGGCACAGAATTTGGCTAGCTGAAAGAAGACAGAAGGTGGTGGTTGATGCGAAATGTCCATCCTAGAGTTCAGTTACGAGTCGTGTACCACAAGGATTTGTTTTGGGGCCACTGCTGTTTGTCATTTTTACAAATGACCTGGATGAGGGCATAGAAGGATGGGTCAGCAAATTTGCAGATGATACTAAAGTCGGTGGAGTTGTGAACAGTACAAAAGGATGTTGCAGGTGATAGAGGGACATAGATAAGCTGCGGAGCTGGGCTGAGCAGTGGCAAATGGAATTTAATCTGGAGAAGTATGACATAATTCACTTTGGAAGGAGTAGCAGGAATACAGAGTACTGGGCTAATGGTAAGATTCTTGGTAATGTGGATGAGCAGAGAGAGCTTGATGTCCATGTGCATAGATCCCTGAAAGTTGCCACCCAGGCTGATAGGATTGTTAAGAAACGTATGGTGTGTTAGGTTTTATTGGTAGAGGGATTAGGTTTTGGAGCCATGAGGACATGTTGCACCTGTACAAAACTCTGATACAGCCACACTTGGCATATTATGTGCAGTGCTGGTCTTCTCATTATAGGAAGGATGTGGAAGCGTTAGAAATGGTGCAGAGGAGATTTGCCAGGATGTTGCCTGGTATGGAGGGAAGATCTTATGAGGAAAGGCTGAGGGACTTGAGGCTGTTTTCATTAGAGAGAAGAAGGTTAAGAGGTGACTTCATAGAGACATGCAAGATGATCAGTGGATTAGATAGGATGGACAGTTAGAGCCCTTTCCCAATGGTGATGGCTAGCAAGAGGGGTGATAGATGTAGGACAGATGTCAGAGGTAGGTTCTGTGCTCAGAGAGTAGATTAGATTCCCTACAGTGCGCAAACAGACCGTACGGCCCAACAAGTCCACACCGACCCTCCGAAGAGCAACTCACCCAAACCCATTCCCCTACATTCACCCCCGACTGATGCACTTAACAATACATGCAATTTAGCGTGGCCAATTCACCTCACCTGCACATCTTTAGACTGTGGGAGAAAACCGGAGCACCCGGAGGAAACCCACGCAGACACGGGGAGAATGTGCAAACTCCACACAGACAGTTGCCCGAGGTGGGAATTGAACCCAGGTCCCTGGCGCTGTTAGACAGCAGTGCTAACCACTGTGCCCTCTGTGCTGCCCATGGTAAGGGCATGGAATGCCCTGCCTGCAACATTAGAAGACTTGCAAACTTTAAGGTATTTAAATGGTCATTGGATAAATATATGGATGTTAATGGAAAAGTGTAGGTTAGATGGGCTTCAGATTGGTTTCGCAGGTCGGCGCAATATCGAGGGCTGAAGGGCCTGTACTGCACCAGAATGTTCTATGTTGTATGTTCTACCTGGATATCTGAATAAGAAGGGTTTAAAGAGATATGGGTCAGCTGCTTCAAATGGGGAAAATAGGAGATCCGGTTAGCAAGGATGAGATGGACCAAAGGGTCTATTTCCGTGCTGCATAACTCTATGACTCTATGACTCTATAACTTACTGCCATCCAACTATCTTGCTGTGTCCAACACATTTACAATCTGAATAAACATTTCCACAAATGATATATTCGCAAGTGTTAGTATTTAAGTCACATCAGGCTCAAAGGGCTTATGCCCGAAACGTCGATTCTCCTGTTCCCTGGATGCTGCCTGACCTGCTGCGCTTTTCCAGCAACACATTTCCAGCTCTGATCTCCAGCATCTGCAGACCTCACTTTCTCCTCAAAGGGCTAAGTGGCTTACTCCTGCTTCTATTTTCTATGTTTCTATGTGGATCCTTGAATTTTGATGCTTTGGTGGTGGCTGAAGATGCAGTTGGTCTAGGCCAGGGATTCCATTGGCCCGGGCTTTCCTTGAGGCTTCCTCAGCATCTTCACAGTTGCATGATTGGCCTGCCCTGGTCTGGGGTTCCTTTAGGTAGCTTCGGTGGTGGCCTGGGAATCCTTTCGGCAGCTTCCAGGGCTATTTTCATCGGCACGATCTGGGTCTGCCTGTGGCAACTTCAGTCAGTCTGTGACAATATACAGCATTTTCTTCAGCATCATGGATGGTCTGGCCTGGGATTACAACGGGGGGGTGGGGGGGATGCGAGCAGATTCTCAAGCCCAGGCTGTGAAATGGACTAAGTGGACTTCATTTTACACTCTCCATTTTACTAAATATCTTTTTATTTTATTCTATTATCATGGAAGGACTGTTAATCTGAACTTTTTAGCTCTATTTTTCTAATTTATTGATTTGATTTCGTACTTTTGAAGGTCTGTGATGTTAAACTTTTTATTTTTTTGAAATTTTCTAAATTTTATTCTTATGAATTAGCACTCAAGAATCTGTACTTCAGTACCTTTGTACCTAAGATGTCGATGTGGTGACTTGTACACTTTTCACTGTACCCATTTGAGTACATGTGACAGTAAAGGTAATTCATTTCAATGTTACTATAACTCATAATTTCCTTACTGATCAAAAATCTATCTCAATATTGAATGTATTTGACAGCCCAGCCATGAAAGTCTTCTGTGGTAAAGAATTCCACTACTCTCATAGGAATAAACGTTTTTCTCATTTCTGTATTACACAGCGACCTCTTACTCTGAGATTATTCTCTTTTGGTCTAGGCCTAGGCCCTCCCACAAGGAAAAAAAATACCTCTCTAAGTCTATCCTGTCAAGCCCACTAACAATCTGATGTGTTTTGATAAGGTATGCTTTTAGTCTTCTAATCCCAAATGGGTACAAGCTGAACTAACTCAATGCTTCCTCATAAGAAAATCTATCCATACGCAGGATCAACCTACTAAAACGTCTCTGAATTATCTCCAATGTCAGCATATCTTTGTTTAGATAAGCAGACCCAAAACTGTTCACGGTATTCTAGTTGTTGTCTGGCTAATGTCTTGTATAGTTTTAGCGAGGCCTCCATATGTTTACATTCCATTCTCTTTGAAACAAATGCTAACATTCCACTTGCCTTTATTGTACCCACTAAACTTGAATGCTTGCTTTTTTGATCTGCAGTCTTTCCCCATATAAATAATGTTCAACTCTCAGGAGAAGAGTGAAAGTAATAGGGTGGTTGTTATGGGGGACTTTAACTTTCCAGATATTGACTGGGAAAGCTATAGCTCGAGTTCGTTAGATGGGTCGGCGTTTGTCCAATGTGTGCAGGAGGGTTTCCTGACACAATATGTAGACAGGCCAACAAGAGGTGAGGCCATACTGGATTTGGTTCTGGGTAACAAACCAGGCCAGGTGTTAGAATTGGAGGGAGGTGAGCACTTTGGGGACAGTGACCACAATTCGATGACTTTTACTCTAGTGATGGAGAGGGATAAGTGTGCACTGCAGGGCAAGAGTTATAGCTGGGGGCAGGGAAATTATGATGCGGTGAGGCACGACTTAGGATGCGTGGCTTGGAAAAGTAGGCTTCAAGGCATGGGCACAATTGATATGTGGAGCTTGTTCAAGGAGCAACTATTGAGTGTCATTGATAAGTATGTACCTGTCAGGCAGGGAGGAAAGAGTCGTGTGAGGGAGCCGTGGTTTAATAAGGAATTGGAATCCCTTGTTAAATGGAAGAGGGCGGCCTATGTAAAGATGAGGCGTGAAGGTTCAATTGGGGTGATTGAGAGTTATAAGGTAGCCAGGAAGGATCTGAAGAGAGAACTAAGAGCAGCAAGGAGGGGACATGAAAAGTCCTTAGTTGATAGGATTAGGAAAAACCCTAAGGCTTTCTATAGATATGTCAGGAATAAAAGAATGACTAGGGTAGGAATAGGTCCAGTCAAGGACAGTAGTGGGAAGTTGCGTGTGGAGACTGAAGAGATTGGGGAGACACTGAATGAATACTTTTCGTCAGTATTCACTCAGGAACAGGACATTGTTGCCGATGTGAATATTGAGTCACAATTAATTAGAATGGACGGCTTTGAGGTATGTAGGGAAGAGGTGTTGGAAATTCTGGAAAGGGTGAAAATAGATTAGTCCCCTGGGCCTGATAGCATTTATCCTATGATTCTCTGGGAAGCAAGGGAGGAGATTGCAGAGCCATTGGCCTTGATTTTTATGTCCTCGTTGTCTACAGGAATAGTGCCAGAAGACTGGAGGATAGCAAATGTGGTTCCCTTGTTCAAGAAGGGGAGTAGGGATAACCCTAGTAACTATAGGCCGGTGAGTCTCACTTCTGTTGTGGGCAAAGTCTTAGAGAGAATTGTAAGGGATAGGATTTATGAACATCTGGATAGGAATAATGTCATCAAGGATAGTCAGCATGGTTTTGTGAAGGGCAGGTCGTGCCTCACAAACCTTATTGAATTCTTTGAGAAGGTGACTAAGGAGATAGACAAGGGTAAAGCGGTAGATGTGGTGTGTATGGATTTTAGTAAGGCGTTTGATAAGGTTCCCCATGGTAGGCTAATGCAAACAATACGGAGGTATGGCATTGAGGGTGAGTTGGAGGTTTGGATTAGGAATTGGCTGGCTGGAAGAAGACAGAGGGTAGTAGTTAATGTTAAAGGTTCATCTTGAAGTGCAGTTACTAGTGGTGTTCCGCAAGGATCTGTTTTGGGACCATTGCTGTTTGTCATTTTTATAAATGACCTGGAGGAGGGGCTAGAAGGTTGGGTGAGCAAGTTTGCGGATGATACGAAAGTCGGTGGAGTTGTTGACAGTGAGGAAGGATGTATCAGGTTACAGCGGGATATAGATAAGTTGCAGAGCTGGGCAGAAAGGTGGCAATGGAGTTCAATGTAGGTAAGTGTGAGGTGATTCACTTTGGTAAGAGTAACAAAAAGATGGGGTCCTGGGCTAATGGTCGGATACTTGGTAGTGTGGATGAGCAGAGGGATCTTGGTGTCCATGTACACAGATCTCTGAAAGTTGCCACCCAGGTAAATAGTGGGGTAATGAAGGCATATGGCATACTGGCTTTTATTGGTAGAGGAATTGAGTTCCGGAGCCCTGAGGTCATGTTGCAGTTGTATCAGACTCTGGTGCGGCCACATCTGGAGTATTGTGTGCAGTTTTGGTCGCCATACTATAGGAAGGATGTGGAGGCACTGGAACGGGTGCAGAGGAGGTTTACCAGGATGTTGCCTGGTATGGTAGGAAGATCGTATGAGGAAAGGCTGAGGCACTTGGGGCTGTTTTCATTGGAGAAAAGGAGGTTTAGGGGTGACTTGATAGAGGTGTACAAGATGATTAGGGGTTTAGATAGGGTCGACCATGAGAACCTTTTTCCACGTATGGAGTCAACTATTACAAGGGGGCATAGCTTTAAATTAAGGGGTGGTAGGTATAGGACAGATGTTAGGGGTAGATTCTTTACTCAGTGAGTCGTGAGTTCATGGAATGCCCTGCCAGTAGCAGTGGTGGACTCTCCCTCTTTATGGGCATTTAAACGGGCATTGGAAAGGCATATGAAGGATAGTGAGCTAGTGTAGGTTAGGTGGGCTTGGATCGGCACAACATCGAGGGCCAAAGGGCCTGTACTGCGCTGTATTTTTTTATGTTCTATGTTCTCCTATTCTTCCCGCCAAAGTGTGTAACTGACCACTTCCCCAAATTATATTCCATCAGTGAAAGTTTTGCCCACTCATCTCACTTGTCACTATACATATCCCTCTGCAGACTCTTTGCATCATCCTCACTACTTGTCTTCCCACCTATGTTTGTGTCATCCAAAAGCTTGACAATAGTATATTCAATTTTTGTCATCCAAATCATTAATATATATTATAAATAATTCTGGCTTGCTATTGTATAGAACTCCACAAATTGCAGGCTGCTGTCTTGCAAATGTGCTACTTAATTCAACTCTCTTCTGTCAGTTAGTTCATTTCTATCCATGTTAACATACTTTCACCAACGCTATGAGCTCTGAACTTAAGTGGAGTACCTTATCAAATACCTTTTGGAAATCCAAATGTATTACAATGACAAGTTCCACTTTATCTACCTTGACTGTTACCTCCTCAAAGAACTGTAATAAATTTGCCAGGCATGGTTTCCCCATAAAGAAGCTATGCTGACTCTGCTTGGTTTTATTATGTGTGTCTAAAACTCTGCTATTGCAATATTATAATGGACTAGCATTTTTCCAATGACAGTTGTTGACCTGACTTGCCTATCATATCTTTCTCTTCTCTATCCCATTTTGAATAAGGATTTTATATTTTCAGTTTTCCAATCCTTTGGATATCTTCCTGAATCTAAGGATCCTTGGAAGATTACTCCCAGTGTAGCCACAATCTCTCTTACTGCTTCTTTTCAAGTTTGACAATGGAAACCATCAGGTCCAGGGTACTTATCAGTCTTTAGCCTCATTACTTTCCTTAATAATTCTATTTTTTTGTGTGTATGATCATGATTATGTTTATTCTCTTCCCTGTTGAGCTCCTTAATTATTTAATATTTTGGGAATGCTATTTATGTTGTCTGTGAAGACTTATGCAAAGTATTTCTTCAACACCTTTGCCATTTCCTGGTTCCCTATTATCATTTCCTCAGCTTCATTCTCTAAGAGGTCTATGTACAGTATTGTCTTTTGTTTCCTTTCTGCAATATTTAAAGAAGCTCTTATTGTCTGTTTTTACATTAGTTACAGGTTTGCCCCTTATTTCCTCCCACTTTATTATTTTATTGATCATCTTTTGTTGTCTTAATTAAAATTTTCTTGATTCTCTGGTTTGTCACTAACCTTTTACACTTTTTTTTCTTTCAATCTGATACTATCCTTAACTTTGATTGTTAACCATGATTGATTTATCCTCTTCATCATTGGCATATGGCTTTCATGAGAGTCGCAAACTATTTTCTGAAACAGCTGCTATTGTCTTTCAACCACCTTTTCGGTGAAACTCCATTTCCAGTCAATTCTAACCAACTCATTCCTCATCTCTATATAATTACCCTTACTTAATTTTAACAGGATTGTTTCCAACCCACATTTCTCCCTATCAATTTGAATGTTAAATTCTGCCATATTATGGTCACTTTTATTGAATGGATCCTTTACTCTGACTTATACTCCTTTATCAAACTTGTCTCACATATCACCATAGTCAAAATAGCTTGACCCTGCTCAGATCGACAACATATTATTCCAGGAAACTGTCCTGAATATTTGCAATGATATTCTTCATATCTGACTTTGCCTCTACATGAAGGTTAAAGTTTTGCATAATTAACATATCCTCTTTGCAATCCCCACTCTCATCCACACAACTTATAAGAATCTTATTACTTTAGGTCAATTGCAGGGACAGAGGCTCCTTGAGGGCTGACCACCTGCCTCACCCACCATCACACCCTCCTGAAAGTGATCACAGACCAAGATTGAATTGACCAACCTAAGGGGTGAGTTCACTTTCTGAGCAAACTGTCCTGGAAATTGGATATTTTGACATCTGTCATGGATATCTGTTGGAATAGATGATTAATATGATTATATCTGCACATGTAGAAAAGTTCAAAGTAAGAATTGGCATAGTTCCTCAAAGAGGAATCATGTTTATTCAATTTATTGGAGTTCATTGAGCAGTAATATGGGTTGTGGATAAAGATGAGCCTATAAACAAATATCCTTGGATTTTCATAAGGCGTTTGACAAGGTCCCACATCAAAGGTTTCTTTTTGCACAGGATGAGGGTATCACTGGCAGCATTTATTGCCCATCCCTAACTGCCCTGAAATTAGTTAAGAGTTAACCATATTGCTGTGGTTCAGGAGTCATAGACCAGGTAGAGCAGACCAGGTTAGGAGGGCTGCTTGTTTCCCTAAAGAGCATTAGTGAACCAGATGGATTTTTCCAACAATTGGCAACAGTTTCATTGTCATTATTAGACTCTTAATTCTAGATTTTTATTGAATTCAAACTCCAAAATCAGTTATCTGTGATGGTAGGATTCAAACCTGGATCCCAGGAACATTACTTGAGTCTTTAAATAGAGTCTAATGATAATACCTCTGGGCCACTGCCTCCCTGAGCAGAAAATAAAAGCTCATGATATAAGGGGTAAATATAGATATGGATACAAGATTGGGTGGCTGGCAGAATGCGTAAATGAGTCTTTACCTGTTCAGTAAGATGTAATGCGTGCAGTCCTGCAAGGGTGCATTTTTGGGCCTCAACATTTTACAGTTTAACTCAATGAGGGGAGCAAAGGCATGATAACTAAATTCAGAGATGACGCCAAGATAGGTTGGAGAGTATGATGTGAAGAAAACACAAGAAAGTTACAGATGAATATGGATTGGATGAGTGAATGAGTAAAAATCTTGTTGATGCATATAATGTGTGAAAATATTAAGATGTTCACTTTATTGGAAGAGCAACATAGCAATGTACTATTTAAACAGAGAACAACTACAAAATTCTGAGATGCAGGTATAACACATAATCAAGAATGATAATAAGATGCTATTATTGCAAGAGGAATTAAACATAAAAGTAAGGATGTCAATCTTCAATTATACAGGTATTTGTGAGACTACACTGCAAATACTGTGCCCTCTTTTGATCTCCTAATTTAATGTTAATGTATTAAAGGCAATTCGGAGGAAGTTTACTAAACTGATATCTGGATGAATAGTCTGTCTGATGAGGAGAGCTTGGACAGCCTTGATCTGTTTTCAATGGAGTTTAGAAAAGTAAAGATTGACTTGCTTGAAATGTATAAGATCTGAAATGCACTTGAAAATGCAAATGTGGAAATGATTTCTCTTGTAGGCTGGTCCAGAATGAGGTGGCGCTGTTTTAAAATTAGGGCTCACCCTCTCAAGAGAAGAGAGATTTATTTTCTCTCAGAACATTGCATGACTTTGAAACTCTCTGCCTCAGGATATGGTGGATATAGGGAAATTGAATATCTTAAAGACACAGGTTATGCAGTGGATTTACTGGTTATCAGGAAAGATGGGAATGTGGAATTTCAAACACAAACAGATCAATCATGAATGTCTGAGCAGGCTCAAAAGACTGAATGGCTTATGTCTGCTCCTTCTTTTAAATTTTACATGCAGAGTTTCCTGCTTGATATTTGCTACTGGCTAGAATCCACTCTCAGATTGTACCTCAGAAAAATGCTGCTAATATACATTAGAAATATTTATCCATAATCCATTTACATGTTGACCTCAGTGATTTGTTTTCATTGGAATGATGGAAGATAATTCACCATTCAACTCCACAAGCCAATTTTTTTCAAGGTGTTCATGGTTAATCTGTATCAGAACTCCACCCAACTGCCTTGGCTTCATATCACTTAATATCTTTCGTTAACAGAAGTCTCTCCATCTCAGATTAAAAATTATAAATTCAGCTGGCACTGATTATTTTTCAGAGAGAAAGTTTAAAGTTTTTAATAGGCTTTGATGGCAGAAATCTTTCTTAATATCCTCCGAGTGCTCTGGCTTGAATTTGAAAGTGAGGTCCTTTTGTCCTAGACTCAACTAAAAGTAGAAAAGGATTGTCCCTACCTATTGATATGATTCCTTAAAGATCATTAAAGATATGATCATTAAAAATCAATCAAATTATTTATTACTCTTCTCTTCCAATTTATTTAATCACAACCCTGGAAACATTACGGCAATTCCGGGTTTCATTCGTTCCAAGGTCATTTTTTTCTTTTCTAAGGTGTGGTGCCCAAAATTGTATACTATACACTAGATGTACTATAACAGAAGCTTTACATAACTGTAGCAAAATGTCATCACCTTTATGTGTAGCTCTGTAGATACAAAACCACCATTTTATTAGGCTTTTTGATCAATGCTATTACATTTCACTGATCTGTGCCCTTTAATCCATAAATTTATTAGGGTTTCCGCTAAGAAAATGCATAAATCTATTAAAAATGTAGTGCTTACTTACATCAAAATCCAACTGTTATAGTTTTATTCTTTCACATAATGACTCTTTCTTATTTTATGCTCCTCGAACGTTTTATGCCAATATTTGAGTAATTGGAAAACTCATACTTTCTCAACAATCTGTTCAGAGATGTTATTCTATACTTCTAGGATAGATTGGACTTGAACCCATTACTCTTCATCCAGACTCAGGGACTATACCGCTGCATCAAAGAGCCCCTATATGAGTCTATCTTGTGTCATGTCATTCTTAAATATAATGAATGGTTAGAGTCTAAGAACTGATCATAGTGGGAGTTCCAATTCCTTCCAACTCTAGTACATCCAAACTCCTGCTTTCTATCATTTAATTAATCTCATAATCAGGTCAAATTTGTTTTCTTTTGATTCATGAGCTTTCAATTGAACTTAAACTGAACCCTATTGAATGCTTTCTGAAGCACTATATAAACAATATGTATAAACCTGTCCCTGTCCATTGTTTTAAATCATTAGATAAATTATGTATGACATACAATTTCCAAATTCATGTCGGCTTTCTCAAACAAACTCAAAATTATCTAAGTGCTCACTAGTCCATAGATTCCTGCAGCATTCCCACAATTTGTGGGCAGCACGGTGGCACAGTGGTTAGCACTGCTGCCTCACAGCACCAGAGACCTGAGTTCAATTCCTGCCTCAGGCGACTGACTGTGTGGAGTTTGCACGTTCTCCCCGTGTCTGCGTGGGTTTCCTCCGGGTGCTCCGGTTTCCTCCCACAGTCCAAAGATGTGCAGGTCAGGTGAATTGGCCATGCTAAATTGCTCGTAGTATTAGGTAAGGGCTACATGTAGGGATATGGGTGGGTTGCACTTCGGCGGGGCGGTGTGGACTTGTTGGGCCGAAGGGCCTGTTTCCACACTGTAAGTAATCTAATCTAATAGATGTTAGACTAATGAATTATTTTCTTCCTTGCCTTTCTGCAATGTACTGGGAAATATCCCACTGGGATGCAGAGTTTTGCCAACAGCGTTGATTCAATTCCCACACCCACAGATATTATAGAGTCACAGAGTCATAGAACAATACAGCACAGAACAGGTCCTTCGGCCCACGATGTTGTGCCGAACATTTGTCCTAGCTTAAGCACCCATCCATGTACCTATCCAATTGCCGCTTAAAGGTCACCAATGATTCTGACTCTGCCACTCCCACAGGCAGCACATTCTATGCCCCCACCACTCTCTGGGTAAAGAACCTACCCCTGACATCCCCCCCTATACCTTCCATCCTTCAACTTAAATTTATGTCCCCTTGTAACACTCTGTTGTACCCGGGGAAAAGGTTTCTGACTGTCTACTCTATTTATTCCTCTGATCATCTTATAAACCTCTATCAAGTCACCCCTCATCCTTCGCCGTTCCAATAAGAAAAGGCCTAGCACTCTCAACCTATCCTCGTACGACCTATTCTCCATTCCAGGCAACATCCTGGTAAATCTTCTCTGCACCCTCTCCAAAGCTTCCAAATCTTTCCTAAAGTGAGGCGACCAGAACTGCACACAGTACTCCAAATGTGGCCTTATCAAGGTCCTGTACAGCTGCAACATCACTTCACGACTCTTGAATTCAATCCCTCTGCTAATGAACGCTAATACACCATTGGCCTTCTTACAAGCTCTATCCACCTGAGTGGCAACTTTCAAAGATCTATGAACATAGACCCCAAGATCCCTCTGCTCCACCTTACTAAGAACCCTACCGTTAACCCTGTATTCCGCATTCTTATTTGTCCTTCCAAAATGGACAACTTCATACTTGACAGGGTTGAACTGCATCTGCCACTCCTCAGCCCAGCTCTGCATCATATCTAAGTCCGTTTGCAGCTGACAACAGCCCTCCTCACTATCCACAACTCCACCAATCTTCGTATCATCTGCAAATTTACTGACCCACCCTTCGACTCCCTCTTCCAAGTCATTAATAAAAATTACAAACAGCAGAGGACCCAGAACTGATCCCTGCAGAACTCCACTTGTAACTGGGCTCCAGGCTGAATATTTACCATCTACTCTCTGACTTCGACCGGTTAGCCAGTTTTCTATCCAACTGGCCAAATTTCCCTCTATCCCATGCCTCCTGACTTTCCGCATAAGCCTACCATGGGGAACCTTATCAAATGCCTTACTAAAATTCATGTCCACTACATCCACTGCTCTACCCTCATCCACATGCTTGGTCACCTCCTCAAAGAATTCAATAAGACTTGTAAGGCAAGACCTACCCCTCACAAATCCGTGCTGGCTGTCCCTAATCAAGCAGTGTCTTTCCAGATACTCATAAATCCTATCCCTCAGTACCCTTTCCATTACTTTGCCTACCACCGAAGTAAGACTAACTGGCCTGTAATACCCGGGGTTATCCCTATTCCCTTTTTTGAACAGGGGCACAACATTCGCCACTCTTCAGTCCCCTGGTACCACCCCCGTTTACAGTGAAGATGAAAAGATCATTGCCAACGGTACTGCAATTTCCTCTCTTGCTTCCCACATAATCCTAGAATATATCCTGTCAGGCCCGGGGGACTTGTCTATCCTCAAGTTTTTCAAAATGTCCAACACATCTTCCTTCCTAACAAGTATCTCTTCTAGCTTACCAGTCCATTTCACACTCTCCTCTCATTTGTAAATACTGAAGAAATGTACTCATTCAAGACCTCTCCTATCTCTTCCGACTCAATACACAGTCTTCCACTACTGTCCTTGATCGGACCTACCCTCGTTCTCGTTATTCTCATGTTTCTCACATACGCATAAAATGCCTTGGGGTTATCCTTGATCCTACCCGCCAAAGATTTTTCATGCCCTCTCTCAGCTCTCCTAATCCCTTTTAGATTAGATTACTTACAGTGTGGAAACAGGCCCTTCGGCCCAACAAGTCCACACCGACCCGCCGAAGCGTAACCCACCCATACCCCTACATTTACCCCTTTTAACCTAACACTACGGGCAATTTAGCATGGCCAATTCACCTGACCCGTACATCTTTGTGACTGTGGGAGGAAACTGGAGCACCCGGAGGAAACCCACGCAGACACGGGGAGAATGTGCAAACTCCACACAGTCAGTCGCCTGAGTCGGGAATTGAACCCGGGTCTCTGGCGCTGTGAGGCAGCAGTGCTAACCACAATGCCACCGTGCCACCCTTTCTTCAGTTCCCTTCTGGCTATCCTGTATCCCTCCAATGCTCTGTCTGAACCTTGTTTCCTCAACCTTATGTAAGCCTCCTTCTTCCTCTTTACAAGACATTCAACCTCCCTCGTCAACCAAGGTTCCCTCACGACCATCTCTTTCCTGCCTGACAGGTACATACATATCAAGGACATGTCATATCTGTTCCTTGAAAAAGTTCCACATTTCCACGACATCCTTCCCTGACAGCCTATGCTCCCAACTTATGCTCCTCAGATCCTGTCTTACAGCATCGTATTTCCCTTTCCCCCAATTGTAAAACCTACCCTGTTGCACGCACCTATCTCTCTCCATAACCAAGGTGAAAGTCACAGAACTGTGGGCACCATCACCAAAATGTTCACCCACTAACAAGCCCATCACTTGTCCCGGTTCGTTACCAAGTACCAAATCCAATATGGCCTCCCCTCTGGTCGGACAATCTACATACTGAGTTAAAAAAGCTTTCTGGACACACTGCACAAACACCACCCCATCCAATCTACTTGATCTAAAGAGCTTCCAATCAATATTTGGGAAGTTGAAATTGCCCATGACTACTACCCTGTGGCTTCTGCACCTTTTCAAAATCTGTTTCCCAATCTGTTTCTCCACATCACTGCTGCTATTGGGGGGCCTATAGTAAACACCCAACAAGGTGACTGCTCCTTTCCTATTTCTGACTTCAGCCCTCCAAAGGCAGATCCCCCTTGAACTGCCTTTCTGCAGCCGTTATAGCATTTCTAATTAGCAATGCCACTCCCCCTCCTTTTTTATCACCCTCCCTAATCTTACTGAAACATCTGTAACCAGGAACCTCCAACAACCATTCCTGTCTCTCATCTATCAACGTTTCCGTGATGGCGACAACATCGTAGTCCCAGTTACCGATCCACGCCTTAAGTTCACCCACCTTATTTCTGATACTCCTTGCGTTGAAGTATACACACTTGAACCCATCTCTGTGTCTGCAAGTATTCCCTGTCAGTGCTACCTTCTCCACAGCCTCCCTACATTCTTGGACATCCTGACAAACAGCTAGCCTACATGCTGGACTACAAGTCCAGATCCCATCCCCCTGCCAAATTAGTTTAACCCCCCCCCCCCTGGAGAGTGCTAGCAAATTTAACCCCCCCACCCCCCACCCCCCACCCCGAAGAGTGCTAGCAAAAATTATAATGAAGGACTCCCTTTCTCAACCTTTTTCCTTGCCAGTGGAATGGTGATCTCAGGTTAAACCATCACCAGTCATCTCTCTCTAATTATAGAGCAGCCCTATTGCAACTTTATCTTTACCTTTTTTATCCTAGTGGTGTCAATGTTTTTTTCCAAGAGTGGTTTGAATACTGGGTGAATCTGTATCCTGTATATCATCTGCACGAAACAAATGATTATCAAAGGGGAATTGTGTTGCATCCACATTATGTTGCTACAGCTTCTCTTTTGTATGTTGGAAAGTTATTAGCATATGAAAATATAATTAAATCCAGCAGATTAAATGGAATTTTGTTTTATACTTAATTACCTTTTTGCCTGTTTCTTTCACCCCAGGGAAGACTTTTGTATATTTCCTGATCAGTCTCTTCTGAAATGTTATTTCAGAGCTCTGGAGCAGCTGGGATTGGAAGCTGGCCACTGCACCATGAGATCTCTTAGGGGTGGAGGAGTTTTGTTTTCCCTTGAATGGTTTTGTTTATTTTTAATAATTTTCTAATCAATCTATTCAGAGATGTTATTACACACCTCTGGGAGTTGAACACAGATCTCCCGGATTAGTGCTTTTATTGCGCCACAAGTGACCTCAGGGAGGACTTCTGAATGACACACCGTAATTGCATACAAAAATTGTTGGTATCAGTAATGGCTAAACGCAGACATTTTCCTAACTGACCTGTTCAGAGCAGGCAGGACTTGAACTGGGCCTCATGGCTCAGAGGCAGGGACACTACCACTGCACCATACGAGCCCCCTAATGCCAAAATCCAAGTGCAGTTTGTAAAGTACTAACACTGTCTTAATCTGTGGGGATGGTTTGTCATTTCTACCTAGCAAATATTAGTTTGTTGTCTCTGTTTGGTTACAGATTCCTCAGTCCTGCAATTCTAGCTACATACGGCACTTGTGGTGTCCCTACACCTGGACCAAGAGGCCTGTGTTCATGTCCCAGGGTTTTTATTATTCATTCATGGGCTATGGGCATTGCTGGCTACTCCAGCATTTATTGCCTGTCCCTAATTGCCCAGGAACAATTGAGAGTCAACCTCATTGCTACGGATCTGGAGTCACATGTAGGCCAGACCAGGTTAGGATGGCAGTTTCCTTCCCAGAATGACATTAGTTAACCAGATGGGGTTTTTTTCTGACAATGGACCAACATACATGAATTCAAATTTTGCCATCTTCAGTGGCAGGACTCAGATCCAAGTCCCCAGGATATTACTTCGGTCTCTAAGTTAACACCTCTGTGTAATAACATGTCTTGATTGATTAGAAAAGTAAATTACATGAAGAACAAAGGTCAGTGGGTGACGTTCACCAAAAAGCAGTTGCAACTGATGTCCAGATGCCAATGCCTTCTACTGATTACTGTACCTGCAATATCTGCCTTTTGTTTTTAATAGTCCTGCTACAGATGCTATCTGCAGTACGAGTTCCTCCCGTTACAGGCCATTGGTTTGAAGACGGACATGAAGCAGTTGCCACAGCCACTTTCGCACTTGTTGCAGATTAGTCGCGGTCAGATCTAACAGCTGCTCGCTCAATAGCACTCCACTCAGTCTGATCCCATTGAAAAGAGCTGACACCCGGAACGGGGAACCACAACATGCATTCCTGAAATTTCCAAAGTCTTTTGCCATTTCAACATACTACCTAAATAGCGACCAAAATCCATCAATTTTTTTTTTTAAATCAAATGAAATAATATGACCAGAAATCAATTGTCAATGTAGAATTTCTAGGGCATTATCTGGCCCAGCAACAGGAGACAGTATGGAATAGAGGATGAATGGACTGCAAAGACCAAGTGGTGGTGGAGGGTTGCTTATCAGACTAGAGGCCTGTGACCATTTGTGTGCCAAAAGGATCGGTGCTGGGTCTACTGCTTTTCCTCATTTATATAAATGATTTGGATGTGAGCATAAGAGGCATTGTTAGTAAGTTTGCAGATGACACCAATATTGGAGGTGTAATGGACAGCTAAGAAGGTTACCTCAGAGTGCAACAGGATCTTGATCAGATGGACAGAGGAGTGGTGAATGGAGTTTAATTTAGAGAAATATGGGGGGGCTGCAGTTTGGAAAGGCAAATCAGGGCAGGACTTATACACATAATGTTAAGGTCCTGGCGAGTGTTACTGAACAAATTGCTCTTGGAGTGCAGGTTTATAGTTCCTTGAAAGTGGAGTCGCAGGTAGACAAGCATTTGGTATGCCTGCCTTTATTGGTCAGTACATTGACTATAGGAGTCGGGAGGTCGTGTTGCGGCTGTAGAGGACATTGGTTAGGCCACAGTTGGAATATTGTGTGCAATTCTGGCCTCCTTGCTATAGGAAGGATGTTGCAAAACTTGAAAACATTCAGAAAAGATTTAGAAGGATGTTGCCAGGGTTGGTGTGTTTGAGCTACAGAGAGAGAGGCTGAATAGGCTGGGGCTGTCTTACGCTGGAGCATTGGAGGTTGAGAGGTGACCTTATAAAATCATGAGGGGCATGGATGGGGTGAATAGACAAAGTCTTTTCCCCTGGGTGGGGGAGTCCAAAACTAGAGGGCATATGTTTAAGATGAGAGGGGAAAGATATATACGGGCAGCTTTTTCTCGTAGAGTATTGTCCCTGTATGGAATGAGACGCCAGAGGAAGTGGTGGAGGCCGGTACAATTACAGTATTTAAGAGGCATCGAGAAGGGTATGTGAATAGGAGGGGTTTAGAGGGATATGGGCCAAATGCTGGCATATGGGACTCGATTAATTTAGGACATCTGATCGGCCTGCAAGAGTTGAACGGAAGGGTCTGTTTCAGCTGTACAACTATGATTTTATAAGAAAACAAAAATGGTTTGATCACAAGAAAGGGAGGGACTTATTGCAAAACTCCAATAAGACGGTTTCACAATCAGTGTGAATACAACGTTCTTATCAGGAACAGCTTAACAATCAGCAATCAAAATGTGGACCATATTCTTGAAGCAGATATTAGAACAGGAATAAGGAGTCCCAATAAAATAATAACAATGTGGTACTGGGTATTGAGATCTTCGCTCATACAGCTGCAGGCGGAAGCTTTCAAAATCCTTATTTAAGCCGTAGGTCCAATAGTGAAATCCGAGATTCTCTGCCGACAGGTTCATCTGGTGTTAGGGGAGGAGCATGCCCAGGATCTCCTAACATCAAATAAACCTGAATCTGGCAGGAATTACAACTGAGCAGCTGTCTTGTCCAGATGCTGCTTTCAGTCATTCTGCAGGCGATAATCAAACATTGCGTACAAGCAGTTCCTGCTGCTCTTCCACATTCTGAGAGCTGAGTCGGTAAGCAGTATGGGAAAATCCCGAGAGACCCGTAGCTGAGATGTACCTGTACAACAAAAAGCAGGACTGCCAGCAACAAGCTGGCATTCTAAAACACCGAACCGTATAGTGCAGTGTCTCAATCCCAAACTTCCCAACAACATAAAGGTGGTACAATTGGAGAGCAAGAACTTGTTGCATGAACCACCAGAAAATCTATTTCAGAAGCCCCATTAATCCCAGCGAGAATCTCGCCCGTGTTTTGTTAGTCTGCCTAACCTCGACACCTTGTAGCCGCTTCAACCAACAGCCAGGAGGCAGTACGACTCTCCTCCCAGTGAGTCCAGGATGCCTACAACGGTGCACTGTAGAAAATTGATTTGGAGACGCTGATGTTGGACTGGGGTGTACAAAGTTACAAATCACACAACACCAGGTTATAGTCCAACAGGTTTATTTGGAAGCATTAGCTTTCGGAGCGCTGCTCCTTCATCACGTGGTTGTGGAGAATAAGATTGCAAGACACAGTATTTATAGCAAATGTTTACAATGTGATGTAATTGAAATTATATATTGAAAAAACCCGAATTGTTTGTTAAATCTCTCATCTTTTAGAATGACCATGTTGGTTTCAATTCTTTCCTATGTAAATCGCAAAACATTGTTTAAAAGTTACATTCTCAAGTGCACTTTAACAATTGGTGTCATGTCGGCCCAGGTAAGGTATTGAAGGTGTTGACTCCCTGTGAGGCTGTCTGTGCCATAATGGGCAGACTGATTCTGATCTTGAAAAGCGGATTTACAGAATCTTGCATGGATTCATGCAGTTTTTGAGCACAGTACAATATAATTCTGCTTCTGCATAAAGCTCTCGTGGCTCCGTTGCTCCCGATGCGGTCTCCTCTACATTGGAGAGACTGGACATCTCCGAGCAGAGCGCTTTAGGGAACATCTCCGGGACACCCGCACCAATCAATCACACCGCCCCGTGGCCCAACATTTCAACTCCCCCTCCCACTCTGCCGAGGACATGGAGGTCCTGGGCCTCCTTCACCGCCGCTCCCTCACCACCAGACGCCTGGAGGAAGAACGCCTCATCTTCTGCCTTGGAACACTTCAACCCCAGGGCATCAATGTGGACTTCAACAGTTTCCTCATTTCCCCTTCCCCCACCTCACCCTAGTTCTAAACTTCCAGCTCAGTACTGTCCCCATGATTTGTCAGGACTTGTCCTACCTGCCTATCTCCTTTTCCACCTATCCATTCCACCCTCTCCTCCCTAACCTATCACCTTCATCCCCTCTCCCACTCACCCATTGTACTCAATGCTACTTACTCCCCACCCCCACCCTCCTCTAGCTTATCTCTCCACTGCCTTTATCCTGATGAAGGGCTTTTGCCCGAAACGTCGATTTCGAAGCTCCTTGGATGCTGCCTGAACTGCTGTGCTCTTCCAGCACCACTAATCCAGAATCTGGTTTCCAGCATCTGCAGTCTTTGTTTTTACCTCTTTAGCACATTGGTAGTGGACCAAGCTTTCAACTAGGAGGCCAGGGTTCAGGTCTCAGCTTTCCAGAGGTGTAAGATTACATAAGCCGAAGTTGATGGGGCAGCTCGGCAGGTCTGGCTGCTTTTCTTCAGAAGGGTCACTGGACTCGAAGCGTTAAGGTTACTTTTGTTTCACAGATGCTGCCAGACTGCTGACTTTCTCCAGCAACTTCTGTTTTTGTTCCAGCTTTTCAACATCTGCAGTTCTTTGTTTTACTTTAGTGTGAAATAACATGTCTGAACAGTTTGATCTAAAATGTCTACACAAATCTCTTCAGAGCAGTTCCAATATGCTGATCCAATCCGTGTTGGTTTCGCTTCCACAAGAGTAAAAGGGGAAGGACAAGATACTCCAACACTGGAAGATTCGCTCAGTGTCACACTAAAGTCACAGCCCAGGTTATATGATCAAGTCCACAACAGAACGTGAGATCACGACCCTTCATAGATGAGAATGTCACCAAGCGAGGCAATAGATATGGACTATCATTACCGAGTCCATAAATTCGCACAGTGCTGATATGCACATATTGCAGGACACCGGTCATATATCATGGCATTTAAAACAAGATCTGAAGTTACCTTGAGTAGATTACCACATTCTTCCAATATGAAGAAACATAACTGTATTCTTTACTGGGTTTCTGTTAATCCTGTTCTGCATCACAGTGATGTGGCCACAGTCTTGTTGCATAGAACTGTAATCTTAAAAACGACTTCAAAATTAAAGTCTTCGAAGAATCAAATTAAAAATAAGCAATTTAAAATGATGATCAGTTGAGTAACTCCCTGAATCCAATGTATTACCCGGTTGCTCTCCTATTGCTCAGTTTACTGGATAGCTTCATCTATCAAAAATGTAAAGAGTACTTGTCAAATAATCCCTTGTGATCTCAGACATATTAGAATAGAAAGATTTCTCACTCATAGACAATTACGTGCACGTTACTACACGGAAGAAGCGATTGTGTTAATCTGGCTTATGCTCTCAGTCAGTTTCAGCGCGAGAAGAGAATTAAAAAAGAATTTAAAATGACAGAAGCACTCTTTCAATATTAATCTGTTACAGTGCCAGTTCCTCTTACATGACCAAGTCTTGAAATCAGATGTAGAGGCAGGAACCAAAAGACCATAAGACCATAGGAGCAGAAAATAGGCCATTCAGCCCATCGAATCTGCTCTGCCATTCAATCATGGCTGATAAACTCCTCAACCCCGTTCTTGCGCGCTCTCCCGGTAACCGTTGATTCCCTTGATACTCAATAGCCTATCGATCTCAGCCTTAGATATACACAATGGTCTGGCCTTCACAGCCTTCTGTGGTAATGAATTCCACAGATTCATCATTCTCTGGCTGGAGAAATTTCTCCTTATCTCCATTCTAAAAGGTCATACCTTCAGGTGCTAGTCTCTCCTATGGATGGAAACACCTTCCCAACATCCACCCTGTCCAGGCCATTCAGTATTCTGTATGTTTCAATTAGATCCGCTCCCTCCACTTCCTTTTGAACTCCATAGAATATGAACCCAGACCCCTCAAACTTTTTTCATGTGTTAAGTTTTTCATTCCTGGGACCATTCTGAGAACCTCCTCTAAACACGCTCTAGGGCCAACACATCCTTCCCGAGATGTGGGGCCCAAAACTGCACACAATACTCCAAATATGGTCTGACCAGAGCCTTATAGAGCCTCAGAAGTACATCCCTGCTTTTATATGAATGTCCTGTCAAAATAAATGATATTATTGCAATTGCCTTCCTAACTCTTGACTCAATCTGCATGTTTACCTTGAGAGAATCCTGGACAGGAACTCCCAAGTCTCTTTGCACTTCAAAACAACCTTCCCACTCAAACTTGCCCAGCTACACGCAAACCTCCAATAACTGTTCATCTTCATTTCCAAATAGAGTAATACACTGCTAAGTGCAGATAATCGGATAGGACGTGAGCAAACTATCCATCTCCTTCAATGTGACACTGCTTCTAATCTGGAATGCAGGTTGACACGAGGATGCAGCTCCAGCGATCTGAATTGGCTAACGATTTCTAAGGACAGTTTTTTTGCAAATTGTCAGCATCCCCCACTTTGGTAAGGCGGTGAACTGTCCACTGGGTTCAGTCTGAGTAGAAGCAGAGAACATTATCTGGATTTTGAATTATGAGAAAGTGCTTTGTATCTAAGATCCGGCATAAGGTGCAGAGCAGTCAAACCATGTTGCCCCTTTGTACGCAACCTTCGGGTAACCACTGGGTAATAGTGACCAGAGTGACTGGGCGTTCAGCTGAAATTCAAAGAAATTCGTAAGACGGGAACAGTCTGATGGACAAGAAACCGATTTCAGTTCTTGTGTGGTGGACGAGGTGCCTTACCGGAGACTGGTTGGCGATTCCAAGGTTTACGTCTGAATCTAACTCGTATTGCGAACTTATTCTATCTGATCTCTGTTTCCCTGGCGAGGTCCACACAGTTGCAAATCCCAAATAACTACTTCAGTAATTCACAAACATGTCAGTCAATATACAATACAGTTGGTGCTAATCTATCTATCATGTTTCATTATAACCTGACTCTCGCTATATTTTACTTTCGATGGAGTTCTATTTAGGAATACTTTTTACAAATGATTTTTTTTCCAGGATTGAGGGGATCTGGCCTGGACCCTCTGAGGTAGGACTTGAAGCAAGGATTTGACATGATCTTGTTTGCTCCAGCCCAGCCAACGTGTCTGGTACTTAGAGTGGAAACGCGTGATTTCTTCTGGTTTCCCACAATCCAACCTGCAATGGTTTCTGTCAGGGAGCACGATGGCTGTTCGTTCCTGAATGAGGATTTAGCAACACTGTTTGACTTATTGTCGAAGGGAAGGCTCGGGAAACCATCTGGGAAAGTTAGCGTGGATCAATAAGCCGAAGCAGATCAGCCCTACCGCCGCCGCCCCCATCCCCAGCCCTAATCTCGCCAGTTCACTATCACGTGCAGCTATCTGCCTCATTCCGTACGTTCCCTCAATAAATGCTTCTGCGAAATATGAGTCTTAAATCGGGCAAAAAGTTTCGATATTAATGCAGTCATAGCTTTTTTCATAAGAATGACACATCAGCGGTGGGACAGTGGCTCAGCAGTTAGCACTCTTGCCTCGCAGTGCGACTTTCGTGGAGTTTGCACATTCTCCTCGTGTCTGTGTGCGTTTCCTCGGGGTGCTCCGGTTTCCTCCCACGGTGAAGATAGTGTCACTTTAAAAATGTCCTTTTTGTCCTGGGGTTCTTTGAAGAGAGGTTGTAAAGACAGAGGCACCCAAGCGTCGAGAGCGTCTTTAGGCTTTTTATAAAAAAGTTTAATAATGGAGGGGGAGGGGCCAGTTCTCCCAGTTCAGGGGTCTCTACTTTTTATTTAACTATGGAAGTCACAGGCGTTGACAAGGATAAGATTAAACGCTAAAAGCAAAGCACAAAGGGGTGCTGGATTTTATATAAACAAGGGCAGAAGTTACAAATGCTGGGAAGTTATGTTGGACTTGTCTTAAACTCTGGTGCAGCCTCATCTGCAATATTGTGCCCAGTTCTCGCCACCACACTTTATGAATGATTTGGAGATGCCGGCGTTGGACTGGGGTGTACAAATTTAAAACTCACACAACACCAGGTTATAGTCCAACAGGTTTAATCGGAAGCACACTCGCTTTTGGAGCGCCGCTCCTCCATCAGGTGATTGTGGAGGACACAATTGTCAGGCACAAAATTTATAGCAAAAAATTTACGGTGTGACATAACTGAAATTATACATTGAAAAATACCTTCATTGTCTGTTGAGTCTTTCATCTGTTCGAATACCATGAATAGTTTCACTTCTTTCGTGTGTAAATCACAAAACCTTTTTTTAAAGTATGAATTCATGCAGTTTTTGAGCAAAGTACAATGTAACTCTGCAAGTACAAATTCACCCCACAAAATATATGTGTGCATGTGGGTCTTTGTGTCTGCCTGTGTGTGTGTGTGTGAGTTGGGGGTTGTGAGTGTAAGAGAGAGAGTATATGTGTGTGTAGTGAGTGTAGAGTGTCTTAAATCTGTGAGGGGGTGTACGTGTGAGTGAGTGTGTGGGGTGGGGGTTTGTGAGTGCCTGTGTGAGAGAGTGTATATGTGTGTGCATGAGTGTAGAGTGGTCTAAGTCTCTGAGATAATGCCTGTGTGAGTGTGGGAGTGTGTGTGTGTCTGTAAGGGTGTGTACACACGGACACACACACACACGCACGCACACTCACGGACGGACACACGCACGCCCACACACACGGACACACTTACAGACACACGTACGCACGCACGCCCACACACTCACGGACACACGCACACGCACGCACATACACACAGACGGACGCACACACATACTCACGCACAGACACACGCTCACGTACACATACATATGCGCACAGACATACATAATACACTCACCGCACACACACACAGACGCATACACGTGCTTACGCACAGTCTCACACACACGCACACATACATATGCACACAGACATACATATTACACTCTCTCTCACCACACACACCGTGATATGCAGCTAAAATCCCCACTCCAAATGTGAGCAGATCTGACGGTAAATGTAGCGTTGAAACTTAATACAGCATATTAATACAGCATGTTTTCTTTTCATTTAGAAATGGTTTCGGAAATATTTATACAACACTGAGCTCTATTTAAATTTTAAACAAAGGGTGTAAATTATGAAAACTCCGCATTAGAGCGGGCAGAAATATAGTAAGGAAAATATATTTACCAAGCGATTTAGGGGGTGACAGGCAGAAGTGGGTGGGAGCTCGCCTCCTGGTTGTGGGGTGGAGGAGGGGAAAGAAGCCAATTGGAAGCTATCCTCTGAGAGTTATGTTGCGGATCTTCACTTTTTTAAAAAGCAAAATATTGCGGATGCTGCACATCTGAAATAAAACAAACAGAAATTGCTTCCAAAACTCAGTAGGTCTCCAGTATCTGTAGAGAGAGAAAAAGAGAGTTAAAGTTTCATGCCTGCTGAGTTTCTCCTGCACTTCCTGCAGATCTTCGTTTCTTGTTCCCCAAACTAACTCAGTCCTTTTGTTTTAAGGTGCAGTTAAACCGGAGTTTTCTTGTGCAGGTTTACAAATGTACTGATAAAAATGCTTGCACTTCTCTGTCTAAGTTCACTACTCTGAACATGTCAAGACATTACTTGGAACATATCACAGGAGCCGAACATTGTACTGTTTGCAATAACTGGATCAATTTTAAACCACAACACAATGTGCTGGTCTTTCAAGCTAAAGGCGTATCGATTCCACAGGCCAAGTTCTGTTATTATTTACTGGACTGAATTAAGTCCACTGACAAGTTGCACCGCTAGTAAGAACAGGGAGAGTGCTAATCACACTGCTACATTGTACAGTGATTAACAACTGGAGAAGTTTCGGCAATTAGAAGAGTTAAGTAAATAAAGTTTCAGATTCACTTCGTCCCTTGTAACAGTGACCTTACAGTAGAATTTGATTTGATCAAATATATTAGTCACATGAACCGTGATACAGTAAAAAACGTTGGGTTGCGTACTAACCAGACAAATTATAGTTTACATTGAGTATATCAGGGTAATAGAACAGACTCCAAAATATAGTGTCACAGCTACAGAGAAGGTGCAGAGAAAGATCAACTCTAACATTTGAGAGGTCCGTTTATATGTCTGATAACAGCGGGGAAGAAGCTGTTCTTGAATCTGTTGGTACGTGTTTTTAAACTTTTGCATCTTCTACCCGATGGAAGAGGGTGGAAATTCGGTATTCTGAGAATCCCTGTTAGCCACATGCGTTTTACTCAGTAATTGTGGGTGTTTGGATGAGTTTGAGTGGGGCACTCGCGAAAGAAGAGCTGAACCTAGAGGGAACGAATGTGTCGTCTGTGCAGGCCAGATGTTGTTGCTTTTGTAAACGGTTTGCAAAGAGTCGGTGACCCGGCAGAGGCGATTGGACCCCGAGTGTGGGAACTCCAAAAAACACATGAAATCGCGGGACTGCCAATCTGTGACTCTCCACCAGACTAGCGTAGAGAAAGAGCAGTATGAGGAAACCTTCAGTGAAAGTGACTTCAGTCTCGCTAGTACACATTGCACACTGTGTGATCATTGCGTGAAAACAGTGACAGCATTACAATCAGCGAAGTTAATGCTGAGTTAAATAGCCCTGTAACCCGGTGATGTTTTTTCACAATTCAATTTCAGTTGACGAATTCAATTTCACAGAAAAGTTGTTGAAGAGGGGCATCACTAACGGGGAATTTACCGTTTCTAATACAGGCAACATCATGTGGTCTGATTTCTGCAACAGCAACACTGTTGCTCTAGGAAGTACTTGTATATTCACAGCGGATCCATGCAGCGGTTGCAATGACTGAAGCAATTATCGAGGCGCTTTGATCATGGCCATTACATATCTGTGAATGAAACATGAAGGCAGATATTTTGTGCTTTTCTGTTGTCACTTAGTCCTTTTGGCGCACTATGTAATACAAATTCTGAGAACTATTCTGTAAATTAGGCCAACAAATCAGTACAGCAGGAAACGATCCATAATGGCACAATGCACTGTATTTTAGAAAGCCCATGATCCGCATCGTATCACTGTAGATGTCTAATCTAAAGTGCTGTGTTTGGTCACTGTACGAATATATTAGCATTCAAGTCGCATTGCCTCTTTACACGGAGTGCAGTCTACTCATATTTCGGCTGGTTGTGCCCCTCAGTAATTCCTTCCTTTGGTATTGGTGGATTCATGTATATGTGTATCCTGTCTCACAATATTGGCTCGATAGAAACATAGAGTAATGAGGGTGCCCAGTAATCCTCATGATAGCTGCTCTTTCATACAGTCACAGTAAGGATTTCTGAATGCTTAAACCAGCGAAGCTCACTCACATCCTTCTAATTACGTTGTGAATATGACAAAATATTTCGGCTCTATTACTTTGCCACCTGGATTATTCAAAATATTTATACTCTTTCAGTATAGGTTGATTTTTTTTCCAACTATCGTCTCCAAATTTCCCGTAGCCGAAATCACATCGAACTCCGATATTGCTTAGCGTCTTTTTTTAATTTTTAATTCTCTATTCTGCATGTTTCTGAACTATAATGTTTTCGCTGCACGCGTATTTCCTAAAACAGATCCTCACGATCTGTTTAATTTTTCCCAGTTCTCCTCATTAAAACACGAGTCTTTAATGTTAACGGTGATGAATAAAAGAGCAATCAAGCCTGGTATACCACAACATTGCAGCCTGCGCACTTCAGGGTCTAGATATTAAATTGCTAGACTAGCAATCCAGAGATCTGAAGAAAAATCCAGAGAATTTCAATTCAAATCCTATCTTGAAATCATGATAATTATGCTATCTTCACTTATATTGCCACTAAACTCTTGTTTTGTGTCTTTACTTGTCCCATTATTATTTCCCCTTGCCATGGATCATTATCCCTTTTATTCTTAAAAGCCGCCCTATTGTTCTTTGCACCTCCCGCTTCCCTGACCTTTGTACTTGCTCAGATGTTGTTACAGCTCTAACTGACGCCCTGAAGCGTTAACTATGTTTAGCCCTCAATACGTATTCCCCGACCTGTTGGATTTTTAACGGCTCTTTTTCGGTTTCCCCCTTTTCCAGCTTTTCAATTGCAATATTTTGCCTCCATTTTATGGGAGTATTTGAATATTCACTTTAAAATATCTGGATGCCACCTACGAGGCTTTTAGATTAGATTAGAGTAGATTCCCTACAGTATGGAAACATGCCCTTTGGCCCAAAAAGTCCACACCGACCTTCCGAAGAGTAACTCAACCAGGCCCATTCCCCCACCTTATATTTACCCCTGACTAATGCACCCTAACACTATGGGTAATTGAGCATGGCCAATTCACCTGGCGGGATTGTGGGAGGAAACCTGAGCATCCATGTAGACGCTGGGAGAATGTGCAAGCTCCACACAGCCAGTCACCAGCGTCCCTGCTGCTGTGAGGCCGCAATGCTAACCACTGAGCCACCGGACTCCGCCCAAAGCTCGACATCTTTTTTTTAAAAAATACATAAATGTTTTATTGATTATAACATTTTAGAAATTTAAGGTGGAGTAGCAAAATGAACTATTTGGGTGCACGTTCCAGCAACATTTGAAACAAAGTTAATGAAAGAATTGGAAAGAACTTAAAAATGTTAACACCATTCGGCCAGAGTTTTACCATCAATTGTTGGTAACAACCAAAATGTTCATATTCTCAGAAAGCGGAATATGTTGTGTTTTGTCGAAGCATTAAAATGCTTAACATCGATGTTGCCTGGTCGTTGACAATAAATTGGTTGATCATAAAATGGAGCTGCTTTAACATTAAAACCAAAACCATGCAATGAAATTACAGTACTGGGGGGGTCATACTACGAGATTCTCAGGATTCTACTAGAAGTAAGTGTTAACGGTCCAGCAATATATGTCATAATGAAGTCAAAAGCTGTTGGAATCTATATACATTTTAAACAAATGCTTCTTATCTTAAAACAATTTTGTCTGGCTGTGTATACGTTTACTTTCCCGCTACGTTTCACAGCTTCTCCAGGTTCAATTCGATTAGGAGATACAGGGTACTGTTACATTTCTTGATGTCGATTGCTAGTGCGTGCTTTTCGTTTGGCTATAAGCTAGGAAAATATAATGGGCTATTGTTTCACTAAATTATTAACTAATCCGCCGAACAAATGGGACTATGCAGACATGGGAGAGCAGCTGTTGCATCCTGACTGCGGCAGGTTAATGTTTGTGGAATGCTTATGATCCGAGGCAGCTCTAGAAACGTAACAGTGGAATTGCTACTTTGGAGATAATGTGACACAGTGTAGGTGTTCCTACCTTTGAGTCAGAGGGGCAGAGATCAAGTCCAGTAACAGATCTGCAAAGGCTGTTTTAAAAATAGATCGAGCTAGAGAAATTCTAGTTGAAAACATTGTGTGTCACCAGACACGGGAAGAGATATTTGGACATCTGAAGAGGTCGATATACCTCTTTGGTTAAGTAGGAGTTTCCAGCTGGTCAATGATCGGAGAAAGACGATCTTGACGATGAACCTGATTGGTATAGGGTCCGGGAGGCCTTAACATTTATCAACAGGAAGAATTGCAATCAATGTGGATGAGAACCAGGACTGAGTTGTATGGTCAAACTGATAGTGGCACCATGGTAGAGGAAATCATTCAAGAGAGTGGGGAAGTGAAAAGAAATATGATAGAGGATACTAAAATTAAGGGTTGAATGCTGTTTTCTGCAACTACAAGATTATGTTGTCTATAGAGTTTCAGGATTAAAGACATTTCATCAAGAGCCAAGAATAGCTTGAAGAGTGAGTGGCAGAATTCAGTTGTCATTGTCTACTTTGAATAAGTGGAACTAGGAATATTACATTTTTTTTACATTTACATTACATTACATTACAGTGTGGAAACATGCCCTTCGGCCCAACAAGTCCACACCGACCCGCCGAAGCGCAACCAACCCATACCCCTACATTTACCCCTTACCTAACACTACGGGCAATTTAGCATGGCCAATTCACCTAACCTGCACATCTTTGTGATGTGGGAGGAAACCGGAGCACCCGGAGGAAACCCACGCAGACACGGGGAGAATGTGCAAACTCCACACAGTCAGTCGCCTGAGGCGGGAATTGAACCCGGGTCTCAGGCGCTGTGAGGCAGCAGTGCTAACCACTGTGCCACCGTGCCGCCCACTATAATGTTCTGCTGTGTGCGTTTGAGGGGGTTAGGGTCCAACTTAAAAAGCAGAACCTCAGGTGGAAAAAGCTTTTTAGGATCCAATTTGCTCGGAGGTAATACTACACACTTCTGGAGAAGGTTGGGGCTTGAATCTGGGTCTCCTGACTCGGAGGTAAAGACCTTACCAGTGATTCACAAGAACCTTCCTCAGGAGGAGTGCTGTCCAGATTGTTACTTAAGATAGGTGTCAACTGACATACAGATAAGCAGGTTAAGAGGATAAATGTGTGGCGGAAGGAGTGGTGTGGGACATGGGTGCTGTGCTTCGGGGAAAACAAGTTTGCTTCACTGGGCTAGATTCTCTTAATTGCGCTAGAACTAGTGTATTGGCAGATTCAGTGACTGAAGCAACAGAAAGGTTTCGATAAAATAAAAGGATTCAGGAAAGGGAAATCGCAACAAATGAAATGTCAAGATCGGGGTCATATTATGGGGAAAGGTAAGCGGTGGGTCAGGAAGGGCCAGTGAGAGTGCCAGGAGAATCATACAAAAATGCCAACGGTAGCGGGATGACATCTAAAGGTGGGAAACATTCGCAACAAGTGAAATCAATTAATAGCAGAGACAGAATCAATCGGTTTAAGCTAATCCCCATCACAGTGGCACAGCCGTAAAGTGACAAGGGTTGGAAACTACATGTTCCACTGCTCTTAATTTTCACAAGAAATTAAGAGCAGTGATAATAATGGATGAGAAATTTACATTGATAGGACTTAAGATAAAACAAGGAGGAGAATCAGTGAGAATAGAGTTAAGAGACAGATAATTTCGATGGGGATTATTCGCAGTTATTCACCCCTAATAGCGCAGGGTAAACACTGCGAAATTAGAGACATTCCCAGAAAGGTTAATATATTAATCACGAGGGTCTTTTCTCTTAATGCACATTGTACAAACCATATTTGCAATATCGGCGTGGCAGATGAGTTGCTGGAATGTAGATAAGATTGTGTTCGAAACTAATATACACAGGAACAAACACGGGAACAGAATGTAGGCCTAGTATAGTGTGTAGTTTAGTCCCTTCATCTAAGGAAGAACGTCATTACTGTAGAAAGAATGCAACAGAATTCCATGAGGTTGCTTCTTGTGATGAGAGAGGCTGGCCTGCGACTGAGAAAGCTCGGCCCATATTTCCACCAGTTTAGAAAACTGAGTGACGATTTGACTGAAACATTCACAATTCTGAGACTTTTGCAGGATAAATGCTGAGAAAATGCTTTCCAGCTGTGGAATCCAGAACTCAGAGCTCCAGTCTAAAAATAAAGCGCCAACCACGTTGCAATAAAACGAGGACTTTTTTTTTAATTTGAAAGGTTCGAATCATTGGAATTTTCTATCCAAGAAGCCCTGGGTGGTCAGTCATTGAGTATTTTCATAGACATGAGTTGGATATATTTTGTGGTGTATGCTTGTGGACATGTGGATAATGCCGGGAGGTGAGTTTAGTTAGCAGATCAACCGTACTACCACAAGACTTAGAACGGGTGAAGGCCATTGGGCCCCTCGAGTCTTCCCCGTTATCCAATAAGACCATGGTTATGATGTGGCGTCAACTCCTGACTACCTTCGATTTCCCTGCTAGTCAGGAATCCGTCTATCTCCGTCTTAAAAATATATATTCAGTGGCTGTCTGTTCCATGGCAGAATGACCCAACGCAGCGACTATGCTATGCTCTTAAAAACTAATGATTCGTGGACATTGAAATTGTATTCAACATAACGGATCAATCGAAGGCTCAGTATTCAGGTGACCGAGCAGGCTTGCGCTGAGCTGTTACCTGGTGTACACATCTAACCGAGAAGGGAAGGAGTTGTCAAAACAACACCACAGTAGATAAAATAAAATAAACTCCAAATAATTTATCCTTAAATCTGGATTATATGGAAACACAAAGAAATGTTCTCAAGTGAGCTATTTAGTTACAAATTATCTTAACACACTTCAACTCTAGGCTGTTCCAGTGTCTATAGTGAACTTCAATAACTTGACCGATTAAGTTATATTTCAATTAAAATTAATTTCAGGGCACACTTCGAAACACTTCAACATTCGAAAATTATTTCAACATTCAAAATATCTACAAACTGTTTAATGGATCAAACAGCGCTGTATGATCTTGACTGGAATTTATTTTATTTTTAATACAGTTTGTTGAACACAGAAGGCTAAAGAGGAGACAGATGTGCTTTTTGTTTACCTCTGTGTTGGGTGGCATGTTGGAGAATTTGTCTCAATTTCTCATAATCTGCGGCCCGGGATTATTGACTCATACCAGCTCTCCAGATGGTCCCATGCATTCAGTACAAAGGAACGTCAGCGTGGATAATTCCCCATTCAGAAAGAGCACTTTGGCCATTGTCCCTCTGACACCAGCGATTGGCTGCTGAGTGTGGGAAACGCAAAGAAACTCGGACTCACGCTTCTCCCTGTCCTCTCGGAGCCATAAATACCGGAGATGTTGGTCAGAACCGCAACAAACAGGAGCTTTTAGGCTCCACTCCACAAGAGTTCACGGAGTGCCTGGAAGAATATCACCATCGTTTGGAGAGAGAATTTGGAAACGGAATCTCTTAAACTAACAACATAAGGTAAAATTATATTTAGAATATGTTGGATTCACTTTGGAAGTCTATTTATTTTTTAAAACCATTATGATGTTTATATTGTGTTACATGAATATTTGGGAGTTTTCCTGAATCACTAAAATGTTTGCTCTTTTTCAGTAAATTCTAGGCGACCGGGAGAAGAGGTCGACAGGAGCATGCATCTCTGGTCTGCAGTCTTGGACTGGAAACACATTCAGAAACCAAGACAGATTCAAGCCTTTACGCGGTAGCCGGCTGGTAATGAGGGGGGGATTGTCTAAAACGCTTAAAAAGCAACAGCTGGATCCCGGGTAAGGCACCGTGTCCCTTCCATACAACATTTGATTAAAAAAAACCTTTACAATTCTTTCCTGTTCCCCAATCAGAGTGTATCACTAATTTTGTGGTTCTTCTTCTTTTAACTCATAGCCATGAGATTCGTATTGGAGAATCCAGCGGGTTCGACTCAAAGAAAATGATTTTCATTCTGAATTTATTAAATGGCTTCTGTCCAAGACGAGACACGGTCTGTGTACTTTCCATTCAGGTAAAGCGAGCCGGGCCTGGGGTTCAGCTCAACAGCGCCGTACATCGGGACAACCTGGCAGAGCTACAAAATAACGAATGGATATTTTACAGGCAGAAGGAAAGACCTTGACGATAAATTACACAGACAAAACCAGAGATGTACTCTGGCGAAAAACAGTATTCCAAAGTGGAAGCAGTGTGATTAAAACCTTCATATTGAAGGAGATTGTCAGTTTGTTAAATGAACATTTCTGATCTTTACCTGTACATCATATGGGAGCCGTGTATTGCAATATTTGTACAATATTTAATAATTTCTCTGTATATTCACAGTGAATGTCTATAGTAGTTGGAATAACGACAAAAAGTATGTAGGAGGAATTTCTCCATTTTGATTATTGTTGAAGTGCGTTGGAGATTGAAAGAAATCTGTCTCTTTACGTACAAGTTTGTATTTTGATAGAAAAAAGGATACCCAGTAAACTGGGCAATGTATTTTACAATGTGAGAACAAACAGACCTGACACTCCAGATACTTTAAACAGAAATGTCCTCGTGATCAGTTTTATAAGTTAGTCAAGAGGGGTTTCACTTAATCTCACCATTTATGGGAGCGGATCTTAAAGTTTAGCTCTAAGTACCACCCGTGGTGGTGATAATAAACAGATTCACAGGAACCCTCTAATAATTACAGTCAGGTTTCTTCATGTTGAAGAATGGGTAGTTTACTAAGGGCATTAAGCAGTTACTCATCAATACAATGTCATATACTTGTCCAATGTTTCACAATGCTGTTGAGTTTCTCAATGGATGTTCTTAATGAAATGTCCAGTGGCTGGAATAATAACCATGGGTTTGGTAGGAGAACTTTCTCCAGGTGCCTCCCTCTTGTACTCTGTCATGGATGGGAAGTTGATTTGCCTTCTTGTTGAAGATTATTTGTACTTTTGTGAAAGGCTAAATAAATAATGATTCTGGAAATGAGCTCAATTTGTGGAGTGCAGTGTGTAAAATTCATGGACCACGCCAGAAGTAAGTAGATAATGAAGAAGACAACGACACTTCCAGTTCTAGTTCTCTGGAATATCCAAGAGACAGAAACGGTTTATCTTCGTCTTAGGTTGTTTGCACGAAAACGTTCAATATTTTAAAGTGTCGAACAGAACCACAAGAACGGCCCTTTCTCCGCCTTCCTAGAATGAGCATGGGTTGACCTGTGAGGGAATTTTTCACTCGGCGTCAACGGTGGAGTGGTGAGGACATGTTTCCCCAGGATGTCCTGGCCCTAACTTTCTGACAAGCGTGTGACTTCCAAAGCACTGCAATCTCAATGATTTACACCCAGAGCGAACCTTGATCTGCTCCCGGGAGACGTGACTCCAATGCAGAAGAGAATTTTATTCATGCCGGAGGTCAAAACTCAGCTTTCCAGCCGCGGGATGAAACGAGCCTGTTCATTTCAGGCCAGCGTGGGGAGCTCATTTACACAGCACGCTCATTAAAATGCAATTTAACATTTCTCTTCCCAATTATATTCTGTACAATCAATAGGGAACTTTAGACTCCAGGCTGCATACAAAATGGGCAGCGGATGAGATAGTCAATTTGCTGGGGTTGGAGTGAACAGGGGATTTTAGTTCCTTTCTATGGAATCATTAAGATCCATGATTAAGAACTGGCAGACACAGCGTGAGGAGTCCAAGGTAAGGAGGCTGTCCCGGGTAAAGGGAGGGAGGGAGGCCAGAGCAGAAATTCCGGAGTAGGGAAACTGGCAGAGGGAAAGGAGGAATCCTGGAAAAACAGGAAGATTTGGGTAGTGGGGTTAGCCAAGGGAGGGACTGCGTTTATTTCTTTATTACTTTATTTTTCTACTTCATATTAAGAAGGTCTGTAATGTGTAACTTCTAATTTTGTTTCTTTATTTTTCTGCGTTGCACCTAAGATTTTGCACCGAGGTGCCTTTGTACCTCAGATGGCGCCGGAAATGACGACATTTTACACATTCACTATACTCCTGTGCCCATGTATTTGGGTGCATGTGACAATAAAACGTAATTCTAAATCTTAGGAGTTGAGCTTCCTGTGAATGGGTGAGAGAGGGGATTTCCAGGTAGGGACGGTAGTACAGAGATGGTCCTAAAGGTCAGTTTTGTCTGGGGCGTGAACTGAGCGGACTGGATAGCAACAGGAGCAGTGACAATGGGGGGAAGGGGTGGATATGGGAAGCAGTGCAATGTCAAGCCCAGGGTAATACACGGACATCTACTACAAACCGACCGACTCCCACAGCTACCTGGACTACACCTCCTCCCACCCTGCCCCCTGTAAAAACGCCATCCCATTCTCCCAATTCCTTCGACTCCGCCGCATCTGCTCCCAGGAGGACCAGTTCCAAAAACGTACAACCCAGATGGCCTCCTTCTTCAAGGACTGCAATTTCCCCCCCGACGTGGTCGACGATGCCCTCCACTGCATCTCTTCCACTTCCCGCTCCTCCGCCCTTGAACCCCACCCCTCCAACCGCCACCAGGACAGAACCCCACTGGTCCTCACCTACCACCCCACCAATCTCCATGTACAGCGCATCATCCGCCGTCATTTCCACTACCTCCAAACGGACCCCACCACCAAGGATATATTTCCCTCCCCTCCCCTATCAGCATTCCGTAAAGACCACTCCCTCCGTGACTCCCTCGTCAGATCCACACCCCCCACCAACCCAACCTCCACTCCCGGCACCTTCCCCTGCAACCGCAGGAGGTGCAAGACTTGCGCCCACACCTCCCCCCTCACCTCCCTCCAAGGCCACAAAGGAAACTTCCATATCCACCACAGATTCACCTGCACCTCCACACATATCATCTATTGCATCCTCTGCACCCGATGTGGCCTCCTCTATATTGGGGAGACAGGCCGCCTACTTGCGGAGCGTTTCAGAGAACACCTCTGGGACACCCGGACCAACCAACCCAACCACCCTGTCGCTCAATATTTCAATTCCCCCTCCCACTCCACCAAGGATATGCAGGTCTTTGGACTCCTCCATCGTCAGACCACAACAAAACGACGGTTGGAGGAAGAACGCCTCATCTTCCGGCTAGGAACCCTCCAACCACAAGGGATGAACTCGGATTTCACCAGTTTCCTCATTTCCCCTCCCCCCACCTGTCTCAGTCAAATCCATCAAATTCAGCACCGCCTTCCTAACCTGAGATCTTCTTCCCGACCTCTCTGCCCCCACCCCAGTCTGACCTATCACCCTCACCTTGACCTCTTTCCACCTATCACATTTCCGACGCCCCTCCCCCAAGTCCCTCCTCCCTACCTTTTATCTTAGCCTGCTGGACAAACTTTCCTCATTCCTGAAGAACGGCTTATGCCCGAAACGTCGATTCTCCTGTTCCCTGGATGCTGCCTGACCTGCTGCGCTTTTCCAGCAACACATTTCCAGTTCCCATATTAAGTGCCCCTCAGTCAGTTCACTATGCAGCAGCAGGTCTTCCCCAGGATAGAGCACCTACCCAGGGGCCGATGTTTTGCTAGATGACAACTGAGGATTATATCTGCAATAAATGTCATTGGTTGCGAATCCTATCGAATGATTCAGTCACAGTGACAGATAGAAGCAATGAGGAATTGACAGGAGCAAAGGGGTGTGATGGATGGCGGTTATAGGAAGGGAGAAAAGCTGCAGATACCATTATATAGATGAGTTAACTCCAGGAAAGGTAAGAGAGATAGGCAGGTAGTGCAGGAGCCTTCTGTGGCTATCCCCATTTCAAACAAATATGCTGTTTTAGGGAGGGGGGGGATGGATTCTCATGGGAATGTAGCACGAACAGTCAAGTTTCTGGTATCAAAACAGGCTCTAACGTAATGAGGGGTACATCAGGTTCCAAGCAATCAATTGTGTAAGGGGAGTCACTAGTCAGAGGCACAGACAGGCGTTTCTGTGACCAGCAGTGGAAAATCCGAAAGGTGTGTTACCTCTCTGGTGCCAGGATCAAGGATGTCTCAGAGAAGGTGCAGAATATTCTCAAAGGGGAGAGGGACCAGCAGGCAGTCACTGTACACATTGGAACCAATGACATAGGAAGGGAAAAGGATGAGATTCTGAAGGGAGAATATAGAAAGTTAGCCAGGAATTTTAAAAAGAGGTTCTCGATGGTAGTAATATCTGGATTACTCCCGGTGCTGTGTGCTAGTGAAGGAAGGAATAGGAGGATAGAGCAGATGAATGTGTGGCTGAGCAGCTGGCGTATGGAAGAAGGATTCACATTTTTGAACCATTGGAATCTCTTCTGGGGTGCAAGTGACCTGTAGGAGAAGGACAATTGCCCCTGAATTGGAAGGGGACTAATATACAGGCAGTGAATTTGCTAGAGCTGCTCGGGAGGTTTTAAACTAGTAAGGTGGTTGGGGGTGAGGGTGGGGGGTGGCTGGGACCTTGGGAGATAGTGAGGAAAGAGATCAATATGAGATTGATACAGTTGAGAAAGGAAAAGAGTCAAACAATCAGGGCAAGCAGGGACAAAGCAGAGATCAAGGTAGGACTGATAAATTAAACTACGTTTTATTTCAATGCAAGAGGCCTAACAGGGAAGGCAGATGAACTCATGTCATGGTTAGGAACATGGGACTGGGATATCATAGCAGTTGCAGAAACGTGGCTCAGGGATGGACAGGCAGCTTAATATTCCAGGATATAAATGCTACAGGAAGGATAGAAAGGAGGGGGAGTGGCGGAGGGGGGGAGTGGCGGAGGAGGGGGAGTGGTGTTTTTGATAAGGAATAGCAATTCAGCTATACTTAGGGGGGATATTCCTGGGAGTACGTCCAGGGAAGTTATTTGAGTGGAATTGAGAATTACAAAGGGGATGATCGCTTTATTGGAATTACATTATCCAGCCCCGAGTAGTCAGCGGGAAATTGAGAAACAAATTTGTAAGGAGATTTCAGTTATCTGTAAGAATAATAAGGTGGTTATGGTAGAGGATTTTAAATTTCCAAATATATTGTTAAGGGTTCAGATGGAGAGGAATTTCTTAAGTGTTTACAAGAAAATTTTCTGATTCAGTATGTGGATGCACCTACTAGAGAAGGTGCAAAGCTTGACCTACTCTTGGGAAATAAGTCAGGGCAGGTGACTGAGGTGTCAGTGGGGGAGCACTTTGGGGCCAGCAACCATAATTCTATAAGATTTAAAATAGTGATGGAAAAGGACAGACCAGATCTAAACATTGAAGTTCTAAATTGGAGGAAGGTTAATTTTGATGGTATTAGGCAAAACATTACAGCTATACTTAAAAAGCTGCCAGAGGAAGTGGTGGAAGCCAGTACAATTGCAACATTTTAAAGAAAGCTGGATGGTATATGAATAGGAAGGGTTTGGAGGGATATGGGCTGGGTGCTGGCACATGGGACTAGATTGGGTTGGAAATGTGTTGCTGGAAAAGCGCAGCAGGTCAGGCAGCATCCAGGGAACAGGAGAATCGACGTTTCGGACATAAGCCCTTCTTCAGGAATTGAGTCTCATTCCTGAAGAAGGGCTTATGCCCGAAACGTCGATTCTCCTGTTCCCTGGATGCTGCCTGACCTGCTGCGCTTTTCCAGCAACACATTTCCAGCTCTGATCTCCAGCATCTGCAGACCTCACTTTCTCCTCACTAGATTGGGTTGGGATATTTGGTCGGCATGGACATGTTGGACCAAAGGTTTTGTTTCCATGCTGTACATCTCTATGACTCTATGACTCTACGTTGGAGGCAGATGTTCTCAGGCAAAGGGACGGCTGGAAAATGGGAAGCCTTTAGAAATTAGATAACGAGAGTACAGAGAAAGTATACTCCTGTTAGGGTGAAAGGAAAGGCTGGTAGGTATAGGAAATGCTGGATATCGAAAGAAATTGAGGGTTTGGTTAAGAAAAAGAAGGAAGCATATGTCAGGTGTAGACAGCAGAGATCAAGAGAATCCTTAGAAGAGTATAAAGGCAGTAGGAGTATACTTAAGAGAGAAATCAGGAGGCAAAAAGGGGACATGAGATAGTTTTGGCAAATAGAGTTAAGGAGAATCCAAAGGGCTTTTACAAATACATTCAGGACAAAAAAGTAACTAGGAGAGAAAAGGGCCCCTCAAAGATCAGCAGGAAGGCCTTTGTGTGGAGCTGCAGGAGATGGGGGAAATTCTAAACGAGTATTTTGCATCAGTGTTTACTGCAGACACGGACATGGAAGATATAGAACGTAGGGAATTGGATGGTGACATCTTGAAAAATGTCCATATTACAAAGTGCTAGATGTCTTGAAACGCATAAAAGTAGATAAATCCCCAGGACCTGATCGCATGTTCTCTAGAACTCTGTGAGAAGCTAGGGAAGTGATTGCTAGACCCCTTGCTGAGATATTTGTATCATCGTGAGTCACAGGTGAGGTGTCAGAAGACTGGAGATTGGCTAACGTGATGCCACTTTTTAAGAAGGGTGGTAAGGACAAGCCAGGGAACTAGAGACTGGTGAGCGTGACGTCAATGGTGGGCAAATTCTTGCAGGGAATCCTGAGGGACAGGACTTACTTATATTTGGAAAGGCAACGACTGATTAGGGATAGTCAACATGGCTTTGTACATGGGAAATCATATCTCATGAACTTGATTGAGTTTTTTGAAGAGATAAAAAAGAGGATTGATGAGGGTAGCGTGGTGGACGTGATATATATGGACTTCAGGAAGGTGTTCGACTAGGTTCCCCATGGGAGACTGGTTAACAAGATTAGATCGCATGAAATACAGGGAGAACTAGCCATTTGGATACAGAACTGGCTCAAAGGTAGAAGACAGAGGGTGGTGGTGGAGAGTTGTTTTTCAGACTGGAGGCCTGTGACCAGTGGAGTGCCACAAGGATCAGTGCTGGGTCCACTACTTTTGTCATTTATAGAGATGATTTGGATGTGTACATAGGTGGTATAGTTAATACATTTGTAGATGACACCAAAATTAGAGGTGCAGTGGACAGCAAAGAAGGTTACCTCAGATTACAATGGGATCTTGATCTTATGGGCCAATGGACTGAGAAGTGGCAGATGGAGTTCAATTTAGGTACATGTGAAGTGCTGCATTTTGGAAAAGCAAATCTTAGCAGGACTTATACATTTAATAGTAAGGTCCTGGGGGGAGTTGCTGAACAAAGAGACCTTGGATTGCAGGTTCATAGCTCCCTGAAAGTAGAATCACAGGTAGATAAGATAGTAAAGAAGGTGTTTGGTATGGTTTCCTTTATTGGTCAGAGCATTGAGTATAGCAGTTGGGAGATCAATCATGTTGCAGCTGTACAGGACATTGATTGGGCCACTTTCGAATATTTCATGCAATTCTGGTCTCCTTCCCATCGGAAGGATGTTGTGAAACCTGAAAGGGTTCAGAAAATAATTACGAGGATGTTGCCAGAGTTGGAGGATTTGAGCTATAGGGAGTGCCTGTGGGGCTGTTTTCCCTGGAGCATCGGAGGCTGAGGAGTGACCTTGTATAGGTTTATAAATCATGGAGGGTATGGATAGGATAAAGAGACAAGTCTTTTCCCTCGGGTGGGGGAGTCCAGAACTAGTGGGCATAGATTTAGGGTGAGAGGGGAAAGATATGAAAGAGACATAAGGGGCAAATTTTTCACACAGAGGGTGGTGTTTGTATGGAATGAGCTACCAGAAGAAGTGATGGAGGCCAGTACAATTGCAACATTTAAAAGGCATCTGGATGAGTATATGAATAGGAAGGGTTTGGAGGGATATGGGCTGGGTGCTGGCAAGTGGGACTAGATTAGGTTGGGATATCTGGTCAGTATGGACGAGTTAGAGGAAAGGGTCTGTTTCCACTGTACACCTTTTTTACTCTCGAACCTTTTTTACTCTCGAATCAACCATCGGCCAACTCTATCAAGCGGCAGCGCCACCGGGAGACTGTGGCTGCAGCTTGTATTACACTCAATGGATGTCGAGGATCGGCAGAAAGGAATGGGGATGGTTCCAATCAGGATTTCCTCCCGAACCTCTCTCGATGGTGGCACTGGGTTCCTTTGAGTGTAGAAGACCCTGAGTTCTCAAATTAACCGAACACAGTTGTGGTTCTCCCTGCATGCTGCCTTTCCCAATCGCCATTGGTTAATACCATTGTATATTGCTCTTTTCCTGCAGAAAAGAAGCTCAACCAGTTGATAACCACAGGGTAAAAAGTAAACGTGGTTGACAGATTTGAAATAGCAAATCTACTTCAATTGTGAGGGAGACCAAAACACAGGGTTTTAAGAATAAGGTGGCCCCTTATAAATCTAAGTAAAAAGGTTTCAGACAATAATCATTTACCCAGGACACGCTTGGAAAAGTGAGATTGACATCGCAAGGGGTAGTGGTGGCAAAATGTTAGATAAACACACAAGGAATGCAACAGTTAGGTATTTGTTCTTGACCGGAGGAGACTTGATGGGCCGAAGGGCGTTTATTTCGTGCTGGGAGATCGCTCTGACTCTACGTCTAGGATGTTACTTTGATAGAGTTAAAGGAAAGCGGCTGGGGATGGTGTGGGGGTAGGGTAGGGTTTCGGAAGTATAAACATTATATATAGAATATAGGACAGTTTCTGTAAATTTTTCTGTTGGACATTTTGTCTGGCGAATTTCAAAGCGATTGAACAGCGTCTTCACCTTTTACTTTTAAAGGAATTGGAGAAAACAAATCTCATGAAGTTTATCATGTTGCGAATACACAGCGACCAGGACCTTAACATTCGCAAAGTTAAGGAAAGCGTGTTGCGGAAGCCTGGACTTAGGAGATTTGGATTTGGGATATCATATTGCAGCTGTACAGGAGATTGATGAGGCCACTTTTAGAATTCTGATCTCCCTGCTATGGGACAGATTTGTGAAACTTGAACAAGGTTCACAAAAAAAACACACTAGCAAGGATGTTGCCGGGGTTGGAGGGTTTGAGTTATAGAGAGAGAGGCTGGGGCTGTTTTCGCTGGGGCGTCGGAGACTGAGGGATTTATCAACCTTATACAGGTTTATGTAATCATGAGGGGCATAGCTAGGGTGAATAGCCAAGGTCTTTTCTCACGGTAGAGGAATCCAAAACTAGAGGGCATAGGTTTATGGTAAAAGGGGAAAGATTTAAAAGGGACCGAAGAGGAAACTTTCTCATATGGAGGATGATGCGCGTATGGAACGAATTACCACAGGAAGCAGTAGAAGCTGGTACAATTACCGTATTCACAGGATGTTGCTGGCTAAATCACCATTTGTTAGCCATCCCTAATTACCCATGGAACAGTTAAGAATCAGCCATATTGCTGTGGCTCTGGAGTCGCTGATCACTATTCAAAAGCTGCTTAAAACTTCAGTTTTGCTGAAAGGTATGCCACACTTTGCCAGTTCGCGGCAAAATAAAAAAAAAACAGGAATTCACAATCAGAATTGATGCAGAGTCACCAGACTGGAAGCATTAACTCTGCTTTCTCCCCACAGGTGCTGCCAGACCTGCTGAGTTTTTGCCAGCAATTTCTGGGTTTTTTTTTTGTTTGACGTCACCCGCATCCGCAGTTCTACGTTTTCTTTTATCGTTAGTTCGTGGTACTGCCCGTCGCTAACTCGTCGTGCTGTGATGAGTTCAAACCCTGCTCACCCCTTCTGTTTTCTGCCATTCAATACTCACCCATTTCCGGTAACAGATCAAAGCACTGTTTCCAGGAAGCATCCAATGAACTTCCACTGGGATGTGGGTTTGCCTCCAGTCTTGTATTTGTACTATTTGGAGCAATGCTTATTTAGCTCCCATACTAAAATCAGAGAATCAAAGAATCCCTGCACTGTGGAAACAGGCCATTTGGCCCAACAAATCCATACTGACCCTCCGAAAGTAACCCACCCAGACCCATTCCCCTACCCAATTACTCTACATTTATCATGACTGCTGCACCTAACCTCTGCATCCCTGAACACTATGGGCAAATTAGCATGGCCAATTCACCTAGCCTGCACATCTTTGGATTGTGAGAGGAAAACAAAGCACCCGGAAGAAACCCGCACAGACACAGGGAGACTCCACACAGTCAATCAATCGCCCGAGGCTGGAATCGAACCCGGGTCCCTGGCACTGCGAGGCAGCAGTGTTACCACTGAACGGCCGTGCTTTATTTAAAAATGATTGCAGTTCTTGATAAATATTAATTTTGCAGTCACATGCACATCAGCATCTGGGCTATAATTGGATTATGAAGAGGAGAAGGCTTCCACTAACATGTCTTGCATCGAGTGAAAATGGAGCCTGAGACCTTTCTGCACTCAGTGACGGACTATGATACAGTGCGGATATCATGAGTAAGACCCTTAAGGGAATACTGCACATTGTGAGACACAATACGGTTGTTTGTTGGTTGCCATGTCTATATCTTGGAGTGACTGACAGCAACGACTTCAACAATCCATCATTTTTAGTCAGTCACCTATATTTTAAAAAATGCAACGCACGTCGCTGCTTAAATTCTCAAATGGATTTTGGGGGAGCTGAAAATGCACTTTTTTTTCACTTATCAACGACACTTGCAGACCTCGCTCCAAACTCATCCTCCACGACTGCACGGCATGTGCTCCTCCCTTAAATACCTTATTATATTCCGCTTTCAAATATCATCTAGAACCAAATGTTACTGTTGTGGTCTTTCGCCAAACGTTCGTTGGAAAGTTCAAATAAACTGTTTACTTTGTCAGCGTTCTCAAAGAAACAAAGCGGCGTTCCCAGGCCCTCTGTTTCTCTCTTAACTGCATGCCAGCTGCTTCTTATTCAGTTACTCAGCCAACCTGGAACTCGCATTGTAAAAAGAAACTGGGACTCGCAGTACTGCAGGCGACAGTATTTTTCTTTGGGTTTGAGCTTGCCTCGGTTATGTCGGTAACCGTACATACATTTTGATGTCGCACTCATTTGCTCTGAATCTTGCACGAGTGTTAAATGATTAACCTGAAAGGCACTACATAAGTGCAACTTGTTACTTCTTTTACGATACCATAAAACTTTCCTTTCTAGTATTGATCTGGACCAGGAGGTTGTACCTCTGCTATCATCGCAGCAGCGCATTCTGAGAGCTTGGATGTTTTAGACTCCAAACTCGTTCAGATTTACCCCTGCACTCTTCCCGTTTTACTGAGGTGCTAACCCTACAGTGGGAAAGCGGAGCTAGCTTGGGGATGTGAAAACTGAAATTGTCCACTCCCGAAAATTTCAATTTAAACTTGCTTGGGTTGTTCAGAGGCCTGTTGTGCTTTCACGCGCAATCTCCAAATGCCACACGACTTGATGAAATATATATTTTTTTCTGTTGATTAAATTAACCAAGCAACTCTCTAACACGACCCTGCACACTTTCTCTCATCCCCATCCCTCTCTCTCTCTGAACAATAGGGTAATCCATTCTCAGCTTGCCGCGCACACACAAGTTGCTTTCTTTATGTGCTATCTCTTCATGTGACAGAAATTCTCCTGCTCAACAGAAAGCTCTCTGTGTGCGTTTACTGACGCATACAGAGCTTCCGTCCTTGTTCTTCACATGGAAGTAAATTGGCTTCATATCTACCGGAAAGCCAATGCTCTAAATATTTAGGTTATTGTCAAATCGTTTCAAAAGAATCCAGGGATCCAGCGGAGCTTTGAGTTATGACTGGCATCAGCTTGGAAGAGAAGCTGAGTAGAATCATGTTTGTCATCCTGTCCATATCTATCTATCTAACTAGCTATCCATTCTTCCATTTATATATTTATCTGTCTGTCTATCTATCAACTGGAATACTAACGCCCACTCCAATGCCTTTTTTGTCACATTATATTCGCTTCATTCACCTCGAATATCAATGCTGTACAACTGCACCTAATTAAATTACTTCAGATTGGACAAAATGGCGTTAAATATTTCTCAATCAACTAATTCGGAAAAATTGAGAGACAACATTATTCAACATTTAGAAAGACTAGGATTAAGCAAGAGCACTCCTCTCATGAATTTGCTAGTGGAATGCCGTGTCTAGCTCGTTTGAATTTGTTGAGGCAACATGGAGTTTAGCAAGGTTGTTGGCAATAATAGACATGGCAGAACCCCATGGGATTCATGGCAAGAGACAAGATAGATCTAAAATTTACTCAGTGACGGGATGCAAAAGGTTAATGCCGATGGGTGTTTTGTCTCTGGCAATTATTCTCAGTAGGGTTCCGCAGGGTTCAGGGTCAGGACTAATCAATTTCATGGCAAATGCTTACGAATAAATGTAAACATGCGGGGCAAGGGTGATGAAGGAGATTAAGAGGTTAAAATTATTGCAGAATATATAATATTTAGCGATGAGATTGGTGGTGAGGAAGAAAGTTGTAGATTACAGGGAGAGATTAACGGTTTGGTCAGATGGGCAATAAAATACTTATTAACTTAAATATGAAATTAACTTTAGCCTGCTGAAGTAAATTAATTCCAACTCCTGAATACCTTCTAAATTACATTAAATCAAACTCTGAACATGCTTTCCATGCTTTTATAGTTCTTGTGATACAGTGATAGTGTCACCCCTTTTAAAACAGCAAGCTCGGAGTTCAAGTCCCACCTGGCCTGGAGATGTGGCATAATATTTCCAAACAGGTTGCTTAAAACAAAAGGAGGCATCCTTCATTTGAAAGGGTAGGCGTAGATCATACGCGCAAGGAAACTGTGCTAGAACTGTGTAAGACATTAAATATGTCGCAATTAGAGTGCCTATGAGAAGTTTTGGTTGTGATATTACGGATGGATGTAATCACATTGCAAGAGCACACATGAGGTTTCCCAGGATGTTGGCAGAAATGGAGAAATCAGCTATGAATAAAGATCGGTTAGACTGTGGCTGTTCACTTTGGAACAGAGAAGGCTGAATAAAGATTTAGTTGAAGTATAGAAAATTATGAGGGGGCAGACAGAATGGATAGGAGGGGCCAATATTTTTCCCTTATCGAGGTGGTGAATAATAAGGGAGAAAATAATTGGAAAAAAAGAAATGAGAGTTGATGAAAATGCTGATGAGGTGGTCAAGGAACTCAATGCATGAAAGGATGATAGATGCACAAACCCTCAATGCTTTCAAAAATAGACCAAAAACTGAAAGTGAGTTTAAGCTGGATCACTGTGTTTTTTTTTTATTTCTGCACAGATACAATAGGTTGAATACTGGCTCCCTGTGCCATAATTTTCTGTCATTCTAATTTCTCAATTTCGAGTCGAACAGTGTGGCACTGGAAAAGCAGAGCAGGTCAGGCAACATCCGAGGAGCAGGTGAGTCGACATTTTGGGGATAAGCCCTTCATCAGGAATGCTGCCTGACCTGCTCTGCTTTTCCAGCGCCAAACTTTTCGACTCTGACTCTCCAATATCTGCAGTCCTCACTTTCTCCTAATTTCTCAATTTGCCAGTTATGGGGGAAAAAAATCTAGCACATGATCAAACTCTGTCTTCAAAGAGTTAGTTTTGAAGAATTTCAAAGGATTCAATCCCCTGTCATTGAAACGTCAAAAATAGGAACAAAAGTAGACCATTCGGCCCTTCAAGACTGCTCCACCATGCAATATGATCATGGCAGATCAACCAACTCAGTACCCTGTTCCCACTGCTTTTCCATACCCTTTGATCCCTTTAACCCTAAGAGCTATGACTAACTCTTTGAAAACATTCAATAGTTGGCCCCAATCGCTTTCTGTGGCAGAGAATTCCACAAGCTCACCACTCTCTGGGTGAAGAAATTAGTCTGTCTCCGGGATTAGATTGAGCAGATCACTTCATAGTACCTGTATTTAATATGACAAATACTGTCCTTCTCAACGGTTTTATAATTTTCTATTAAATGATTCACTGTTCATTGAACAAGCTACTGAACAAAGTAAAGCTGAATTATTCGTCTATACTTGTTGCATGGCTACCATTGGTAACAAATGATATTTGGTCAATTCACAAAGGGCACAGATTTATTAGTACTTTGTTTTTTTTTTCAGCTCTAATGACTTGAAGCGTGCTGAAGAAATTGGATTCGCTAAACTGGAATTTTCTGTTATTTTCCGCTTGTGTCAGCAACTCTTTCCTTCTGTCTTAAAAACCAAAGCACATTGAACGTTGTCGATCATCGCTGTGCATTAGTTCGTCGAAATTAGGGAGTAGTGCATTACAAATCTAATTGTTGGACATTAAGAAGTGCTAGCTATTTAGAAACTGATGCACAGTTACTGAATGACCTGAAGTGCAAATATGTTAAATATACACAGTATCTTATTTTTAGTTTCTTGTCTAGTTTCTTGATTGTCTATTAATCAAACTCGTACCTTTCATTTACTCATTTAACATAAGCCAATGTATGATCACCCCTCATAGATCTTTGCAGCCATGCACTATTTGCAATTCGTTTAGCTATTCCTCTTTTTATTATTCATCCCATCGCTGGCTGGGTCAGCATTTATTGCCCATCACTAGTTGCCCTTGAGAAGGTGCTGAGAAGCTGCTTTCTTGAACCGCTGCAGTCCACGTGCTGTGGATTGACCTTAGAGAGGGAATTCCAGAGTTTTCGCCCTGCGACAGTGAAGGGACGGCGATGGTTCAAAGTCAGGTTAGTGAGTGACTTTGAGGGGACCTTCTACATGGAAGTCGTCGTGGTTTGATTGCTATTTGCTTTTGCCAATTGCTTACTCATTTGAATACTAATCCCTTTTCGCTAAAAGAAAACATTAGCTGGCTTCACATTCAGAAATTTAGAAATACCATTGGTAGGACAATACTACATTTTTTGACCCCAGACACCGGCATAAGAACTGTAACAAAAGCAAAAAGTGCTGGAGAAACCCAGCAGGTCTGGCAGCACCTGTGGAGAGAAAAACAAAGTTAATGTTTCAAGTCTCGTATGACTCTTCTTTAGAGTTTTATTCAGACTTCCAGAATCCACAGTATTTTGCTTTTATTAACCGATAGATCTGTGTTCCACAGATAAAGGAGACATGGAGAAAATTAAAACAAATTTACGAACAGTCATTCAGGTCGTGTTGCCTTACGTGAATTATAGTGAACACAAGTCTAAAAAATCGGATTAACTAAATAACGTAAATAACTCGCCAATATTAGCATAGTTTTAATCGATTTTATTCACGGTTGCATGTATATAATACAAGGCATCGTGTACATTCAATCGGGATATATATTCTGACATTGCAACTTATAATTGGATAACAGCAACTTCTGCATTTTTTTTCAAGTCTAAAACTTGCGTTTGTATCGCTCTCTTGAGACAGATGAAAGCAAGCCACCAAGTAATTTATAGGGAACAAAAGCGGGCTCTCAGTTTGTACAGAGGGCGATAATTCAAAGATTTAGCGTGTTCCAGAGATGTAAGAAAGCGATCTTTCTCATGAACTAAATAGTGGATAAAATTTCAGCAAAAGATTCCAAGTTCGCTCATCATTTAGTTCACCCTGAACAAGAAATCAGGAAAGTTGCTGAAATCTTATCAGAGACACCACGGGACTAGGAAAAGTTTTGTTTTAATGATACAGCTTTGCCAATGATGGGCCTATTAGAAATTATGACTGAAAGAGTCTCAACATTGTGTGGAATGGTCAGCATGTTGACTGAATACCAATTGCCTCATCGAATAGACGTGGAAGCATGTATTAATCACTGAGCAATAGCCGGAAATTATGGTGAATACAGATCAGTTATGAGATTCTCCAAGCTAGTGCTAAGGACAGAAAAGGAGGCGCTCATGCCTTGATTTCAGCTAGGAATGGAACCATGAGAGTACGGTGCTGTAAGATTTGAGGCGGTTAACTGCGGAAAGGGTGACATTACTTAAGGTGGTCAAACTATATGTGGCCAGTCAGGTTAGGTAAATGCCATGCTTCCATTCTTTGTCTAACGGATGTGTGACCTGGGCGGCGAGGTCAGAGCCCATTCTCGACCTGGCGACAGTGAAGACATGAAAGGCAATGCAATTAGAAGAGGGGCATGCGGCCAGTAGAGGGCGATGGTGAGAGAGTGCAGGGAAATCCATCTCTGTGAGAGTATCAAAGAGTTGAAAGGCTGTGTCTATGGTGAAGGAAATAGTGTAGTCACTGACTCATGAGTATTCTGGCAACACTCAGGGAATCGCCCGCCTAACCTCGTTACAAATGACCCCCAAGAATTGCAGCGTCTCTTCACCATGAAGAAGTAAAAACGATCCCTTTCCAGGATCTGCGAGCACGTTTTTATTAATCACATTGATGACAATTATTGGAACGAGAAGTCTGACTAACCTACCGATAGCGCAAAATCAGGACATTCTTTATACAATGACGCGCCCCGTAAATCGGGGGAATACGCTTTCTTCAATGTGAAGCAACCCTCACTACAGTTCCACTTCTACCACAGTTATCGCTGACACTGGAGAATGATTCTCCTACATCGTCTTCACCACCATCTGCAAACGGGGCAGAGTGTCCCACCCGTTCCGGCTGTGCGTTTTTACCAGGGTCTCCAAAGGGATGCCTGGCTACACTGAGCCGCCCGCTCGCTGCCGGTCGGACAGGGAGCAGAGGACAGAAGACAGACAGGATAAGTCACGGAGGTCTTGGCCGGACACGGTGGCTGTCTTCTTTGGAAACGTGTCACCAACTTCTTCTGAATGTCGCTCTTGTCTTCTTGAGCAGAGAAAAAGCGCAGAGCCTCTTGCAAACATCGAGAGTATCCTTCGTTATAGTCACGCTCCGGAGTGTTGGCCGGGCCGCTTGCTACAAAACAGGGGAAAATATTGAGAAATCACTGAGTCACTTAGACGACCTGGAACTGAGTGGATGGAAAGCAAGAAACGCCAGGGATGACGAGCCTTACCTCTGAGCTGTTGGCTGTGGTACTTCAGGTAATTCACGGTCATTTTCAGGATGTCAGCTTTCTCCAGCTTCATATTGGGTTCCTCCGTTTGAAATTCCCTTCCCAGTAAAGTCTTCAGCTGGTTGATGCTGCTGTTAATCCGATCACGGCGCCTTTTCTCTATCGTGATCTTCATTATCTGAAAATAGAGCGGATTAAGTAAGTTTTTTTTTGATCTGGCTATAAGCGTTGAACGTCCTCAGTGCCGACGTTTATATTCACCGCATTCTTTTATGCTCACTTTGCTCTTCTGCTTGGCAGTGAATTTTTCCTCCGAGTATTCCTGGTTGATAACGTCGGCAGTACTGGTCGGAGCCATGCCTGACAATTGAAAGAGACCAAAGCGGGCTTTGCGCTTTTTGTAATACGGCAGGCGGGAATCCTCCTCTATTTATACCGCTGCATTTACATGAAAAAAGCGTGAGTCGGTGTTTCATGAGGTTTCCCACACTCTCTGGCCAACGAACGCTTTCAGAAGGACAATAGCCGCATCGTTGCCTTGTAAATGCCAAACTAATGATGGGCTTTGACATTGCTTTTGCGTGGGAATCTCTGAGGACCATCTGGACAGTCCGTGTGACAGAGCAAACCCGGGGGCAATTAGTCACGTTCAGAGTTATGAGAATCTGAGAAAGGTGATTTCATGTTCCCTGACACGGAGTCATATTACGTTGCAAAACGCCACTTTGGCATCTATCTCATTCTAAAGCAGAGATCGGTGGGCACCAGAATTAATATCGTGAGACAGAGTTTATGACCAAAGGAAGGTCATCTCCACGAGATGGACTGGCTTAATTACGCATTCTGCAAACGGAATTGAAATGTATTTGTCTAACTTCCTCCTGCTAGATAGTAAAAGGACGTACGGCCGATGTGAAATAAACTGGGCAATGCACTTAATTTTGATTGTTGACCTATCGTAATATAATCGCAAAATAGCTCTACCTGAATGCTGATTCCCTGAGGTGTTTATTGTTTTCTTGTACCTTTCATTATAGTTTATTTTAGGTAGTTCTACATGGTAGTTCAGCAGAACTCCGTCCTTTAAGATCGTATGTTCAAATCCCACTCCAAAGATTTGAGCACAAACCCCTCGCATGAATTCTTTGGTAGTACTGAGGGAGTGCCGCACTGTTGGAGGTGCTATCTGTGAGGTGAAGCCAGGTCCCACCTGCGCTCTTAGGTGGCTGTAAAAAAAATCCCAAAACAATCCTTCAAAGAAAAACAAAGAGACTGTTCCTGGTGCTCAGGCCAATAGTTATCTCTCAATCAACATATCGACAAGTAAATTAACGTTTTATTTTCATAATACTGTTTGTGGGAGTTTGCTGTGCACAAATTAGCACTCCAGAAGTGCTTCAACCTTTGTAAAGGGACGTCGTGATAGGTGCTACATAAATGCAAGGCGTTCTTTTTTTCCACCCTGTTTTGATAACGTTAGGTACAGGATATTCTAATTACTAACCACAGGGTGGAATTCCGCTCTGTGGAGCCGCGTGTTTCGGTAACAATAACAGATGTGTCAGTATAATGACTTGTCTTCCAGATGTTTAACAGGTGACACTCTTGCGAGCTAAACGAGTAAGAGAAGCTTGCTAGTGGCTGCAGCACAAGCAGGGACAGCTGTTTCTAACTTAAGCTTGTGTATTGTGCTTTGCGCTGGGCCATTGACCCGTCACCTCTCAAAGCTGACACGTGGGAAACTTTCAACAACAATTAACTGTCGCCTGAGGAAAGAAAACGTGAATCCTGGCATCCTCCTCGCTTGTGACTTCCAATGACTTTGTTTTTGCATCAGGGTTAGCAGCTGATATTGACCATTTATTAAGCTTCGTTTATCAGTAACTCAATCAATAGCGCTCGATGAATGATGCACTCTCAAAAAGCCAAGAAATGTAATTATGATCAGATATAGTCCGTGCATATACATTTCACGCCGTACTGCACCTTGGCTGAATCACTTTCAAACAGCAGTACTGGTCAGGTGGGCAGAAAAGTGACAATTCCACAGAAGCAAGGGAAATGTCACTGAATAGGAAGAACCTGGGCTCATTGCAATGCACCTCCACAGATCCTTGAAGGTCGGGGAAAAGGTCGATCAGATGGTTAAGAGGACTGATAAGATATTTTATTTTATTATCCAGTGCGTTGGAGCAAAAGAACTGGGAGGTTATGATAAAACTATTTAAGTGTCACAGCCCATGTCAGCACATTGCAGAAAGAATGTGACTGAACCGGATGGGTACTCAAAAGAATGTTGCTAGGAATAGGGAACTTTTATCTTTGAGAATGGATTGTCGAGTTAGGATCGTTCGCTTTGGGACTGAGCAGGGTGAGTGGAAATTTTAATTGGTTGGATAAAATTATGAAGGACCTCGATAAAGTGCCGAGAAATGACAAACAAAATCAGAAATTGCTGGAAAAGCTCAGCAGATCTGGCAGCATCTTTGGAGAGAAATCAGAGTTAACGTTTCCGGTCGAGTGACCCTTCCTCAGAACTAGAAATGACATATTGGTGTTAGGAGAGATGACAATAACCGAGAGGGATGGATTTAAAGTAATGTTACAAAAGTTAGAGCCGAGTTTGGGAGAACTGATTTGACCCAGGGAATAGTGGTGTGTGCAATTCGTTATTTGAAAGTCTGGTACAAGTAGAAACTCCCATCACATTTTGTTTTTAAAAAGTACTTGAATATGCATTTAAAATATTGCTCCCTCAGTGCTACAGACCAAAGAGTTGGGAGACACGAGTAGCCTAGATACCTTTATATCAATGTTAAAAATCATACAACACCACGTTATTGTCCAACAGGTTTATTTGGAAGTGCTTTCGAAGTGCTGCTCCTTCATCAGGTGGCTGTTCAGCAGGATAAAAAAACACAGAAGTTATAGCAAAAGGTCAGTGTCATGCAACTGATCCGATTAATAACAATCTATGATTGTTAAGACTTAACAGCAATTCAGATTTGTTCAATATATCGTATCAGATGCATGACACTGTAATCTCTGCTATAAATTCTGTGTCTTATGATTCCGCTCCACAGCTACCCGATGAAGGAGCAGCGCTCCGAAAGCTAGTGCTTCCAAATAAACTTAATGGATTATAACCTGCTGTTGTGTGGTTTTTAACTTTGTCCACCAGTCCAACACCGGCATCTCCACATCCTTTATAACAATGGTCACTGACATGATGGTGTGCCTTCGTTTGAGCCGTGACTGTCTGTTTCTATGTTTTCATAAGATTAGTGTAAAAATCAGTGTCTCAACGCCAGTAAGGTTAAAAAGAAAGCCGGCTTGATGGCATAATATGTCTCCTTAAATAATAACTCCTCCACCACGCACTGTAACCATTCTCCAAACGCCTTCGCCAAGAAGCTCTCCGCCCCACAAATATCAGCTGTTATATCCTTGCATGGAAACACAATCTTCTCCAAATCATACTGGTTTGGAAATATGTCCTCATTCCATCAAATCCCTGGATTAAAATCCATATTTAACAATCCCTACTTTTACCACATGGGCAGCAGCGGTTCAAGAAGGCGCCACCACATTCTCAGGAGTATTTATCTGAGTGGATAATAAGTGGTTGGTCTTGCCAGCTACGCCCACATTCCATGAATGAATAAAACAAAACAGTTATTTCCCAGATGTTTGCCAAGTGCAGCACTGAGGCGTTTACAAAGCTCTAATCATATATATCAGAGCGTGTCAGTGCCTTTCAAGTCCATATAAGTGCGGGGCTTTTGTGCTGACGGTGCAGCTGTTAGACTCGACCTCTGCTAATCTGCAACGCGTGGGAAAGAGACCGGAGCAGCCGCCACGCATCCACTTTCAAACACCATCAAACACCAGGAGTAGGCTGTAAACAAGAACACCTCAATAGTGTATTCACAGCGAGGGGTAACATGTGAAGGACATAAAGAAGAGGATGGACTTGCAGAACTTGTTATCTATAACTCGAATTACTGTATTTAAGAATTAAACAACTATTGTGCTTTATCAAAACCGATAAACTATTAATGCATGTTAGTAAAGACAATGAAGAGGTGCGCTTTAAAACAAAAACAAACTGAAATCCGGGAGATTACAAAGTTATATTGTATTATGTTGTGGATAATTCATTTGTCTATATGCATTTTCTGTTTTGGATGGAGAACAGCGTATAAGGGTTCTCCATCATAAACAAATGAAATGTTTGAATGCTGCAAAGTAATCATTGAGAAACGGTGGAAAATGTTTCTTTCCTCCGCTAAACAGCTGAACATTTCTAAACTAAATAACTAACAAACACTCAAGAAATTCAGGACATCACAGTAAAGAACCAGTTCCAGAAACGTAATGGTAATTGTTACATTTCGACACTAAAGGCGTAGGTTTGATTCCAAATGAACTTATGCTTTGTGAGCACGTTCCTATTTATGTGAAATTCTATTCTAACAGGCATGTTATCCAGCTTGCCTGTTCATCATTTGGATGTTAATATTGGCACGGGTTAATTTCAAGCCGGACCACACTTCAAACGTAGCAAACAAAATAGCGACGAGGCATTACAATTATCTTCTCTGGTAGCAATCGTTTTTAGCTGAGCTATATTTGTTGCATCAATGGAAAACATTTCGTGAATGGAAATACAGGTTTTCTTTCCGTCGAATGGTTTCCTTTACTATTAATATTGTTTTGCCTTTCTGTCCTTAACGCTGAAATGCAAGATTACATTAATACCCTTATTCACATCTGGACTTACGAAGTAACTTCACCTTGTACTATATATCTGCAAACTGAGAAATGACCCACGTGCCTCTCTCTCGTTTTAAGTAACGCAGATCAAATAATAGCAACGAAATTAACCGCAAGCTAAGTAAGTAAATCAGAAGCAGGAGTTGGTCAGAATAAATAGATGTGAATGTGAAAATAGTACCTGCATTTGTATAGCAGTTTAACGTGGAGAAATAAGACGTCATTTTGTTTTCTGTATTTTTGACTGAGAACTAAAATGAGAGAAAAAACAGGACTCTTCCAAACTAAAGGACAGTGGAACGAATTGCTGCATTTCTAAAAACAAAGTTACTGAAACGCACTGTGCATGATATTTACACTACTGCTTTGTTCAAGCACTGATAGAAGCTGTTTGTAGATGGCAGGAAACCCGTGTTTATGCATGTGTGTGTGTGTCTGTGTGTGTGCGTGTCTGTGTGTGTGCATGTCTGTGTATGTGCGTGTCTGTGTCTGTGCGTGTATGTGCGTGTACAATTGCATTTGGTTGATTAGTTGACTGTGCAAATGACCATCATCGATGCGGAAGATCATTGGCCTGAGGACAGTTCTCTTGTTCCTGGGTAGTGAACAGCGTGTGTGTGTGAACAATACAGTGAGAAGCCTTGGACTGCTGGAAGAACCAGTGGAGTCTCTCTATCTCTGCTGCAAAAGTACCTGATGCCTGATGAAAGCTTCATTTTACCCCCCAACGGTTCCTGTTAGTTATTGTCTTTAACTAGTAATTAAAATACTTTGTAGCTAGTATACCAATTGCCCAAAGCCATCTGCAAACATGATAGAATAACTTGGAGAAAGGTGATTGAAGAACGGAAAGTACCGGCGAGCACAAATGTCAACTCTGTTGACTGTGATATTGGTCAGGTATTCCCAGTTTATTTCCCCCATCCATAAAACCAGTTTTTGATTATGAGCGGATAGTATTTTAGAATGGAGTCAGAGTTTTAGCTAGAACAGTCATACATAAATAGTTCCTAGCACTTTTCCTTATGATTGAAATGTACTTATTTGCAACAATTGTAGTTTGGGTTAAGTACAAGAAGCTGGCCAGTGTGTTCTGTATACATCATTTGAATAGCTAAGTAAATCAGGGACCTTGTGTGCTTTAATAAGATGTTTTTTGTATGTAGTGACACTGGAAGTAGTGAGGCTTGAGAATCAATCAGCTTTCTCAAGGGATCATACCAAGAGTTTGGGGACTCATCTGGGATTACTTTGAAATAGAGGAAATGACGACTTGGGCATAGTGACAGTAAGTGATAAAGACAAAGAAAACACCATATACTGCAAGCAAATAAGTAATGGCTTTGGAAATTGTAAAATATCCCATGCAGGTGGCAGAATTGTCAGACCGTTGTCTGGCAGTCTTAAGTGAACTTCAAAAAGCAGTTTATTTGATTTGGCATGTAAGTTAGTGCATCTTTGTCTGCTGACAATAAGAACAGAGCTATAACTAAAGTACTAGCATGGGCATTTGGATTTAATCGAAATGCAAGAAAGAACTGAGTGTTCCACGTAGTCAGAATCAGTTGATATTCACCTATTGTTGGAGAAGCTTGAGCATGAAGAGGAGATGAAAAAGCTGGGGATGGAATTCCAAAGGGAAACAAGTGACAAAGAAAGTGAAATGAAATTAAGTCAGGAAATGGAAATGAGAAAACTAGAATTAGAATTGCAATGGGGAAGATAAGAAAGGGAGACAGGAAGAGACAGAACACAAATATCAGCTTGAAATAATGCATGAAAAAACCAATATCAGCTGCTGATGTAGATTCTGATAGGGAGAATTCCAACTATAACCCAAAGTCCAGTAAGGAAATGTTATGCTTCTACAATCCAATAGGAAGGATGTTACAGAGTCATAGAGTCATAGAGACTTACTGCACAGAAACAGACCCTTCAGTCCAACTTGTCCATGCCAACCACATATCCCAACCTAAACTAGTCACATTTGCCAGCACTTTGCCCTTATGCCTCCAAACCCTTCCTATTCATATACCCATCCAGATGCCTTTAAAATGTAATTGAACCAGCCTCCACCACTTCCTCTGTCGGCTCATTCCATACATGTACCAAGCTCTGCATGTAAAATTTGTCCCTGAAGTCCCTTTTAAATTTTTCCCCCCTCACCCTAAACCAATGCCCTCTAGTTCTGGACTCCCCCAACTCAGGGAAACACCTTATCTATTTACCCTATCCATGCCCCTCATGATTTTATAAACCTCTAAAAGGTCACCCCTCAGGGAAAACAGCTCCAGCCAATTCAGCCTCTCCATATAACTCAAATCCTCCAACTCTGGCAACATTCTTGTAAATCTTTTCTCAACCCTTTCAAGTTTTGCAACATCTTTCTGATTGGAGGAAGATCAGAATTGCATGCAAAGTTCCAAAAGTTACCTAACCAATGTCCTGTACAGCCGCAACATGACCTCCCAACTCGTATACTCAATGCACTAGCCAATGAAGGCAAGTGTACCAAATGCCTGTCTACCTGCAATTCCACTTTCAAGGAACTATGAACCTGGATCCCAAGGTCACTTTGCTCAGCAACTCTCCCTAGGACCTGACCATTAAGTGTATAACTCCTGCCCTGATTTGCCTTTACAAGATGCAGCACCTCACATTTATTGTAATTAAACTCCATTTGCCACTCCTGGGTCCATCGGTCCATCTGTTCAAGATCATATCGTATTCTGTGATAATCTTTGTCACTGTCCACTACATCTCCAATTTTTGTGTCATCTGCGAACTTACTAACTATACGTCCTGTGCCCACATCCCAATCACTTATACAAATGACAAAAAACAGTGGTCCCAGCATTGATTGTTGTGGCACTCCACTAGTCATAGGCCTCCAGTCTGAAAGGCAACCCTCCACCACCACCCTCTGTCTTTGACTTTCAACCCAGTTCTGTATCCAGATGGCTTGTTATTTCTGTACTACATGAGATCTAACCTTGCTAACAAGTCTACAATGAGGAACCTTGTCAAATGCCTTACTGAAGTCCATATAGATCATGTCTACCATTCCTGCCCTCATCAATTCTCTTTGTTACTTCTTCAAAAAACTCAATCAAGTTCGTGAGACATGATTTCCCACGCACAAAGCCATGTTGACTATCCCTAATCAGTCCTTTCTTATCCAAATATAAGTAAATCCTGTCCCTCAGGACTCCCTCCAAGAACTTGCCCACCACCGACGTCAGGCTCACCAGTCTATAGTTCCCTGGCTAATCCTCACCAACCTTCTTAAACAGTGGCACCACGCTAGTCTTCCAGTCTTTCACCCGTGACTATCGATGATACAAGTATCTCAGCAAGTGGCCTGGCAATCACTTCCCTAGCTTCCCATAGAGTTCGAGGTACACCTGATCAGGTCCTGGGAATGTATCCAAGTTTATGCATTTCAAGTCATCCTGCACCTCCTCCTCTTTTTCAAGATATCACCATTTACTTCCCCACATTCTATATCTTCCATGTCCTTCTCCACAGCAAACATTGATGCAAAATACTTGTGAAATTTAAAGTGTTCAGAAAAGATTTACAAGGATGTTGCCAGGGTTGTAGTGTTTCTGCAATAGGGAGAGGCTGAATAGGCTGGGGCTGTTTGCCCTGGAGCATTGGAGGCTGAGGTATGACCTTATAGAGGTTTATAAAATCATGAGCGTTGTGGATATGATAAATCAAGGTCTTTTCCCTGGGGTGGGGGAGTCTAAGACTAGAGGACATAGCTTGAGGGTGAGAGAGGAAAGAGAGGAAGTGGTGGAGGCTGGTACAATTGCAACATTTAAGAGGCATTTGGATGGGTATATGAATAGGAAGGGTTTGGAGGGATATGGACCGGATACTGGCAGGTGGCACCAGATTGGGTTGGGATAACTGGTCGGCATGAACGGGTTGGACTGAAGGGTCTCTTTCCATCCTGTATATCTCTATGACTCTATGACTTAAAAGAGACCTAAAGGACAACTATTTGGAATGAGCTGCCAGAGAAAGTGATGGAGGCTGGTGCAATTGCAACATTGAAAAGACATCTGGATAGGTATATGAATAGAAAGCACTTGGAGGGATATGGCCCAGGTGCTAGCAAATGGGACTAGATTAATTTAGGATATCTGGTCAGCATGGATAAGTTGAACCAAAGGATCTGTTTCCATGCTGTATGTCTCTCTGATTCTATGAATCTAAATCCCACCGAAATTTGAGTGAAAGTTTATGAAGGCACTCTTTATGCCCTAGTAGAGTTGAAAATCAATGGCTGAAGTGTTTCCAATGCAATAAAGCAGGTCACATTCTTTAAGAATGCTAGAGATTGTAATGCAATCTTACAGAATTTTATTAGAGTATGAATCCAAAACAGAACTCAAAAAGATCAAATTCTATCTGTAGTGATGACTAACCAACAGGGGGTAAACACTACTGTGAGTGCAGAAAAGGTCCAAAGGGTAGATGAGACAGATAAAGGGATTTTTTTTCTAAAGGGAAGATAACCCTCTTTTCTTCAAATAATACAGCCTAGCTATACAAAGGGCTGCAGGGACTACACAAACTTATTTTGCTGGTGAAGGGTGTAGTTTTCCTTCTAGGAGGTTCAATGAAAACTTAAGCGTTGTTAACAGGATGGGTGGTAAGTGTATCCCAGTTCCATTATACAAAGTCCAATTGACATATAACTTGTTGTCTGAACTACTGATAGTCAAGATAGTTAAGAAATTGTGGACAGAATTGATTACTTCTGGACATGATTTGACTGGAGCAGCAGTTAGAACTTCACCTATAATCATGGAAAGTCCAAGTGAGGCTAAAGAGATGAAACAGTTGTATGAACAGATTCTGGGTAATATTCCATTGTGTGTAGTGGCCAGAGGATTGGCTGAACAAAGCCCATCAGTCCACCAACAGAGAGGTCATAATAACATCATAATCAGATGTTAGTTTAACTAAAAGTCTCTGTAACAATGAAGATAATCTTTTTTTTTTAAATTAAGGCTCAGGAAGCAGATCCAGAATTAAATACATTAGCATAGACAACTCAAGCTGAGGCTGAAGGAGTTCTGGAGTGCCATTATGCTAAAAACATATTTTTGATGAGGAAGTGATGGTATCCTCACAGATCTGCATATTAAGACTTAATCATCAAATAGTGGAACTGCCCAGATATCATAAAGAGATGTAATGAGTAGTACATGAAATTCCTATGGTAGGACATATAGGAAAACAGAAAATTCTAACATAGATAAGAAGGCATTTTGCCTGGCTAAGACTTCATAATAATTTTGTGCAGTTTTGTAAAATGTGTTTTGTGTGTCAGGTAATAAGAAGGCTCAACACATAATTAAACCAGCACTTTTGAAATGCATACCAGCTTTTGAAAAACCATGAAGGTGCCGGGTATTTGGTTCAGGGGGGCTGGGGTGTGCAGCAAGTCTTGGGAAGAGCGTATCAGCGAAGTGAGGCAAAATCTGGGCAGATGGAAGCTACGGTTGCTCTCCATTGCGGAAAAAAACCTGGTCATCAGGTGTGAGACACTGTCATTGCTGTTATACGTGGCACATGTCTGGCCTATTCCCAGGACCCGTGCCGCTGCAGTCACCTGGGCCAACTTCCAATTTATATGGAGATCAAAGCTACTAAAGGCCGCAACCTCCGAGGCCATTGCAGAATCGGCCGTGGATCGGGTCCGGACTCTCGAGTAGCAAATCCGGACCTTAGCAAATCACATTGACAACCTCGAGAATTGAGGTCGTCGCAACAATATTCGTTTGCTGAGCCTTCCCAAACAGGAAGAAGAAGGCCAGCTTACAAGGTTCCTTGAACAGTGGCATCCACAGCTTTTAAATCTGGAGGCTGGATCAGGCCAGGTAAGGATGGAATGGGCCTACCGGGTCGCAATACGTGGGCCCGGCTCAAACCAGCGCCCCAGCCCGGTCCTGTTCTGGCTGCAGAGCTATAAGGTGAGGCAGATGCTCTTGGAAGCCTCCAGAAATCTTGGGAAAGATCCGCAAGCCATGACTTATAAAGGATCCAAGATTATGTTATTTCAGGACTTTTTCCCAGCTCTGGTCCAAAAGAGGAAGGCGTTTGATGAAGCAAAGAAGCGTTTAAGGGATTTAAACATTCAATAATCCTTGCGCTACCCAGCTATACTACGTTTCAGCTATAAAGGGTCCGTGTATAACTTCGGATCACCAGAGAAGGCCAAGGAACTTTTGGACTCTCTTCGATAAATTATAAGAGTTAATTGATGTTGTTTTGCCCTACCCCCACCCCGGTTTACCCCCCTTTTTTTTCCCCTTTCATTACCTTACTGTTTAACGTTATCTCCGGGGGGTGGGAAGAAGGGTTTATTTATTCATCCTTTACTTAACAATTTTCTTTCCCTTTTTTTTATATATATATAGGTCAAGAAGGTCTAGTTAATGTAGATGGGGGGGAGGGTGGCTACCTTATCTTATTTTACCTTTGTCCTTGGGAGCGGGGTTGTTTTCCCCTGTTATTTTGTATTAATATATTTAATTATTATTTGCTGAGACTGTAATTTTACAGTCATATATGTTCATATATGGTATTAACATTACCAAATATATCCAAGTGTTGGTGTGGGTTGGGGGGTGGGGGGGTGGGTGGATAGGGTACTCACTGTTAGTTCTAGTTCAGTAGTATACTTGAATTTTCTTTATCCTATCGTGGGGTGCCTGGGTCAAGGGTGGGGAACTGGGAGAGGACATAGTGGGTTTTTTGGAAAGGAAGTGATGCCCCCTGGGAATAAGGGGGAAGATCTCAGTTTAAATGCATTTTATACTTTTTTTATTATTTAGAAATAGTTTTTTATTATGTTGATCTGAATGTATTAAAGAGCTTTTATTTTTGTGAATTTTATATGCTCTATGTTTGGGATGTTTTGGATAGGGTTCCTTCTCCCGGGGGAGTCTCGGACTTGCCCGGCGTTTATGGATGATCGATCGATTAAATGGTGCACCTGGAATGTCATGGGGAGTAATTCACCAATCAAAAGGAGGAGAATATTATCGAACCTCAAGAAGGAGAGGATCGATATGGCGCTCCTATAGGAGACACATTTAACGGATAAAGAACACCTGAAATTACGATAGGGAAGAGATTATTTTCCATTCTCTCTTTCTGTGCAGGGAGAAACATTTTGGTAAACTGGGTGGCTGAGGGCCCTCATGGACTTTTGAGTTGGCACAGAATAGTTATGGGATATACTCCCCCTGACTTCCTTACGGATATGGTGCACCAGGAGAAAAAGCCAAATTATTTCATAAAAATATGGCAGCCTTTCTTGAATTACACAAATACAGATATCTCAGTCATCCTACAAGGGCCTTTATTTAATTGAGATGGTGAACCTGGCTGGTCTGGGGCCCCCGGGGAGAGGAATCCCACATGAATACAGGTTTTGTTGTGATCTGATGTTAACACATTCCGAGCTTGTATATCACTGCTCAATTTATGTGTTATCCATCGGGTTTTTTTTCTTGAATAATGTAAGAATTTTAATCATACACTCTGGTTAGTTGTAAGTTAGATGAGTAGTTAGTTGAGTTTTGACTTTTTTTTTCTCTTGGTATCTCTTTTTTCTTGTTTTACAGATTTTGGTTATCATTTATTTACGATTTAACTGTATATCAATGTTTATACTTGGGTCTTTTTTAGTTTTCTTTTGTAAACTTGTAAAAACATGTTAAATTTTAAAAAAAAAAACTATTAAAAAAAAGATGGACCTGATCCGAAGGGACTCAATGTATAAAGATATGGCCAACGGGGGAAAAACACACCCAATGCCACCTCACCCTGATGGGCACCTTTGTGTATGGCTGCATCAAACTGTGCGTGGATCCCCCGTACGCAAACACCAAGTGTCACTACATACTGAGGTTCTACCTGCCCCCGGTGTTGCGAAGAATGGGCCTGGTCTCGCTGCCGCGGAATACTCCGAGTAGTTGGACCGTTCCGTATCACCTGTCCTTCGTGGAGAAGTTTATGAAGAAAAACACCTTTGACCACAAGTCCATCAGGAAGTGGTCAGCATGTAGTGTCCTTGAGACCCTTCGGGAAAAGGAGAGGGCAGATCCTATCGAGCGGTTCCCTGAGCAGACTGTCAAAGTCACACATCTCCTTCTGGAATGTGCCTACACAGAAGAGGTCTGGAGAGGAATGCAGTGGTGTTTGTCGAGGTTCATCCCAAGCAGCACCTTGACGCAGGACTCCGTGCTCTACAGTCTGTTCCCCATGACGCACACTGAGATGAACATCAACTGAGCCTGGAGGACCATCAACTCGGTGAAGGACGCTCTCTGGGCGGTCCGAAACCTGTTGATCTTCCAGCTGAAGGAGTTGACCCCGACTGAGTGTTGCAGACTGGCACATTCCAAGGTCTAGGACTATGTGTTGAAGGACGCGCTGAAGCTTGGGGCAGCTGCCGCCAAGGCGCGGTGGGGAAAGACCACCGTGTAACATCTGCCTGCCTAAGAAGAACAGGAGGCCCACCCAGTCATTTGGGCTCTGCTGACTCCTCAGTAGAAGAGCTGAATAGTAAATGTACAGACTTGTATATAGGAAAAATACATTTCGATGTCTGTATGTAAAGAAATGTAATGTGTGCACAAGAATGGCATGACCAATTGTAAAGAGATCCAAATAATTTTATGAATTAAGTATATTTTTGAAATTAAAAAACCATTTAATCAGGTGATAATAGATTGTTTAGGACTGCTACCAAAACAAAAGTAGCGCATACAATTATGGATAGAACAAGATGATTTCCAGGAGCCATTCCTTTAAGGACCATTACAATGAAGGTTGAAGTGGAAAAATTAACTCTTTTTTTTATTCATTAAGGACTAACAATTGAGATACAATCTGATCAGGGTTCCAACTGTAGACATGAAATTTTCCATTTTTATAAGCATCTGCACATATAAAACAATTGACGTTAACTGCATGTCATCAACAAACATTGGGATACCATCAGATTTTCAAAATTATAATTAAGACATATTGCCCCAAATACCCATCGGTTCGGGATTAGCTTTCTTATTATTTGCTGCCAGAGATGCTCCAATTGAATCATTTGTCCATTTGAATCCATTTGAAGTCATTTTGAGTTAATTTATGGCCATGAGATTAGTGTTCCTTCAAAATTGAGTAGAGAAAAGTTCTTGAAACAAAAAGATAAATGTTCAATGTTGGAATGCATGTCAATATTTCTGCAAAGACTCACTGTAGTGTGCAGGGTAGTACAAGAGCATTTGAAGGCTTCACAAGTGAAAATGAAAGAATAGGCTGGCAAAAACTCTGCAACTAGAATGTTTCAAGTGGAGGATTGATATTGTTATCTTTCTAAGGTAAATCCTGAAAGCAAGATTCAAAATACCAGGTAGTCAGGAAGGTTAATAGTTTGACTTATCTGATAAGACAATCCGAGTGTAGGAAAAATAATTGGTTATGCCACGTAAATATGTTAAACCAATATCATTTAAGGAGGAACAAATGTGTCAGATGGTAAGAGTAGTGAAGGATGATAGAGACAATAAGAGTGATGTCCAAAGAGAGATACACAGTTTTCATTATGAACCCCACAATTCATTTAGCCAAAGCAGAAATACTGGAACAATTCGACACTGTATTCTTACATTTAGAGGATGGAAATGGGAGAGTATTGCATGACTCTTAAGGAAGTGTAAAGTAACCTGATGAGATACACTTGGATTCATTACTAAGATTGGGCATGATATGGTGCAGGCGAGTCAATATTGATAAAACAGCACCTCTGTCAGTTGAGCCCAGAAAAATAAGCTCAAGTGGAAACAGAGATTTATAGAGTCACAGAGTCATAGAGTTATACAGGACAGAAATGACACTTCGGCCCAACTCATCCATGCCAACTGGGAAATCAGAAGATTGGGAAGACTACAAAAACAAACAGAGGATAACAAAGAAAGAAATAAGGAAGAAGAGGATCAAATATGAAGGTAAGATAGCCAGTAACATTAGAAATGATAGTAAAAGTTTCTTTCAATACATAAAAAACAAACGAGAGACAAAAGTAGAAATTTGGTCATTCCAAATTGATGCAGGAAGGCTAGAGCTGCGAGATAAGGAAATAGCTGAAGAACTTGATAACTGCTTTGTACCAGTCTTTACAGTGGAAGATATGAGCAATATCCCAACAATTAAGGAGAGTCAGGGGGCAGAGTTGAGTATGGTAGCCATTACAAAAGAGAAAGTGCTAGAAAACTAAAAGGTCTAAAAATCAATAAATCTCCAGGCCCCGATGGGCTACATCCTACAATTCTGAGAGAGGTGGCTTAGGAAATAGTGGAAGCGCTGACTGTGATCTTTCAAAAATCACTGGAGTTGGGGACAGTCCCAGATGATTGGAAAATTGCTGTTGCAACCCGCTTGTTCAAGAAACGATCAAGACAAAAGGTGGAAAATTATAGGCCAATTAGCCTAACCTCAGTTGTAGGTAAAATTCTAGAATCCATCGTTAAGGATTAAATTTCTAAATTCTTGGAAGTGCAGGGTTGGATTAGAACAAGTCAACATGGATTTAGTAAGGGGAGGTTGTGCCTGACAAACCTGTTAGAATTCTTTAAAGAGGTAAAAAATAGGTTAGACCAGGGAAACCCAGTGTATGTCATCTATCTAGACTTCCAACAGGCCTTTGGTAAGGTGCCTTACGGGAGGCTGCTGAGTAAGGTGAGGGCCCATGGTGTTCGAGGTGAGCTATTGGCATGGATTGAAGATTGGCTGTCTGACAGAAGGCAGAGAGTTGGGATAAAAACTTATTTTTCGGAATGGCAGCTGGTGACAAATGGTGCCCCACAGGGTTTGGTGTTGGGGCTGCAGCTGTTCACTTTATATATTAACGATCTGAATAAAGGGACTGGGGTCATCCTGGTGAAGTTTGCCGATGATACTAAGTTAGGCAGACAGGCAGGTAGTACTGAGGAGGTGGGGAGGCTGAGGAAAAAGTTTGAGACAGTTTAGGAGAGTGGTCTAGGAAATAGCTGATGAAATTCAACATGAGCAAGTGCGAGGTTTTGCACTTTGGAAAAAGGAATACAGGCATGGACTATTTTTTAAACGGTGAGAAAATTCATAAAACCAAAGTACAAAGAGATCTGAGAGTGCTAGTACAGGATTCTCTAAAGGTTAACTTGAAGGTTGAGTCAGTAATTAAGAATGTAAATGTAATGTTGTCATTTATCTCAAGAGGGTTGGAATATAAAAGCAGCAATGTGCTTCTGAGACTTTATAAAGCTCTAGTTAGGCCCCATTTAGAATACTGTGTCCAATTTTGGGCCCCACACCTCAGGAAGGACTGGCTCTGGAGTGTCCAGTGGAGATTCACATGGATGATCCCTGGAATGGTAGGCCTAACATATGTTAATCAGCTGAGGATCCTGGGATTGTATTAATTAGAGTTTAGAAGGTTGAGGGGAGATCTAATAGAAACTTACAAGAGAATGCATGGCTTAGAAAGGGTGGATGCTGGGAAATTGTTTCCGTTAGGCGGGGAGACTAGGACCCATGGGAATACACTTATACTTTGAGGGAGTCAATTTAGAATGGCTCTGAGGAGACATTTCTTCAGCCAGAGAGTGGTGGGCCTGTGGAATTCATTGTCACAGAGCGCAGTGGAGGCCGTGATGTTGGTTGTCTTCAAGGCAGCGATTGATAAATTCTTGATCTCGCAAGGAATTAAGGGCTTTGGGGAGAGTGCGGGTAAGTGGAATTGAAACGCCCATCAGCCATGATTAAATGGGGGAGTGGACTCAATAGGCCGAATGGCCTTGCTTCTACTCCTATGTCTTATGATCTTATGGTCTTATCATTAAGCGTATAAACCTGCTCACTCTGGAAAATAATTTGCTTGAACCGCTGCTTTATTCCTGATAAAGGGCTTTTGCCCGAAATGTCGATTTCGCTGCTCCTTGGATGCTGCCTGAACTGCTGTGCTCTTCCAGCACCACTAATCCAGAATCTGGTTTCCAGCATCTGCAGTCATTGTTTTTACCTAGTTGGAGTTCTCTGGCAATGTTAGTTCCTGGACTAAATGGATGAACCAGATTATGGTCTCGACTCTGAAATGTAAATGTCATCACGAAAATTAAATCACGTAGAATTCCATGGCTTGAAGATCATATTGATAGTGTTGGCAGTGCCAAAATTTAGGATTGCTGCATTGAAGAAGTGCAGACAAGTGTCATTAGCATTAATCGCTAAGGAGATATCCACTTTTATCTCACCAAATATGTTCTACCAACACTGAGTGATGCCATTTGGATTTTCAAATGACCTAACTACCTTCCAAAAGGGTATGAATCCAATTGCAATTGTACCAGCCACTTTCTCTGGCACCTCATTCCAGACACGTACTCCCCTCTGCATGGAAAAGTTGCTCGTTAGGTCCCTTATAAATCTTTCCCCTCTCACCTTAAACCTGTTCCCTCTAGTTTTGGACTCCGCTACTCTACGGAAAATACCTTGGCTATTCACCTATCCATGCCCCTCATAATTTATAAACTTCAATAAGGTCACCCCTCAGCCTCCAACACTCCAGAGAAAATAACCCCAGCCTATTTTAATGACTTCCATAACTCGGTCATTAATGTAAACAATGTTGTTGTAATGCATGGGAAGGGCATGTGAGACAAATGGAAGACTTGTTTAATCAATTACAGTTGCCTTGCTCCATAATAAATTTAGTGAATTTGCGAAAGCTAGAGAAATTGCCTCAAACATATCATAGAGGAGAAAGTGAGGACTGCAGATGCTGGAGATCAGAACTGAAAATGTGTTGCTGGAAAAGCGCAGCATGTCAGGCAGCATCCAAGGAACAGGAGAATCAACGTTTCGGGCATAAGCCCTTCTTCAGGAATGAGGAAAGTGTGTCCAGCAGGCTAAGATAAAAGGTGGGGAGGAGGGACTTGGGGGAGGGGCATTGGAAATGCGATAGGTGGAAGGAGGTCAAGGTGAGGGTGATAGGCCGGAGTGGGGGTGGGGGCGGAGAGGTCAGGAAGAAGATTGCAGGTTAGGAAGGCAGTGCTGAGTTTGAGGGATTGACTGAGACAAGGTGGGGGGAGAGGAAATGAGGAAACTGGAGAAATCTGAGTTCATCCCTTGTGGTTGGAGGGTTCCTAGGCGGAAGATGAGGCGCTCTTCCTCCAACCGTCGTGTTGCTATGGTCTGGCGATGGAGGAGTCCAAGGACCTGCATGCCCTTGGTGGAGTGGGAGGGGGAGTTGAAGTGTTAAGCCACGGGGTGGTTGGGTTGGTTGGTCCGGGTGTCCCAGAGGTGTTCTCTGAAATGTTCCTCCTCTCCCCAATATAGAGGAGGCCACATCGGGTGCAACGGATGCAATAGATGATGTGTGTGGTGGTACAGGTGAATTTGTGGTGATATGGAAGTATCCCTTGGGGCCTTGGAGGGAAGTAAGGGGGGAGGTGTGGGCACAAGTTTTGCATTTCTTGCGGTTGCAGGGGAAGGTGCCGGGAGTGTATGTTGGGTTGGTGGGGGGTGTGGACCTGACGAGGGAGTCATGGAGGGAGTGGTCTTTTCGGAACGCTGATAGGGGAGGGGAGGGAAATATATCCCTGGTGGTGGGGTCCGTTTGGAGGTGGCGGAAATGGCGGCGGATGATACGCTGTACATGGAGGTTGGTGGGGTGGTAGGTGAGGACCAGTGGGGTTCTGTCCTGGTGGCGGTTGGAGGGGCGGGACTCAAGGGCGGAGGAGCGGGAGGTGGAAGAGATGCGGTGGAGGGCATCGTCGACCACGTCTGGGGGGAAATTGCGGTCCTTGAAGAAGGAGGCCATCTGGGTTGTACCGATTTGGAACTGGTCCTCCTGGGAGCAGATGCAGTGGAGACGAAGGAATCGGGAATATTGGGTGGCATATGGGATGGTTTTTACAGGGGGCAGGGTGGGAGGAGGTGTAGTCTAGGTAGCTGTGGGAGTCAGTCGGTTTATAGTAAATGTCCGTGTTGATTCGGTCATGGGGGATGGTTTAAGTACATAAATGCTACAGCACAGTGTAATGCTTTGATCTTTGAATAGATTACAAAGGTGTTTTCCAAACCTTTATAATTCTATGTGGTCTGTTTAGCTTCTATTCAGTAAAATTCAACCATATCAAATTATTTGTTTTGAAATGATTACAAATGACTTGACCTCTGACCTACTTTATGTGATTAATTCATGACAATTCTACAATTGTCAATTCCTAGAATCAAAGTCAACACTAAAAAACATAAAATCTGCGGTCACTAAATTCCATTCTTGCCTTAAATGGGTAGAAGCAGAGAGAATTCTGTTTATCATGCAAAATGTAAGAATCAGATTGAAGTGCAGCTTGCAAAATCCAGGCTTTAGAATTTAGCATACCACTATAAAGCCCTAATATTCAGGATATCCATGAAAGGGTTGAACATTAGATAGATAACCTCCAGCTCTCGAGTAGTTTGGTTGTTGTGCCTTCTCTAATTTTCCTCCTGTGGGATGTTTAGGTGGGAGCTCCACAGAGGCTTGAGCCATGACTTTATCGTCAATCATTGATATTTTTCTAGTTATTTTCTACTCATTCCAGTTCAAGTAACTTACGTATATTATTCCCCTCTATCTTTATGTTTGTACAAAGATATTTAAAATGTTAACTAAATGCCATAATTTTGGACTTCATAATTGAAAGCATTAAGTACAAAAGCAGGGAGATAATGTTGAATTGGAATAAAACTATGGTTAGATCTCAGTTGGAATCTGGGCGCCACACAGGTGAAGGTCCTTGAGATGATACAGAGGTAATTTCCCAGGATAGTTCTAAGGATTGAGTAGGTTTCAGTTACAAGATTAGCAAAGAAATTTCTCTTTGCAACAAGGAGGGGAGATTTGATAGAGTTGCATCAGATTTTGTCAGGATTGTTAAGGAGCAGGAGGGAGAACAACTCTTCATATTAATTGATTACTTAAGGACTAGGAGAAACAGATTATAATTTTTGGAAAGAACTGCAGAGGAAATGTGAGAAAACCCTTTTTGACACAATGAGTGGTAACAACTTTGAAGGCACTGTCTACAAGGATAATTGATACAGAAACAATCCGTAATTTTGAAAGGAATTTGAATGGGCACTTGAAAAAAATAAATTACTGGGTATAGGTACCAAATGGTAAAGTGAGTGACTAGATTTCTCTGCATGGAACCACATGGATTCAATAGGACAAGTGATCTCGTCTGTGCTGGAAATAACTCTATGATTCTGCTAATAACTTCTGATTAACTAAAGAGAATTTATTATAAAGTTCAAATTTGTATTTGATCTGAAGAGTCATATTGGACTCAAACTATTAATCTTGTTTCTCACTCCATAGATGCTAGCAGATCTGCTGAATTAATTAACATTTTCTGTTTCGGATTTCCAGCCCCAAAAGTGTTTCACTTTCATTTGAGGACATCACTCATGAAGACCTAGCATCACTCAAATTTATGCTAGCAGCAACAGCTCAGAGATTGGCCTTTGCTCTTTAGATCACCTCTTTAGATCACCTGCCTGCTGAAGAAGACCCTCCACATACATGGCACCTATGTTCAGGTATAATATTCTGTTCTGGGTCATGCGTGTTTTTAACAGTTTGTTGTGCTTATTGTCTGTGGCTGCTGCGGATATTCCTCCTGGTTTGGGATCATCAAGACAATCACAATAGATCCTTACTTTTCACAAAAAGACTATGAAAATAAACACTACCAATCATCTTAAAGTCAGCTTTCTTAACAGCAATACAGCATTAGGTGCAGGCAACACAACAACAACAATGTCAAGGATGAGGCTATCAGCAGCAAAAGTGCTCGTGTGGCATAGGAAATGTTAGGAGATTGAAATATGTGATCTCAGTGACAGTGCAAGTTTGTGTCAACAAGATTATGAACAATCTGGCGCAGCCTCAATTACCTGAGAGAAAAGTGGCTATGTTGGCTGCGCACAGTGGCTCAGTGGTTAGCACTGCTGGCTCACAGCACCAGGGGCCTGGGTTCAATTCCCACCTGGGGTGACTGTGTGGAGGTGTCTGCATGGGTTTCCTCCGAGTGCTCTGATTTCCTCTCACAGTTCAAAGATGTGCAGGTTAGATGGATTGGCCATGCTATACTGTCCACAGTCTTCAGGGATGTGTAGGTTAAGTGCATTTGTCAGGAGTATATGTAAAGTAATAGGGTAGGGGAATGGGTCTATATGAGATACTCTTCCGAAGTCCGTGTGGGACTGTTTCTAAACTGTAGGGGATTCTATGAAACTGAGTTTGTGGCAGAGACTGAAGTTAATAGCTTTGATCTTCCCAATATCTAAATAGCTCCACGAGATGAAGACGCAAATGGCATAATCCACTTCCTGTGTTCTTATGACACTTTTTAACCCTGGCTCCTAGGAGATCTCAAACAAACCTCCAGAATGCTGGAGAAACTTAGCAAGTCTGAGAGCAGCTGTGAAGAGTGTGGTATGACTTCAGTTTTGCCAAAGAACTTCACATTTCAAATATCATGCGTTTATTAGTAGGAAATCTCTGTTTTTCTTGTAAAAAAGACTAAATTGTTTATATCCGCCTGAGAGCAGACAGGTTGTCGGTTTAACGTTTCATCAAAAGCCCCTTCTATCTCAGTGCAATACTGACCTGTCAGTCAGGCACGTATTCACCCAATCAGTATGATTTTGTAAATTAACAAGAAACGTTTTATGAATGTCAACGGCATTTTTATTGTACTTTCGGTTTCCATTTCTGGGAGTCCTCTTTGTGGGTCAGTAGCACTCTTTAAGTCATCGTTAAGAGACCAGTGCATACAGTGGCACCTGAGGTAGGTCTGGGATACCCTGCCTCTGAGCCCACAGCAGCTCCATCAGATGGTGAGTGTGGGTCTGAATTTCTTGGCGTTTCCCACACTCGGGCAGCCAATCGCTACTGCCGGAGGGACAATGACCCAAACCTCTCTTTTCTGAATGAAGAATTAGCCACAGCGTTTTGACTTTTTCTTTAGAGCCGAGTCTCAAGGGGACCATCTGGAGATATGGCGTGAGCCAGTAATCCCGCGCCAGCGGGGCTCGTGTAAGGTCATGAGAACTGGGGGAGGGGGTTGGTCTCACACGTGGCACTCTACACACGGGCAAAACAATCCGTTCTATGGAGCACCGCTTCATGCAATCTCGTTGAGAGCTTCCCATATATTAGAGCTGATCTTTCTCTGCATCTTCTGTAACATCGCATACTGCATTCTGTTCTATTATCTTGCTGTACTTAAGTTCACAAAATAATGAGGGGAAGAGATAGAGTTAACTAACGGTAGTTGTCTTTTGCCTAGGATTGGGGGAATTTCATGATTGGGGGCACATTTTGGGCGGCACGGTGGCACAGTGGTTAGCACTGCTGCCTCACAGCGCCAGAGACCCGGGTTCAATTCCCGCCTCAGGCGACTGACTGTGTGGAGTTTGCACGTTCTCCCCGTGTCTGCGTGGGTTTCCTCCGGGTCCTCCGGTTTCCTCCCACAGTCGAAAAGATGTGCAGGTCAGGTGAATTGGCCATGCTAAATTGCTCGTAGTGTTAGGTAAGAAGGGGTAAATGTAGGGGTTGCGCTTCGGCGGGTCGGTGTGGACTTGTTGGGCCGAAGGGCCTGTTTCCATACTGTAAGTAATCTAATCTAATCTAATTTTCAAGGTAAGAGGAGAGCTTTAAAAAAGACATGGGGGCAATTTTTTTTACACACTGGTTTGTGTGTGGAATGACCTTCCTGAGGAAGTGGTGAATTTGGGTACAATTTCAACGTTTAAAAGACATTTGGGTAAGTACGTGAATATGCAAGTTTGGAGGGATATGGGCCAGAAGAAGGCAGGTGGGACGAGTTCAGTTTGAGATTATGTTTTGCATAGACTGGTTGGACCAAAGGGTCTGTCTCTGTGCTGTGTATTTCTATGACTCTATAAGTTATGAATTTCACACGAAACAATATTTTCACTGTATCTCGGTGCATGTGACAATAACAAATCAAATCAAAATCATTATGCTGGAATTTACAAGCACTAGTTTCTGGCTTAATGCAGCAAAGGCACAGTTTGTTATGTTGCAATAATTCTAAGTTGTCGGAGTGCGATCCAAACACGAAGTATGTGACGTACAAAAACAAAGTGTTAAATGTGTATCTTGGCGAAATTAAAGGCGGCAAGCAACTTGCTAGAAAACAACTAGGAAGAGAGGTTCTTTCACATGTTCCTCTTTTCACTCGTGCCTGGGAAGAGCTCGCTTTTGGGGGAGGGGGTGAGGATCCGGGGCGACGCTGACTATTGTCCTCCCGGGGAACCTGTGATGCTCAGATGAATGAGCTCATTCGCGGCTCATTGAAAGGCAGCAACTGAGCGAATTCCTTTGTCTGCGGCACGTGGGAAACTGCAGGAATAACTCACTCCAGGAAGAAGGCTCGTCGGGGTGTTGAATTCCCGCCTGTTTTTACGCCTCAGCCCCCTCCCAAATCCCATGTAACAGAACCACATTTCAGGCACATTGCCAACCCATTCACCTCTGGGATTTAGACCGAGCGCCTCGTTTCTATTCAGAGAGAGAAAAAAAACTTCACTATTCGAACAAATCCATCAGAAAACACAGACCAATTGATTTTCTGCCCGTGTCAAGATGTTTATCTTAAGTTAGTGATCTTTTCAGAAAGGAAAGACTGTTCCGTTGCGCAACATCATTATGTGCTTCTGATCGAATTAAAGCAACGGCAGATTTTTCTTTAAAACAAAAGCAGAAGTCGTTGGAAAAGCTCAGCAGGTCTGGCAGCATCTGTCTGGCAGACCCGTTCTGTTGAAGGGTCACTGAACCCGAAACGTTAACTTTGATTTCTCTGCGCAGATGCTACCAGACCTGCTGAGTTTTTCCAACAATTTCTGTTTTTGTTTCTGATTTCCAGCATCCACAGTCCTTAAAAAAAAACTCTCGTCTTTCACCCAGTTATGTCACATCGTTGTGAGTTAGAACCTGCACCTCTCCAGACCCTAACCTGTCGGAACCATGGCATCTTCCAGGGCAGGTCTGGAAGCAAGTCTGCCTTTCTCACCCCTTCACCAACAGCAACAAGTCTAGAGGGATTATAATCGTAAAGCGCAGGACCATAGGAGTCCTTTTTGGCAGTTTATTTTCTCACACCCTGTTTCTTGCTCTGCTTGCACCTTTCAAATTCTTTTCACAATCTGTGAACGTCCTCTTAACTCATTTTTTCTCATGAAGCAAACTAACTTTTTTTACCCATACAATTGGTTAATAATCACTCGCTCCCCAACATAGCAACTTACAGCTAATTAACTATTCGCCCCACCCTATCTCCCAAATACGCACACGTTCCCTGCTAAATAAAAAAAAACCGCGGATGCTGAAAATTAGAAACAAAAACAGAAACTGCTGGAAAAGCTCTGCAGGTCTGGCTGCATCTCGCAGTGGACCCGAATCGGTAACTCCGATTTCCCTCCACAGATGCTGCCAAACCTGCTGAGCTTTTCCAGAAAATTCTACTTTTGCGTCTGACCTCCAGCATCCGCGGTTTCCAGCGATTTCTGATTTTGTGCTCTCCTGTAATGTTTATCAGTCCCGACAAAAGGTCTGTGAACCCAAAAGACCGACTATTTCATGCGCTCTCTGGCCTGTTGCTGTCCCGGTTAGTGAACAGCTTGAGCGGATTCTTTTATTTGACTGTGGGTTCTTTTGCTTTACTTAGTCTGTACTCGGTTTAAGGGGCAATTTGTTGAATTCCAGAAACTCTGTGCAATAGCTCTCCCACTGCCTCAGTGTAGTTGTGAATCGGCTGATAATGTGGAGCAAGGCATTTCCCAAAACTGCCCTCAGAGATGACAGTTAAGGAGCTATATATATCTTAGTGCCAGTGAATTCATATTGATTTGATTGAAGTCCGAAAATCTACGTTTCACAGAAACCTAAAAAGTATTACAGCGCAGAAGGAGGCCATTCGGCCCGTCGTGTGCTGTATTTTGCCAGACTGTCCCAGCCAGTCCTGCTCATGCCTTTAAAATCTTATCCGGTTCTGTTTTGAAGGCAACAATTGAATTGGGCTCCACTCCATACTCGGGCAATGCATTCCAGATGAGGACCATTTGTTGGATAATTAATATTTCCTTCGAATGGTTTGTGGGTCCTTCGCCACTTCAAAGCAGTGTTCCCAGCTCCTCGATGCGTCTCCCTGTTCGGATGGTTTATCTACGCTTTCCGAAACCCCCTTCGCTACTTTCAACCTCTCGACTAACCCTCCCCTTAACCTTCTCTACGGAGAACTGTCCCAGTTTCGCCAAGCTATGGATGTAATTAAAATATCGAAGCAATTTCCTTTTGTTTACTTACGTCATCCAATGCCAGAGTTGAACACAATACTCTAATTGAGAAGGGAGTAGTGTTTTATAAAGGTTCCCCAAACCTCCTCTGCTTCATACTCACTAACCCTGTGCGCTCTATTAATCACTTTCTCAACCTGTCCTGTCACCTTCAGTGATTTAAGCCCAGGTCCCACTGCTCCTGCACTTTTTTTTTAAGAATTGCATACTTCCTTCTTTCTCTGAATTGAATGACGTCCACCACATACCTGCCCAGGCTATCTATGTCTTATTGAAATCTATCACTAACCGCCTCATAGACACTGCTCATCCACACGATTACTATCAATCAAGTATGAACAAAATTGCAGGACGACGAAGAAAGACCAGGAGATAGGGAAGAGCTATCGCTGGAACTATAGGCCGAATGGTCTTCTACGCACGCAGATTCTATGGAACAGAAGTAGTTTGCCACTAGACCAGTTTGCAATATACATGGATTGAAGCAGTTCTCATGAGGAGACAATGGCACGTTCATTGTCCATTAAATGGAGGGAAAGTCGCACACTACTTTTTCTTCAATTGCACTCTCTTTAGTCTCCAAGGCCTTGCCCTCAGCAACCCGTTGCCCATTAAAGTTCAGCTCCTTCAGGGTTATTTGCTTTGTGTTGTTGGTCAGGTCTTGACCTTTGACCTACTTTGTGTTTATGGCACGTGGGAAATTCTCAGCCACAATCGCCCGATTGCATGAAGCAAATCCGTCACTAAATTGGAGAATAGCTTTGGTCACAGTCTTCCAGCGCCTTGTCTGAAATAATCGGCAGCTATTGATCATGGGAGAAGGACCATCTCTGGGATCATATTCCGGAACACTGTCTGATTATGCTATTCTGCAATTCTTCCATCAATTCGGAGCAAACTGGAAGATACACGCAGCTGTTGATTACCTTAAAGGAATATTCAGCCAGGCATTTTAACACTTGCCAGCAATCTCTGGGAGGCAAAAATTACGTTCAAATGTGCCGTTTTGATTTTGATTTGGTTTGATTTATTATTGTTACATTACCTGAGTACAGTGAAAAGTTCTGTTTTGTGTGCAGTACAGGCAGATCATGCCATACAAAGATCATAGGGCGATTGAACAGAGCGCGGAATACAAAGTTACCGCCGCAAAAGATGTCCACAAAAAGGAATGGTTTGGAGATGCCGGTGTACAAAGTTAAAAATCACACAACACCAGGTTATAGTCCAACAGGTTTAATTGGAAGCACTAGCTTTCGGAGCGCTGCTCCTTCATCAGGTGGTTGTGGAGTACACAATTGTAAGACACAGAATTTATAGAAAAAATTTACATTTCAGTTGCATCACACTGTAAACTTTTGCTATAAATTATGTCTTACAATTGTGTACTCCACAACCACCTGATGAAGGAGCAGCGCTCCGAAAGCTAGTGCTTCCAATTAAACCTGTTGGACTACAACCTGGTGTTGTGTGATTTCTACCTTTTAACACAAAAAGGAAGATCAACTGAGATTTGAAATTTGAGACATCCATTCAGAACAGCGGGAAAAAAGCTGTTCTTAAACCTGTCGGTAGGTGTGCTAAACCGTGTGTTAGAGTGTTGCGAAAATAAGAGCAGGAGGAATGTAACAGAAAAGCATTAAAAGGCATTTCCCTAAAGAGACCACAAACCTTCAGAGCAGAAGTAGCTCATTCAGCCCATCGAGTCTGCTGAGTCATTCAATGACATCATAATTGATCTGATAATCCTTCATAACGTACAACAAACACAAACAGAAATTGCTGACGAAACAGTGTTAACAATTCTAGTCCAGTGACTCTTCTTCAGAACTTTGACCTGCTGAGTTTCTCCAGCAATTTCTGTTAATCCTCAACTTGATTTGCCTGTATTTTCCCCATGACCCTTGACTCTATTACTGATCAAAGTCTGTCATCTCAGCCTTGAATATCCTTAAAGGTTCCACAGTCCTCTGGCGAAGAATTCCAGAGAGCTCCTCCATCTTAAATACCTCGTCATCTTTGTTTTAAATGGGTGACCCGTGGATTATGCCCTCAGGTTCCAGACTCTTCCCTAAGGGAGGGACCTCTCTGCATATACCCGGTCAAGTCCCTGAAAATTTGTATGCTTCAATAAGGTGCCTCTTATTCTTCCAAACTCCAAGTACAGGCCAAATCTACTCAACCTCTCTTCATGAAATAATCCCTCCATACCTGGGATCAGCCTTGTGAGCATTCTCAGTATATCTTTCCATAAATAAAGTTTATGCTTCATTCGTAGCTTTTAATCTACAATGGTAAAAAAAATCACGGTTAGCATCTCCAGTAGAAAACGTACACAGTACTCCTGTCCGCAGCTCCTTTTCTGATTTCCTAGGGTTGCAATTATTCGTGCGACAACACTAGAGAAAGCACATCCTACACATTTGGAATTAGCGCCTGCTCATTGAACAGAGAGCTTTTCAATGTAACTCCGTATTTTGTCTGAATTACGCTTGTTTTCTTTTGCATATCGGTCTCTGACAACGGTCTCCTTTCCAACAAAATAATTTAATGGGAAGAAATGGCAACTTTTTAGAGAGTAACCACATTAACGGAGAGGCTCATGTGTCTAATAGGGTGACATTTAAGGTAAAGACTATTTTAAAAAATATAAAACAATACTTTTTTTTCAAATAATGATTCCAGAAGTTAATGCAAGATGCTTGGAAATTCCAGATAGGTATTTTACCCTGTACGCCAACAAAAAAATTAAGAAAAACTTGAACAATTACAGTATGCAAGCAAATGATTCATACAAAATGGGATCAAAATCCAAGGATTAAGACTCAAATTATGTACTAATTTAATTAGTTACTCATCCGTGGTTAATAACACTGCACCTCTGTGCTATTTTGATACTCACTGACTCATCATATCTCTCCTTAATCCGCCTATCATCTCAGGATAATATTGCTCTGCTCTTTAACCTCCAGTGCAGAGTACAACCTTTGGTAGTCTTTGGTGGTTCACGAAGATGTTTTATTTTAAACTTCATGTCAAAGATCTTAAACCGAGACCACCCAAACTGGTGAAGAAGCACCTGTGAAGGTGCCATCCATCTTGAGCATCACTGACAAGCCTAGATAGAGACCATCTGCAAACAGCCGAAGGAATATACAAACTTCCCAGCATTCCACCTCTTCGAGCACTACTGCTCTAGCTGTGGCTTAACCAAAATTCCATCCAGTTCCAACATGACTTTCCTGCTCTTATAATTTATTCCTCCCCTGATACAGGCAAGTGTCCCTTATGCCTTTTAAACTATCTTACTAACCTCTCCTGCCACCTTCAGGGAATTGTGGACATACACCCCAAGATTCCTCTGAGTTTCCTAATGTCCTGAAGCAGACTCATTTTTTTTTAAGAATGTGAAGGAGGCAGTGAAAATGATGCCAAGTGATCAGATTTGATGGGGGCTAATTAACTGTTTCATTAAGAAATGTCAAGCTGTTTCATTTCCAGTTGCAGATTCTTCTCCCTCTACAAAGCTGAAAGTAGTCAATCCATGCATGCTTCCTTGCATTTACTGGGTATATTCGGAAGCTGCAATTCTCAGCAGCAGGACTACATACTGAACCATAATGATGCCAATAACAGAGCAAGCTAGGGTCCCCAGGAGTCTGCCTTGCCCATATATGTACATTTTTAGGAGGATAAATCTACATGGTCCACTTCAGAATTACACTACAGTGGCCTCGCTTCCAATGCTTTGCTGAAGCCACAAAATGGATGAGTTTGAAAGAATTGAATTAAATCCAGTTGAATAATCGACGGCGATCTATTTCAGCTAAATAGATGGTACTGCCATCAATTTTCAACATTTCCCCACCATTATTCGTGTTCAAATTGCACATTTAGTCATGAGGTGGGTGTGTGAGCAGAACTACACCAGAAAAAATAATGATGCTACTCTTCTTTAATCAAATTTTAAAACATCATTGATTTATAAAAATATATACATGTTTTTCCAAGGGAGGATACACAAAAAGATGAATATAGTGCAGTGTACTCAGTAAATCAATGCACCGTTCATACAAGTCACACCACACAACCGTAGCTTAAAATAATTTTATTGGAAGTTTGTGTTAATGCCCAGCATATTTCCATGTATGCTGTAGTCTGAAATATATTTTCCAGAACAGTGCGACAAAGCAATGTCGTGCTGCAAGTCACAATTTCCCAATATCACTCAATGTAGATCAGTCATTATTAGCTCAGCAACATGATTTTAAGTCCTTTCAGTTAATCACCATCACAAAATAGATACTAACGAGAGAACCAAACCAGCTGCGGTGAGCTCATCTATTCAGAATTATTGAAGTAATTCACATTCCTCCATCGCTTCTTCCCCTCATCTCGACTGTTTTGTTCAGACGCCCATCCAAACACTGATCAGTTTTTGCCTAGAGAAATGCTTCCTCACTCCCGTTATAGTCTTTCTTTATATCAGTTTTAACCTATGCTTCTCTTGCTCTATGATTACCTTCCGAAATAGTATCCCTAACTTTATTCCTTTGAATGCTGAGTGTACCTTTACATGACCTCAATAAAACAGTAAAATATTATACCTTTCAAGCCATTCATAGAATGAAGAGCAGGTTAGAAGCTTTAAGGCCTCCAAATACCTGCTATTACCTTTTGTTTAAACAAAAATACTGATCAGCTTCAAAAAGTGAAATAACATCATCCCTTATATAGGGCAACAATCGCCTGTACAAAGTAATTTTGCAGCCCCCTTTCTTATATTTTACAGTCTTAGGTTTTACTATATCTACTTTGTAATAAGGAACTTTTTTTATTTACACAGAGCTTTTATTGTACTAACTGTATAAAACCTTCCCAGACTGATACAAGGGTTAGTTAACTCTCTATCTGCGACTCACCTCAGGTACTGCACATCAATTCCGAGAGATCTCTCCTCAACAATTATGCAAACAACAGTCACCTATTGACACCTACTTACAGAAAGATGAAAAATAGTTCTTTAAAACTATCCATCTCTTTCGATCTAAAATCGCTTTATTGTGCTTATTAGAATATTCTTACTAACCTTTCGGTGCTACAGTTATATGATTACAGCCACTTCACGTATAACTGCAATCTTTACAATGAACCTTCATAACGCTGAGAGGAAGTGAAACATCGAGGGTCTAGAAACTTTCTACTTCAACTTTATTCGAATAAAGTGCTCCGTGAATTAATCTAGATTTCTGCAAGAGACACAAACTCTTCATCAGAATAAACTATTCTCTGTTCCTGTCACACTTCAAAAGGGACTTTAATGAGGGTTTCTGCTACATAATTTTACAGCTATTACAACGACCCGAGAGACTATTGAGGGAAGTTTTCGAAAACGGGTCATGAACTATGACATCGCTCGACTGGGGACCAAATGCTAATAAAGTATCCACCTCCTTCAATGTGAAGATATTAACAATGGTACTTCCATTGTGGAATACTGTCTAACACCAGAGGATAAACGGCTGGTGTCTCTATTGTGTAACTCTCACTTCCTGAGTCATATAAAATGTCCAGGTGTTTCAGCAGCGCTGGGCCCGGACGTTTTGCATGGCCGGGCCTGACAAGACGAGAAATACAGATTTGAAGCTCGGTTCAAACGGCTGGGGATTTTCTTCTTAATTTGCATCTCAGTGTAACGAGTTGGCAGCAGGTCCGCGGCTGTTCTGGTGTGCAATCAGTGGAACACGAACTGAAACACACGCAGATAAAATCTTATGTTACAGCGAAATTGATCAGGCAAACAAAACAAAATTACTGACATCATCTGTAGTCAATAGCATGTCAGAAACTCGGTGACTTACCCGAGACTTGTTACCGATTCCGTTCCAGGAAGTCATCCTTCCTTTCCAACGCAATGACTTCTAAATGTCCGAATTTAGCCAGTGCAATCTCTGCAGTAATGCGTTTAACATCTGCAAAAAGAGCAAGGACACATTTTAACAAATGATTACTATCAATCAATTCGCGCCAATCTCAGCCTGTAGTCAATTTAACCTTACTTTAGCTTTCTCGAATTGCAATTGATATGGATTTGTAAGTAAGTCGCCACCTTCTTGGAACTGGTAGTGAGCGGAGACGCGGGCTGCGGTTCTGACCAACATCTCCTGTATTTATAAGTGCGAGAGGACAGGGAAGAAGCGTGAGTCCAGGTTTCTCTGCGATTCCCACACTCAGCAGCCAATCGCTGCTGTCAGAGGCACAATGGGGAAAAAGCGTTTCTCTCTGAATGAAGAATGATCTACAGTGTTTGAAGGGAGACCATCTGGAAAGTTGGTTTGAGCCAGTAATCCTAGGGCAGCGGGACTCGTGTAAGGTCATGAGAAGGGCGAGGGGTGTGAAAGAGCCGCCCATCAGTGTCACTGAGCACGGGGTGAAAGGTATACGTTTGTCTAATCTTCAGCATCTGGCGCGAAAATGAATCAAACAAATGTATTTTTTTTTAATCTTGCTGCCCTCCCACTGAATCAAGTTCCCTGAAGTGTTCGGCAGTTCTTTTATCTGAATGACTTGTGTGTGAATGGCTTTAATACCTTGTGGGTTTTCAAAGGGAACAGTTTGAACAGAAAATGTTGGAAACACACGAAAGCTCCATTAGCCTCTGGATCAAGGACAGACTGATATTTGGATTGAGTACAAGAAATGTGAGATTCAGACCATTGGGATTAAAACTGAGAGAACGCCAACTAATAGAAATAGGTTTAGAAATAGCTGGAATGAGGTGACGATGTGGAGATAGTGTAAATTCAAAAACAGCACATTTCAAAAGGAATTTCAGTTTGAAAATGCAGCTCCACATTTGCATGCAGTTGAGAGCAAGAGCTGTGAAAGAATCGTGAAGGATTTCTGGGGTTAATGGGCAGGGTCGCAGTTCCCATTTGAGGTGCAGTGTGTACTTGTGTCTAATCTAAGTTCCAAAGGGAAAATCCTGCACTGCTGAAGTCTGAGATAGAACCAGAACGGGTTGGAAATACACAGCAGTTGAGGTAGCACCAGAAACAGAGTAAAAGCCTCAAATCGATTGTCCTTCTTAAGGACTAGATTTAATAAAAACACAGAAATTTAACAGGTTGCATCCGACTTGTCCGGCTCTCGAGCCACACATCAGTTTCCGGCATGTCACCGATCATTTCGTTTAGCCACGACTAGCCCACTGTTCCCTGGAAAATCTGTGTTAAGATTGAGTGTGATGTGGAGGTTTTGGGTGTTGGATAGGAGTGGATAAAGTCAGCAGTCACACCACACCTGGTTATAGTCCAACAGGTTTATTTCAAATCACAAGGATGTATAATCATCTCGATAGGAATAAATTGATTAGGAATAGTCAACACTGTTTCGTGAAGGGTAGATAGTGCCTCACAAACCTTATTGGGTTCTTTGAGATGGTAACTAAACAGATGGATGAGGGTAAAGCTGTTGATGTGGTGTATATGGATTTCAGTAAGGCATTTGATAAGGTTCCCCATGGTAGGTTACTGCAAAAATACAGAGGCATGGATTGAGGGTGATTTAGCGGTTTGGATCAGAAATTGGCTAGCTGAAAGAAGACAGAGGGTGGTGATTGATGGGAAATGTTCATCCTGGTGTTCAGTTACTAGTAGTGTACTGCAAGGATCTGTTTTGGGTCCACTGTTGTTTGTCATTTTTATAAACAACCTGGATGAGGTGTAGAAGGATGGGTTAGTAAATTTGGATTGACACTAAGGTTGGTAGAGTTGTGGACAGTGATGAAGGAAGTTGTAGGTTACAGAGGGACATAGATAAGCTGCAGAGCTGGGCAGAGAAGTGGCAAATGGAGTTTAGTGCAGAAAAGTGTGAGGTGATTCACTTTGGAAGGAGTAACAGGAATGCAAAGTACTAGGCGAATGGTTAGGTTCTTGGTAGTGCAGATGAGCAGAGAGATCTCAGTGTTCCATGTACATAGATCCCTCAATGTTGCCACCCAGATTGATAGTGCTGTTAAGAAGGTGTATGGTGTGTTAGCTTTTATTAGTAGATGGATCGAGTTTCAGAAACATGAGGTCATGCTGCAGCTGAACAAAACTCTGGTGTGGCCACACCTGGAGTTTGCGTGCAGTTCTGATCACCACATTATAGGAAGGATGTGGAAACTTTGGAAAGAGTTCAGAGGAGATTTACTAGGATGCTGCATGTTATGGAGTGCAAGTTTCAGAAGGAAAGGTTGAGGGACTTGAAGCTGTTTTTGTTAGAGTGAGGAAGGTTGAGAGGTGACTTAATTGGGGCATACAAGATAATCAGAGGGTTAGATCGGGTGGACAGTGAGAGCCTTTTTCCTAGGATGGTGATGGCTAGCACGAGGGGGCATAGCTTCAAATTGAGGGGTGAAAGATATAGGACAGGTGTCACAGGTAGTTTCTTTACTCAGAGAGTAGTCGGTGCGTGAAATGCACTGCCTGCAACAGTTGTAGACTCACCTACTTTATGGGCATTTAGATAGTCATTGGATAGCCAAATGGACGAGAATGGAATAGTGTAGGTTAGATGGTCTTCAGATTGGTTTCACAGGGCGGTGCAACATCGAGGGCTGAAGGGCCTTACTGCGCTGTAATGTTCTATGTACAAGCTTTCAGAGTGCTGCTCCTTCATCATCTGAAAGTTTGTAATTTCAAATAAACCTGTTGGACTATAACCTGGTGTCATGTGACTTCTGACATCATAGAGTGTGGAGGTAGCAGAAGACCTGGAGTACATGTCAATCATCTCAGATTTACCTGATATCTTCCTGGTGATTGTTACAAACAGTGATCCCGTTGCCACATAGAGGTATATAGACCCTTTTTGTAGGATTTTCTGCACACAAACGTTTTCAGTTTGGTTCTTTAGTCCATTCCCCCCTCTCAATAATGCCGGATCCTTGTGTTTGGAATATAATATGCAGTTTTTTTGACTTTGTGGAAACCCAAGAAATTCATCTTTGCCACTCCACATGTCCAAAGGGAGCTCCTACCTGAATAACATTGTTCCCCCAGTTTAATTGTGGTGAACAATGATGGAATATTATCTCATAGGCTCACAAACATTTACAGCACAGAAGTGAGGTACTGGGACTATGGAGTCATAGAGACACACAGCATGGAAACAGACTCTTCAGTCCAACCAGAGTTTAGATTAGAGTGGTGCTGGAAAAGCACAGCAGGTCAGGCAGCATCTGCGCAGCAGGAAAATTGACGTTTTCAGCAAAAGCCATTCCTGATGAAGGGCTTTTGCCTGAAACGTCGATTTTCCTGCTCCTCGGATGCTGCCTGACCTGCTGTGCTTTTCCAGCACCACTCTAATCTAAGTTGTGGTTTCCAGCATCTGCAGTCCTCACTTTTGCCCTCTTCAGTCTAACCAGTCCATATCCTCCATAATTCAAAACTAAACTAGTCCCACCTGCCTGCACTTGGCCCATATCCCTCCAAATGTTTCCTATTCATATAGTTATCTAAATGTCTTTTAAAAGTTGTCACTGTACTCGCATCCATTACTTCCTCTGGAAGTTCATTTCACATATGAACCACTCCCTGTGTAAATAAAAATGCCTCTCATTGTCTTTTTTAAAATCTTTCTCCTCCCACCTTAAAATACATCTCCCAGTCTTGAAATCCCCCACCTGAGGGAAAGGACACCTGCCATTCACCTTATCTTGTCTGTGCCAGTCAACTAAGATCTGGCTACACCAATCCCATGCACTTGTCTATTCCTCTGTGTCTGAATACTGCTTAAACATTATGAGAGTTTCTGACTCTTTCAGGCAATTAGCTCCAGAGTCTCTGGATAAAAAAAAAAACATTCTCAACTTTCATTTTGCCTCTATCGCTTAAGTCTAATCTCCCTGATTTTTGAACCCCAACTATGAAAAAAAGTTTCTTCCAATGGCACCTATTCTCCTCATAAACATATACACCTCTATTAAATCTCCATCTCAATCTTTGCTGCTCCAGAAAAAACAACCTCGGCCTAGTCAATCTTTCCTCATAGCTCAGCCCAGGCATATCCTGGTAAATTTCTTCTGCAATCCTGTCTAGTACAAACATAGATTGCAGGGTGGCAGATGTAATCACACTATAAGAAAAAGGAAGGAAAGGAAAAGAAATTATATACCAGTGAGCCTAATGTCAGGAGTGGGGAAATGCTAGAGATTATTATAAAAGACGTAAGGTCATGAGAAAGGTGAAGGGTGTGAAACAGCAGCTAGTCAGTGTCACTAAACAAAGTGAAAGTTGTTTATTTGTCTAATCTTCAGCATCTGGTGCCAAAAATGAATCAATCAATGTACATTTTAAAAAAATCTTAAAGCCCTCCCTCTGAATGAAGTTCTGAAGTGTTCGGCAGTTCTTTTATCCGAATGATTTGTGTTTGAATGGTTTTAATACCTCATGGATTTTCAAAAGAAACAGTTTGAACAGAAAATGTTGTAAATACATGAAAGCTCCATTAGCCTCTGGATCAAAGACTGAAAATATTGATGAGATTGCACAAAGCTGGTATTGGGTTATGAAAGGCAAATCACATTTAACAAATCTACTGCAGCTTTTTTTGAGGCTGTAACAAGTAGGAAAACAAAGAGAGATGTGATACATTTGGACTTGCAGAAGGGAGATTTTTCTCTTATAAGAGATTAGTTGGTAAAATTAAAGCAAATGGGATAGTGGGTAATATATTGGCTTGCATGGAGAATTGGTTAAAGAGTCATCAAGATGTACAGCATGGAAGCACACCCTTCGGTCCAACTTGTCCATGCCAACCAGGTATCCTAAATTAATCTAGTCTTATTTCCTAACATTTTGCCCATATTCCTCTATATCCTTCCTATTCATGTACATGCCCAAATACATTTTAAATGTTTTAATTGTATCATCCTCTACTGCTTCCTCTGGCAGCTCATTCCATACATACACCACCCTCTGCCTCTTATATCTTTCCCCTTTCACCTTAAACCTATGCCCTCTGAGTTTGGACTGTCCTACCCTGGGAAAAAGATTTTAGGTAGTCAGCCTACCATGCCACTCATGATTTTATAAACCTTGATAAGGTTACCCCTCAACCTCTGATGCTCCAGGAAAAATAGCCCTATTCAGCCTCTCCCTATAGCTCAAACCCTCCAAGCCCAGCAACATCCTTATAAATCTTTTCTGAATCCTTTCAAGTTTAACAACGTCTTTCCTGGAGCAAGGAGACCAAAACTGAACACAGTATTCCAAAAATAGCCTCACCAATGTCATGTATAGCTGCAACAAGATATCCCAATGTACTGACCAATAAAGGCAAGTGTACCAAATGCCTTCCTCACTACCCAAGATTTACAAGGATGTCTACCTGTGACTCCACCTTCAAGGAACTATGAAGCTGCATCCCAAGGTTTCTTTGTTCGGCAACACTCCCCAGAACCTTACCATTGAGTGTATAAGTCCTGCTCTGATTTGCTTTTCCAAAACACAACACCTCACATTTATCTAAACTAAATTCCATCTGCCACTCCTCAGCCCATTGGCCCATCTGATCAAGGTCCCGAGATACTCTGAGATGATCTTCTTCATTGTCCATGACACCACCAATTTTGGTGTCATCTGCAAATTTACTAACCACTCCTCCTATATTCACGTCCAAATTATTTATATAAATGATAAAAAGCAGTGGATCCGACATGACAGATAAGAAACAGAAAGTCAGAAACTGGAGCATGCAGATATGGGGAGAATGTGCAAACTTCACACAGATAGTCATCCAAGGATGGAATCAAACCCAGCTCGCTGGTGCTGTGTGGTAGCAGTGCTAGCCACTGAATCACCATGTCGCCTTTATGGTAGGACTATACTGAGAGGAGAGATTGGTTTGATGGAGCCTGTATTCATTAGAGTCGAGAATGATGTGACAGAATTTGATTGAAACTTGTAAAATTCTAACAAAGCTGGACAGACAAGATGCAGGAGGATGTTTTCCCTTGCTGGGGAGTTAGAACCAAGGGACACTTTCTCAGGATACAGGGTAGATTATGTACAATTGAGGTGAGGAAAGATTTATTTGCTCAAAAAGTAGTAATCCTATTGAATTCTCTTCTACAGTAGGCTGTCAAGGCCAAATTACTGCATATATTCAAGAAAGCTTAAGATTCATTTTTAGATTTTACAGGCATGAAGGGATAGGGGAGAAAGTGGGATTACGGCATTGAGACAGATGATCGGCCATGATCATATCGAATAGTAGAGCAGACTTGAAAGGCTGAATGGCTTACTCCTGCTACTAGTTTCTATGTTTCCTTTAATGTGGTGACTAGAACAGCACATGATTCTCAGCCTAACCAGTGCTTTGTATAGTTCCAACATAACCCTCCTTTGGCTGTACTCTCTGCCTCAGCCAATAAAGACAAGTATTCCACATGTCTTCTTAACCAATTTAATTACCTGCCCTGCTATCTTCATATATCTGTGCATATTCATATTAAGGTCCCTCTGATTTCATTACTTTCCAGGGTCCTATCATTCATAATGTAATCCCTCCCCAGATGCATTACCCTCATACTTTTCCAGATTGAAATTAGTTTGTTACTGCTCTGCCCACCTAACCTGTCCACTGATTTCTTCCTGCAGTTTACACATATCTTCCTCAATATTCATCATCTTACCAGGAAATTACAGGGCTGAAGTCCCCAGACATATCTTAACTAAGAGAATAAGGGCCCTTGCTTTTATTTCACTCTTATTCTGGCTTAAGGATTGATTAGAAATATTGTAGTCTTGTTTACAGCATACAATCAACAACAGCACCTTATTCTATCAAATGTCTAAAATATTAATTATCGATGTAAAGTTTTTAAATTGTCCTGACTGCTGTAACTTAAATCAAAATCCAGGCACAGGAAACAAGAGAGAAGTACTCACCAGTTTAGCTGCTCTCCTGTAACATTACACTTTGATCTGATTCTGGGACCTCACTGCTCTCACTTCTCCTTTTAATCACATTGCTGCCGTGCATGAGTCCCATTGCAGGTCTGCTGCCAAACTGTCTGTTTCGCTGCAAGTGTCCACGCCTCTCTGCTGTAGTGCAGAAAGTTTGATACTCTTATTCAATATCACAACCCAATCGGAAGCTTGCACTGGTTCATGGATCGTTCACACAGTCTGTATGTCTGTCTAGCATCTATTCAGTGATGGGGCAGTTTTGAGACAGGCACATTTGATTGATTCAGTAGAAATACTTTGCAGGTATGGTAAACAGAATGGAGTAACTGTTTCCTTTGGCAACTAAGCAATTGCTTTAAGTTAGCCAAGAGTAAGTGCCTGAGTAATGACCTCCCACTGTGTGAGTGGAGTAGGTAGAAAAGTCACCAGCCCATTAATGGAGACAAAAGGAGTTTGAAATTGTTCCACATTCTGGATCATTGGCAGTGGAGTTGAATTGGTGGCGAGCTTTGTCTTGTGAGTTAATGCAGTGAGGGCAGTAAAGGGGACCCTGTAGGTAGCACTGAATAGTAAATGACATGGTGGCTATTCCTCTAACTGATTACCCAAACTGGTGACTTCAGAAATAGCCTGGATTGAAAGCTTTTAGATTGCACAATCCCATAATATGAAATCTTTGAATCTTCCCAGTCTGCTGGGGATCTAGGAGTTAAATAGAGGATATTTTTAGAATAAGCTTCCACTTTTCCTCTGAAAGGATGAACCCTTATTCTACAAGGCACACCACAATTTTCCTATCAAGATGAGGTGGTCAAGCCATTTATCATATGTAGAAAAAACCCCCCAAAGAACTGCAGAGGCTGGAAATCAGAAACAAAATAAACATTACTGGAGAAACTCAGCAGGTCTGGCAGCATATGTGGAGAGAAAGCAGAATTACCATTTTGGATCCAGTGACCCTTTTTCAGAACAGTTCCGACCTGCTGGGTTTTTCTAGTATTTTCTGTTTATGTTTATCATTTATCAAATACAAATAATTATTTGCATACATGTATTGAAATAGTAACTGCACACATGCTATTGCAACAACTGTTACATGATTATTGCTGAAAACTACACATGTTACTGAAGCTTTTTGTTTTGCATTCATCAGGAAGTTTGCAAGAAATACCCCAAAGTAAAAATAAAACATTTATACAAATAAACTATATGAGAGGAGAGCGTTGTTTGGTTGGCAAGTGGACTCTGATTGCCATGGAGTATGCACCATGTAATGATGATTGACAGAAAACTGTCAAGGTTTGTTTAAATTCTAAACCAGAGAAGTTGCCTCTGATTGGTCAAGGCATTGCCTCAGAAACAAACTCTCATCTATATTGTTGATTTGAAACAGATGCTACGTGTGTACAGGTTTTTCCTGTCTACAAAGAACTGGGCCCTGTGTATTAATGCATGTAGTTTCCAGTAAACAGAAGTGCACCACATTGCAAGTCTAACTGACAATCCTAAATCGGTTGTTAGTATAATTATTTGCAAACTCAGGATTATTTGACATATGCTGTCCATTTGTAGAATCACATCTAAAATATTGGACACCATTGCACAGTCAGTACCTTGGTTGTTGTGAACAGTTGAAGGGATATGCTTGTATGCTTATATTTGATACAATCTGCCAGTCATCGGAATGTATGGTACAGCTAGCATCACATCAGCATTGAAATTCATACACGACATTACTCATTTGTGTGATGGACAGCATTTTTTTTTTAGCTTAGCAGCAGTATCTTCTCAGTGGTGAATATCACTCATGTTGCTACTGCATAGTAGCAATGAAACATAGCTAACTTCATCTGTTGCTCAAACATTTGAGATAACTTTCTCTTCCAGTGTAAAATGAGGTAGACTGAGCATGTTTAAGGATGAAACGTAATGGCCTTCGGTCCATTCATATATTTGTATGATATAAATCAAGAAGAGATATAATCCAGGGTCACCATTATACCACTGGATGGCTTTGATGCGCTGTATCAAACAATATTTTCCTTATAATGCTTTCTCTTCCCACTCTCACACCATTACTTCTAGAGTCCACCAGGGATCTATCCTTCAGCTCCTTTTTATTCCTACACTAATACTGCTCCTCAGTGACAACATCCGAAAATTGGTATTTTCCACAGGTATGCTTATGACGCTTAGCTTATTCCAATATTACCACACTTGACTCCTCCACTGTCTTTGACAATATGCACATCCAATCTCCAGTACTGGTGAACAGGATCTGTCCTGATCTAAATAATAGTACACTGAAGTTATTGTCACTGCCACAAAGTTGTTTCTCTGCTCACCATTTCCATTCATGTGCCTGACAACCATTTGAAGCAAAGCTGATAGCTTGCAATCATGATTTTGTGTTCTGCACTTTTCCCATTTTTCAACCTCACATAAACTGTGTCATCCAAACTGCTGTCCACATTTTAACCCGCAATAAGTCACACTTGCCCTTTACTTGCTAACCTCCATGGGCTCCCAATCTGAAAATAGCTTAAGTTTAAAATCCTCATACTTGGGTCCCACACTTCTTTATCTCTGTAACCACCTCCAGCACCCAAAGCTTTTGAAAACTCTGCACTCCTCCAATTCTGGCACTTGTGCACGCCCAATTTGAAATATTACATTATTGTAGCTGTGCTTTCAGTTGCCTTTGTCAGCCACAAACTCTGAAATTCCTTCCTCAAATCTTCACATCTATTTTTCTTTCTCTCTCCTTCTTTAAGGCGCTCCTTAAAACTTAGCTCTTTGACCAAGCTTTCACCCAACTTTCTGTGGCTCAATTTCATTTCTTTCTGTGGTTTGATGTTCAATTTAGTTGTAGTGCACTTGTTAAGCAGCTTGGAATTTTGTTTTCCATGCTTTAAAAATGAAAGTTGTTGTTGTAAATATTAACCATCCCCACTTTTGTAAAATCAGTTTCATTTCATATTGTAAATGCGACCCCAGTTTGTACTGAAACCTGTCTTAATTAATGCTATTCTTTGCAACATTACGAATGCCTTTCTAAATTTAACACTATCCGGAATGCCCCAGATAAGCCACAGATAGATTTTGCTTATTGAGATTTTATTTTTCAGTGGAATATATTTTTATTAATACTTTACAATCATGGAATAATTATTTTGAATTGCTTTGTTAAACGTTTTCCAGTGTCTATTTATTGGTGTTCTATTATTTGATTTGATTGATTATTGTCACATGTATTGAGATACAGTGAAAAGTATTATTTTGCATGCTATCCAGGCAAATCGTAGCATATATAAATACATCAGGGTAATGGAGCAGAATGCAGAATATAGTGTTACAACTATAAGGAACGTGCAGAGAGAAATCAAATTTTATATTTGAGAGGTCCGTTCACAAGTATGATAATAGTGAGATGAAGCTGATCTTGACTCTGTTGGTACGCGTTTTCAAATGTTTATATCTTCTGTTCGAAGGAAGAGGCAAGAAGAAATTATAGCAGGGGTGAGAGGGGTTTTTGATTGTATTGGTTGCTTTCCCGAGGTAAAGGGACGTATGGACGGAGTCAATGAATGGAAGGCTGGTTTCTGTCATGGACTGGGCTGTGTTCATGTCTCTCTCTAATTTCTTGTGGTCTTGGGCACAGCAGTTGCCATACCACGCTATGGTGCATTTGGATAGCTTGCATCTACACATGCCTGAATTTCCTTAGCCTTCTGAGGAAGTAAAGACATTAGTGTGCTTTTTAACCATAGTGTCAACGTGGATGGACCAGGACAGATTGTTGGTGATCTTTACTCCTAGGAAGTTAAAATTCTTGACCAGTTCCACCTCAGCACAATTGATACAGGCAGGTGTGTGCCCTCCACTCTGCTTCTGGAAGTTGATGACAAGCTCCTTTGCTTTGCTGACATTGATGGAAAGAATGTTGTCTTTACACCATTCTACTAATCTATCTTTCATTGTTAACCCTTGTGTGTGTGTATATGTATTATATTAATCCACATATTGTGGGCATCACTGGCTGAGTCAGCATTATCGTCCAAGTCTAATAGTCTCTTGACCAAGTGTTGATGAGCTGCCTCCTTAAACCACTGCAGTCCATGTCCTGTATGTAGTCATCTGGTGGCTCTTGGGGTGTAATGGTCGTGACCCTACCTCGTAAACAAAAGGACCAAGCTTCACGTCTCACCATTTCTGACCCTCCCAAAGGTATATCACAACACAGCTGAACAGATTGATTTAAAATATCTATGTAACGTCACAATTAGTCAAATAAATTCATAATTACTTCTCCTATAAACATTCGGAAAACCGTACAAATTCGATCCATTTAGAATGAGTGAAAAAGTAATGATTTGCCTTTTACGAAACGGGTCCAAGCAGCAGATTCGCCGTTGCTGCTTTTCTCAAAGACTCCTTGTAAACTTCTCAGATGGCGCAGGGCGGAACGTTTCTCTCAGCGCCCTGGGCTTTTCCGGCCCCTTATTACAGGCGAACCGGTTGTCAGGCAGTGAGCGCAGTTCCGGCGCCAGGAGCAGTTGTTTGAAGTTGGAGTTTGTTTGTGGCAGCGGCAGCGGATCCGGACGCCATGGGGAAGAGGCAGCACCAGAAAGATAAAATGTGAGCCTCAAGTTCTCCCTGCAGTTGGGAGAGCGATTCCACCTCCACCTAGCTTGCTTGTGACACTCAAACAGCTCACTCGGTTCTTTGCGAGCCACCCTGAGTACCTGTCCCTCTTTGATTTTGCATTCTTATGTTTCTTTTTAAATCCTTCCACTCCTTGCCACTCCCCATCTCTGTAATCTCAACTCTCCAATGCTGTATCCTCTTGGACATCCTTGATATTAATTGCTACGCTAGACCCTAAACGCTAGAGTTAACTCTGTATTCTTTAAGATGCTCCTTAATAGCTACGTGTTTTGATTCACCATTTGGTCTTCTTTTGTACTGCCTGTTATTAATCAGTGCTTGAAGCACTACATTGGATGGCATGGTATGCTGATTTATTGTGTAGCACTTCCTATTTCAGTGAAATTTTAACATTTTATTTCCACTCTATCTTCTGAAGGTAACAATTCTTCCTACCTTGCACCATCTCACCTCTGTGTCCATTATTTAGGTGATCCTGCAGATGTTCCATGGAATAATGGAATATAATGCATCAAAGGCCACTTGAGGGATTGAAACAACATTAATCTTGAGCATCTGGAAATGACAGTTGCATACCTGAGATTAACTGTAAATATTGCTGTTATTCTATGCAAAAGAATCCACAGCCTCCATTTTGTAAAGTTTCTTTTCATTTGTTCATGAGACGTCGGCATCACTGATTGGGCCAGCAATTATTTCTGATCCCTGATTGCCCTTTTGAATGGTCACCTTCTTGAACTGAGGTTAGGTGTGTTTACAGTGCTGTTAGTAAGGGAGTACCAGGATTTTGAATAAGCAACAGTGAACGTAGAACATTAAAGCGCAGTATGGGCCCTTCGGCCCATGATGATTTCACAGGTCGGTGCAACAATCTGAAACCCACCTAACCTACACTATTCCATTATCATCCATATGTTTATCCAATGACCATTTAAATGCTCTGATGGTTGGCAAGTGTACTCCTGTTGCGGGCAGGGCGTTCCATGTCCTTACTACTCTCTGAGTAAAGAATCTACCTCTGACATCTGTCCTAAATCCATCACTCCTCAATTTAGAGCTATGCCACCTCGTGTGAGCCATCACTGTGCAAGGAAAAAGGTTGTCCACCCTATCTAAACCTCTGATCATCTTGTGTGTCTCTATTAAGTCACCTCTTAGCCTTCTCTCTAATGAAAACAGCCTCAAATCCCTCAGTCTTTCCTCATATGATCTTCCCTCCATAAGTGAAAGAATGGTGATAATAATTCCAATTCAGGATGATGTATGTATTGGAAGGAGACCTATAAGTGGTGATGATGTTCCCATGTATCTGTTCTACTTGGTAGTAGAGATCGAGGGTTTTGAAGCTGCCGTGTAAAGAGCTTTGGTGAGTTGTTACAGTGCATCTTGTAGAAATGATTGTTATGAAGTTGAAGGTGTGTACTGTACCTTTAAGAGAGAGTGAATGCTGTTCCGAACTGAGATTAAAAGTACCTGTGTATATGACTAGATGGCAATCCCAGAGTATACTGGAAAATTGAAAATGTGTAATATTTGGCTGTGAAATGGATACCTAACTTGGTTGCTGTTTTGACAACAATTTCAATATAACCAATCAGTTTAAATTGTCCCCACGATACTAAAACCCAATTGAGTTTGAATTTATTGTTTTGCCAACATCAGTCCGATGTTGGGGATATAAAAATAGGGACATTTTGAAAATTGCAGAGAGAGAAACTGTCACTGAGTGAGACCCAAGAATCTAGGAAACACTCTCTATCAAAGGTGCCTTTTTCATATGAAACATATTCGCAGTAAAAAGAAAGAAGATGACCCAGGGAGATCTTCAGTCGGAAGAAGACAGACACCGAAGATGACATTGGCTGTGTGGTTTTGAAATTAAGTTGATGTAATTCTAATAAGTGTCTTATTGGAACAGTACATTGTTATAGAGTTGGAGGCAGATAATAAGCAGATAAGAGAAAGGGGGCTTAAAATTGTGAATAATTGTTGTTTAATGTCCACTTTAGAGTTAAAAAAGAAATTGATATTATTTCCTTTAAATAGTGGAATTTGTGAGTTCTCTGTCACTCATATTTTCAGAGATTGTGAGACAAGATGAGATTTACTGGGTGTTTGATTTAATTAAGTGAGAGGTTCACTGCTGTGTTACAACAGCATTCTGTTGCTGTTGTGCATCAGTGTTGCTGGGAGTGAATGCTGAAGGTGTTAGAGAGGGTGCCAGTCAATGGAATGCTTTTTGCCCGGTATGAAGCTTCAAGAGAGCCACACTCCTCCAGCATGTGGAGCATATCCCATCACATTTTTGATTGTAAATAGCATACTGGCTCTGGGATTCAAATTGCCTGAGCTTTTGGAACTGGAAAGTTTGCTGGTAAACATTGCAGATATTGTGCTGAGGAGGGGACTGGGTGATTCGATTGACAGGCATACTATTGGGGACGGGTAGAGTGTGCGCGCTGTCTTGGAGTATGTCTTGATCCAGCTATCCCCTGACTCAATTCAATTCTCTTGCTCTCTTCTGCAAAGAACAGATTTAACTAGGATACATTTATTTCGTCACTTATCAGGGATGTATTCTTAACTTTGCTGTTTAAAGCTGTCAATTTTTATGTACATTCCTTTGGGTGACATGTGCATTCCTAAATTATAATCTGCTCCTCTTTTCTGTCAATGGATGAGCATGTCACTGGCAAGATCAACATTTATTGCCCGTGAACTGAGTGTCTTGCCAGTCCATTTCATATGACAATTAAGAATGAGTGCACTGCTGAAAGTCAGGAGTGACATGTAGGCCAGACTAGGTTAGGTTACCTGAAGGATGCAAATGAACAATGTGTTCTTCATGACAATTGGTGATAGTTTAATGGTCACCACTATAGAGACCAATTCCAGATTGTAGATATTTTTAATGAAGATGTTCAAAAATTTTTGACATACCTCTGGAGCAGATGGAACTTGAAGCCAAGCATTTGTAACTCAGTTGTAGGAACACTACCACTGCACCATGTGATCACCCGGTTCCAGATTTTAATCTTTCCCTTTATATTCTGAAGTGCTATTACACACAACAAACAGCTTTTTCCACCACTACATCACCCGTGGCAACAATTCCAAATTTTATTAGTTGATTTTAAATTCCCTAAGATGCTGTGATGGGCCACAAACCAAGTGCCCAGAGCATTGGATTAAACCTCTTGATCAGTAATCTAGTGACATTACCACATCACTGCATTCTACTGTTTATAGTATTGCACTGAGTTTTATTTTCTTTTGCAGGTACATTACCTGTACAGAATATACAAATTTCTATGGTGGCAAGAAAGCGGGTAAGTAGGATTTGCACTGCATTGGAGTACCAGGGTTTCTGTTGATCTCGTTATTACACTGTGTAAACTGTATTTCCAATCTTACTGTTGATGCAAATTGCTTTTTAAATACCCTTTGATATTAGGTGATCTAATAGTTGTATAATTGGGTACATTTGCAGATGCCTCTTCCCTTTGGTTTGAATTATTAATGATCGGTCAATAGCTGAGTAAAATATTACTGACACTCGCAGTTTACAGATTCTTGTAGGTAGATATATAGTGGAACAGCGCTTCAGTGAAGTACAGTTGAAAGGCCCTGTTTTGTGCTATCATTCACTAAATCTGAATGTCATCTGCAAACAGTGTCAGTTTCCACGTACCATTTGCTGGCACCAGTTTTACCTCAACACCACATCTCTCAACCCCTTAACTGTGCATAAACTGTCTAACTTTCTGTCCAATATTCAGTACTGAGTGAATGGAAATTTTCTCCAACTAAATATTGGAAATCCATTGTCTTCTTAAATTCCATTCCTTAGCGACGATTCCATCCATTTCTAGCAATTGTGTGAAGCTGAACAGGCTTTTTATAACTTTGGTGTTGTATTTGACCCTAAGGTGAGCTTCTAATCACATATTTTCACCATTGTTAATATTGCTTATGTTCATCTGTGTGACATAGTCACATCTGTCCCTGCCTCATGTCATCTGCTGAAACTCTCATTCATGACTTTATCGCTAGACTTGACTCTTCCAATGAACTACTGCCTGACCTGCTACATTCTATACTTCAGAAATCTAAAGGCATCCCAAATCTATGCATCCCTTGATGTAACCTGGACCAATTCTGCTAATCTAAGACTCTGGTTCTTGCTAATCTACAGTAGTTCCCAATTAGATAAACCTCTGTTTTAACATTCTCATTTTGTTTTCAAATCCATCCACCCTCAAATTCCCAACCCACTGTGAGATCTAATTTTGATCTCCTTTTGAGCATTTCCAAGTTTATTAATTCCACCATTGACAGCGATGTCTTGAGTTACCTATCCCACACACTCAAGAATTCTTTATGAAAACCTCTCTACCTCTCAGCTTGTCTTTTCTCCTATAGGACATTTTAACCTACTCTTCGACCAAGGTGTTTGTTATCCACCCAAGTATTGCTTCATGTAGTTTGAGTCATACTTTGCTTGAGAAATTAGACAAAGGAGAGCCATTGGCCTTGATCAATTTTGATTTCCAGAAGACATTTGACAAGGTGTTGCACAGGAGGCTACTAAAGACATCAAGAGCCTGTGGTATTAGGGGCAAGGTATTGGCATGAAGAGAGAATTAGCTGACTGGCAGAAAACAGAGTGTGGAGATAATTGGGTCTTTTTCAGGATGACAGCCATTGACTAATGGAGCTCTACAGTGGTCAGTGTTGGGACCGCGACTACTTAGATTATACATTAATGATCTCGATGAAGGAACTGAGGGTATTGTTGCTAAGTTTGCAAATGGCACAAAGATAGGTGGAGGGACAGGTGGCGTTTTGAAAGTGGGGAGGCTGCAGAAGAATTTGGACAGGCTTGGAGAGTAGGCATAGGAGTGGCAGATGGAATGTAATGTGGGGTAAGTGTGAGGTTATGCACTTTGGTAGGAAGAATAGAGGTGTGGACTATTTCCTAAATTGGGAAAGGCTTCAAAACTCTGTAGCACAAAGGAACTCGGGAGTCCTAGCTCAGAATTGTCTAATGGTTGACATGCATGTTGATTTAGTGGTTAGGAAGGCAAGTGCAGAATTGGCATTCATTTGAAGTGGGCTAGAATACAAGAGCAAAGATGTATTGCTGAGCCTGTATAAGTCTCTGCTGAGATCACATTTAGAATATTGAGAGTAGTTTTGGGCCCCATATCTAAGGAAAGACTAGTGTTAGAGGGGGTCCAGAGGAGGTGTAGAATGATCCTGGGGTGAAGGTGTTGTTGTATGAGGAGTGATTGAGGAATCTGGGTCTGTACTTATGGAGTTTAAAAAGATAAGTAGAGATTTCAATGCAACTTACAGAATACTGAGACACCTGGATGGAAGAGACATGGATAAGATGATTCCATTAGAAGGAGAAACTAGGACCCAAGGTGTAGCCTCATCATAATGGCACAACCCTTTGGAACCAAGATGAGGAGGAATTTCTTCAGCTGAGGGTAGTTGAGTAATTTAAGACAGAAATAGATAGGTTTCTGGTTAGTAAGTAGATCAAGGGTTACTGGGAGAAGGCAGGAGAATGGGATTGAGAAACATATGATCAATGGTGGAACAAACTAAATGGGTCGAATTACCTAATTCTGCTTTTGTGTCTTTTCTTATGGTCTGACGCTCCTATGGAATGTCTTGGGGCATTTCTTTATGTTAATGCTGCTATGTAAATAGAATATTATATCATTGGCCTTGGTAGACTGGTTTGTATGTTGCTAAAATCCTCTTTTATAAAACATGTAGTTGGATCATTTGATTAAGATGTTAGGTAATTTCCTTCAAGAAAATAATTACTGATATTTCCTCCCTTTTGCAGTTATTCCACAAGCAAACTTCCGCCGCCTGCCCTTCGACCACTGCAGGTAAGGCCTTCTGGTTGCTGCTATACAACAGTGTATTGTGCTCCTGAAAATACATTGCAATAATAATACAATAAAATTCAACTGCAGATTGCATTGAAGCTGAGAGACTTGGAACAGTGATTCAGTGTGAATCATTTGAATTTCCTACACGAAGGCCTTAGCTTGAAGTCCATGTACTGTTCTTAGAATCCTCACTATTCTCAATATCCTCAAGTTCCTTCCTGCCCCTCTTTCTGACATCCCATTCCGCCATCCTATTAGGCTGCAATTCCCTGAGAAATATTAAAGCGAAAGACTAAAGAAATATATATATATCTTCAAGATACTCTTATGAATTTGCAGATTCCAGTTTTCTTTGTTTAATTCTTCAACCACCCGTTTAAAATTTTACACATCATCCAGTAAAATGATAACCATCACATATTGAGTTATAGTATGATTATGTTTGCAATCTGTGTTAGGAGATTATATATTGTTTCTCCCTTTCAAATTTGCAACTGTGCTACCAGGAATTCGGAGTATTGGGTTATGGTTTGATGTCAGTTCCGATATCGCCAACCCTTTTTCATTTGTAAATTTTTCCCTGAATTCTTTGAAACTTTTGAGAAATGAAAAGTGTGTTTCCAGCTCCATCTCATTATAGGTGCTTAAAATGTGAATCACTTGCTTTTGTTTCAATAGTTTTGCTTTTAACGGTGCTGACAATAATACATAAAGATCCACTTAGTTCATTCAGAAACAAATTTTCCAGCATTTTTCGAAGTCTTGACTGAGTATTTAAGTTTAAATATTGAATTAGATTAGATTACATTAGATTAGATTACATTACAGTGTAGAAACAGGCCCTTCGGCCCAACAAGTCCACACCGACCCGCCGAAGCGAAACCCACCCATACCCCTACATTTACCCCTTACCTAACACTACGGGCAATTTAGCATGGCCAATTCACCTGACCCTACACATCTTTTGGACTGTGGGAGGAAACCGGAGCACCCGGAGGAAACCCACACAGACACGGGGAGAACGTGCAAACTCCACACAGTCAGTCGCCTGAGGCGGGAATTGAACCCGGGTCTCAGGCGCTGTGAGGCAGCAGTGCTAACCACTGGGCCACCGTGCCGCCCACTAATCGAAAGAATCGAAAGAAGTCCTGCCACTTTCAATGATCTGTACACATTGCACTCTGGTCCCTCTACTCCTGCACTCCGTTTAGAATTGTACCCTTTGTTTCATGTTGTCCTTCAGCGTTTCTCTGAACAAAGTGTGTCACCTCTCACTTTTCTGCATTGAACCTTATCTGCCTATCCTCACTCCATCGACTTGTCAATCTCTTTGATATTTTGGATAAATAAGGCATTAGCATTTTGCATGTCTTTAGCATGCTCTATTCCCCCATCATTGAGGATAGGAATGCTTGTGGAGCATTCTCCCTCTGATTAGTTGTTTAAATATCTACTACTATTCATGATTGGCTGACAGGACTGTAGAAGGGCTTTTGCCCGAAACGTCAATTTCGAAGCTCCTTGGATGCTGCCTGAACTGCTGTGCTCTTCCAGCACCACTAATCCAGGACTGTAGAACATAGTCTGGCCAAATAATTATTCTAATTTGTGAATCAATTCCAATATTTGATACCAAGACATTAACCAATTTAAAAAGTGATCTTTGGGCATTTTATGCACTCGTGCTGTGCAGACAAGTAACATTAATCTCTCAGCTGTGTCCTGAATGTAATTTTCATTTTTTTTCCTGCTTAACTATTTACATCTTGTTTCTTGTCAATTATTGTCAAAGTTATTGTCCAGAAGGCATTCCCCAAAGAGAATGTGTGTGCATTTTAATATGATCAGGTGAGAGGACTGAATATACCTCGATAATGTCAGTCCTGCAATAAGTCTTTATTTTAATTTTGCACATTAAAGACATTTGGACTTAATACTGGCCAATTCTTCCTTATCTAACTGTTGCACTCTCTTCCAGCTTATCTCTTCAACCTTTTGAGTACCCTGTATGTACCCCTGATGGAATGGTGTTTGATCTCCTGTGAGTATAAAAGCCTTATTTGCACTTAGTAAAGTGACGTCTTGTTTTAAAATTGCATTTCAGTTTGAGTAAGGGAGAAAAGTGCTGCAGTGTGAAATGGTTGCTGCCAGACTAGTTTGTGACTTTTGTCTGTACATAGAAAAGTAAAGAAGTCTCATCATTGACCCACTTTGGAAGATGTTCTAACTAAATTTAGCACTGTCTCCATTTCCTGTCCTATTGATCTAGTCAGTTTATTGCTCCCTTTTTAGGCTGTTGTGCTTGTGTTTGCCTTTGTATCTTGTTCTTGTATTTAGAATGCTTCTCTCAGCTCCTGCTGAAATCACACACAGATGCTAGCTGTCTCTGGATAACAGATACGGTTACTGAATGGAGTCTCAGACAGGAACAGTTGACCATTGTACATTGTAACTTCATTTATCTGCATATCAATCCTTAATTCAGCATATCACTGTTTTGAGAAGCTAATTAATTTAAACAAGGATTTTGTTTTTTAAAAAAAGTTGTTTCTTAAATCACTCACGTTTGTCATATTGTTAAAAATGACTAAAGGACCATGAGTCATTATGATTGGAGTTACAATTATTCATGTGTAAGCAGCTACCTCCTTGAAGTTTTGGAGTGAGATGAGAATCGTGATTGTTTTGTTTTTAGTCAGAATATTTTGTAAATATTGTATGCAATCTTAAGCTCATTGATCATGGTAATATTGGTATGTCATTGAAGTTAGAGAACCAATAAAGAAGTTATTGTTTGAAATTAGAAGTAAACATTGTGAGACTTTGTGGGCAGCTTCTGAAAGGAAAGTTGGGTTAATATTTCTTGTGAAGCATCTTCAGAGCTGGCTAACAGTGAACTACTATAGGAGAAAATGTGGACTGCAGACACTGGAGATCAGAGTCAAAAAGTGTGGCACTTGAAAAGCACAGCCGGTCAGGCAGCATCTAAGCAGCAGAAGAGTTGACGTTTCCAACATAACCTCTTCATCAGGGTGAAGAGCTTATGCTCGAAACATTGCCTGTCCTGCTCCAGTGAGCTTCTGTAGTCTTAAATTAGTGCTGACATTTAAACCTTGACAGGAGAAAGTGAGGACTGCAGATGCTGGAGATCAGAGCTGAAAATGTGTTGCTGGAAAAGCTCAGCAGGTCAGGCAGCATCCAAGGAACAGGAGAATCGACGTTTCGGGCATAAGCCCTTCTTCCCAAATATTATTTCCCGCGGAGAGAAAGGAAACGCGTAAGGTGGCAAAAGCCACAGTCTTGCCTTCTCTGAGGATTGAACTCAGGACCTTCAGATTATGAGACTAACACGCTGCCTTCCCGAAACGTTGATTCTCCTGTTCCTTGGATGCTGCCTGACCTGCTGTGCTTTTCCAGCAACACATTTTCAGATTTAAACCTTGACAGCCTGGTTTTACTGTCTGGATACTATTGTAGTTTTGATATATGCTGCTCAGGTATTATTGATCATAGTTTCACCAGTATCGTAGAGGCATTGAGGTTTGAACTCACCATCCACCTTTAGAAGGTACAGCATTTTCTATTTCTGGCTTTTGGCATAGTTTACGGTCTATGCTGTGGTAAATGAATGGAAGAGGCAGACAGTAAGTGCAAATGTTTTATTTGAGCAGTTCAAACTATTTAAGATGGTGGACAAGTGAGCACTTATTATTGCTGAAACTTGCCTTTAATTATTTCCTTCAATTTTGTCACCACCTACTGCAACTATTTGCACCATTAGTCTGTCAGACACAGAAGCAACTATGTTTTACTGAATCAGGTGTCTGCAGTGCCATCTACTGGATATAAATGGGAATGCATACTTCAAACGTAATAGTGGCTTCCCTAAGTGTATGTGTAGAAGTGTATTAACAGGCTCTAACACAGTCCATGAGTATTCATATGGAGAGATTATTCTCAAAGTTAGAGGTCATTTAGAAAATGACACGTAGTAGAAAAGGCAGTTGTAGGCATTTTCAGATATATTTTCAGTGAGGTTCCATATTTGTCAACTAATGATTGTCCTTTAGTTCCTTACAGGAGTTAAATATGTTGTTAAAATAATACATGAATCTGAGGGCAGATGCAAATGGAAACATTTTGAGCTACAAAGAGAAAAATTGTAATAGACACAAGTCCATGTGATAAAAGACAATACTGTTAAATTTGGAGATTTTTGGATCCTTTACATAATATGTTCAGTAGGTGACATTTGGAATACAATATAATTTTAATGTACAAGTATTACTATCATAGCAGAGAGCCAAGAGCGGGAGCATGCATTTAAGTGAAGGTTGTTGAAAGGATTGAGGTTACATTAATAGAACGTAGAATATTAATTTGAAGTAGTTGGTTGGGCGGCACGGTGGTTAGCACTGCTGCCTCACAACGCCAAAGACCAGGGTTCAATTCCCGCCTCAGGCAACTGTCTGTGTGGAGTTTGCACATTCTCCCCGTGTCTGCATGGACTTCCTCCGGGTGCTCCGGTTTCCTCCCTCAGTCCAAAAATGTGCAGGTTAGGTGAATTGGCCATGCTAAATTGCCTGTAGTGTTAGGTGGAGAGGTAAATGTAGGGGAATGGATCTGGGTGGGTTGCTCTTCAGAGGGTCGGTGTGGACTTGTTGGGCCGAAGGGCCTGTTTCTGCACTGTAAGTAATCTAATCTAATCTGGTTACATTGGTGACATTTAAGAATTTAGAGCAGAATGGATCCAAGATGGCGGCACTCTGAGTGGTCTGCTGTGCTCCGCTCTGTGCCATACCCCTGGGCAAGGTGGACCTCCCCTCCCCTCTGGGCCGGACCCGCGCCCCCGTGCAGTCCTAGTGCAACTCCTGCATTATAGAGAAAAACAATTAATAGTTGAAACAGCAAGAAGACTGGGAAGGAATTCACAAGCTTTAATATACAAAGGCTCCAGGATAATTTTTTTCAGGACTTTTCAGGAGCCCTAATTAAGAAGAGAAGGACATTTGATGATGTCAAGAAAGAATTAAGAGATCTGAACATTCAATACTCCTTGAGGTACCTAGCCATGATGCGTTTTGCCCATGGGGGTACGGTATATAACATTGACTCCGCAGAAAAGGTGAAAGACTTTGAGAAATTTTTGAATTGAGGGACCTGAGTCGGGCTGGGAGGGGAGGAGGCATCATTGCGAACAGTGGTATGAGGATTTTATTATTGCCCTATTTTTACTTCTCTCCCCCTTTCTTTGTGGTTACTGGTTTAATATGTACAGTTTTGTTGTAAAATTGAAATTATTTTATATATCAGTTGATTGGGTATTACCTAGGGCTCTTTTTTTTTACTGCTGTCCTTTTGATTTTGTATTGGGGTGGCTATATCTGTTTTGTTAAGGGCTGTAGCTCCTCCAAAAATACTAAGAGAATACTGAACACAGTGCAGGTATGCCAGCTAAGATTGATTCCAGGTTTGGTGGTCTCACTAGATGCAGAAAAGGCAATTGATCAGATAGAATAGCCATATCTATTTGAGGTCCTAGAGCGCTTTGGTTTGGGGGGATCCTCTGCCAGATGGGTGGCGGTATTGTATAATGATCCTAAGGCGGCAGTCATTACAAACGGTATTAAGTTAAATAACTTTAACATTGGAAGAGGTAGTCGACAGGGGTGTCCTTTATCACTGCTGTTATTTACCTGGGCGATTGAGCTGTTGCCGAAGCTGTCAGGAGGGATCCTGAAATAGTAGCGCCAAAGGTGGGATTGGGGGAGTATAAGATCACCCAATATGCTGACGGCATCCTTTTATTTTTGGCCAGTCCTCGACTGATTCAAACAATTAATTCATATGGTGGTTTCTCAGGTTATAGGATCAATTTTACAAAATTGGAAGCCATGCCGCTGGAGGGATTAGTGGAGGTGCCTGATCTGAAAGATGGAATGCAGTTCCTGTTTAGATGGTCATCAAAAGGTTTTTTGTATTTGGGCATTTTTATTACCCCTTCCTTCCACCAGCTGTATAAAGCTAACTACGTACAACTGCTAGAGAAGATAAACCAGGATTTACAGCGGTGGAAGGGGTTACCGTTATCATTGTTAGGCCAAATAGCCCTGATTAAAATGAATGTCCTTCCTCGATTACTGTACCCCATGAGAATGCTCCTGCTGGTGTTACCTAGACAAATGTTATGGAGGCTCGATGGTTGGCTAGGCCCTTTATTTGGTGCCACAGGCGCCCTCTAATTAAATTCACTAAATTGCAGCTTTTACAGGCAGAGGGAGGGGTGGATCTTCCAGATTTGAAGAAATACCAAATAAGTGCTCTATTTACATATGTTGGTGACTGTGTACGGGGGAATTCGGAGTCGATTTGGCTTGATATTGAAGCCTCGCAGTCAAAATGTCCTTTTAATTAATTTATTATTTATGGACAAGATGAAATCCATGACCCAACCGTGTAAAAGTCCAATTATTTTAAATACAGGGAGAATCGGGGAGATAATGAGGCAAGATCAGGGCAATTAATCTAAGCCTTCGCCATTTTCCCTGGAGCTTCGGAGGCTGAGGGGTCACCTTATAGAGATTTATAAAATCATAAGGGGCATGGATAAGATAAATAGACAAAGTCTTTTCTCAGAGATGGAGGAGTCCAGAACTAGAGAGCATAGGTTTAGCGTGAGAGGGGAAAGATATAAAAAAGATCTAAGGAGCAATTTTTTTACACAGAGGGTGGTGTGTGTATGGAATGAGTTGCCAGAGGAAGTGGTGGAGGCTAGTGCAATTGCAACATTTAAAAGGCATCTGGATGGGTATATGAATAGGAAGGGTTTGGAGGGATATGGGCTGGGTGCTGGCAGGTGGGACTACATTGGGTTGGGATATCTGGTCGGCATGGACAAGTTGGACCAAAGGGTCTGTTTCCATGCTGTACATCTCTATGACTCTATGATTCTATTTACCCCATTGGTCAGAGCCCAAGGATTTAAACCTGGGGCAGTGGACTCCGGCTTTAAGGCATGGGAGAATAATGGAATCTTTTGTCTGAGGGGGAGGTCTTGATGTCATTTAATCAGTTAAGTCAGAAATATGGATTGTCTAATAGGGACCTTTTCTGATACTTTCAGATAAGGGACTATATACAAAAGAAGACCACGCTCCTAGTACAGTGTTACAAATCAGACGTGGAGAAAAGAGTGCATCAGCGTACGGGTGCTCTTTCACTTAGTACTTCATATCATTTACAGAAAGGCCGTGCCCTGGGGGACGTGGAAGGACTCTGTAGGACATGGAATAGAGAGTTAGGAGAGGATATTTAATCGGAGGTTTATGGGAAGGCATATAGGGAAATGTAAGGAAAATTTCAGTGTGCAACAGAGTGCAGGCCATGCAATTGAAGATCTTGCATACGGCTCATATGGCGCCAAGAGGCTAGCTAAGTTCAAGAGAGGCACGTCACCAGGGTGTCCCAAATGTAAAATTAGTACAGGCACTCTTGCACACTGCTACTAGTCACGTTGTAAGATGCAGAGATACTGGAGTGCTATAGTAAGGGAGCTAAAGGACATCCTGGGGATTGAAGTTAACGTGGATCCAGTATTTCTTTTTTTGGGGTTGCCAAATTTGCCATATCTGGGGGAACACGGGAAGAGATTGCGTAACATTCTAATCCACTGTGTGAGGAAGAACATTATAGTGAATTGGACGTCAGAAAATCCACCAGGTCTTATAGCGTGGCGTAGGCCGGTAATGGAGCATCTCCCACAAGACTACCTCACATATATGGTGCAACACAAACGCAACAGTTTTACAAGACGTGGTGGCGCTGACTTATCAGCAATATTAATTAGGGCTGTGGTATTTCCGTGGGAATCAGTATGGGTGCCCATGGGGCCCGGGAGGAGGAGACTGGGGGAGAAAGAATATGGGTACTGTAGATGGTGCTCCCAGGGATGGGAGCCTCCGTGGAGGTGTGATGAGTGAGATAGAATAAGGCAGTGAGATATAATTTAATTTAAGTTGTTTGAATTTAGTTTAAGTTAGTATTTGTTTAATACGTTTGTAGTTTAAGTTAAGTAGATATGTATGTTTTGGTAGAATAGTAGGTTGTTCATTAACAACAGTACTGTGTTCTGGCTTTGTTGTACTGCCTTTTTTTCCTTTTTTTTGTTGATTTTTTTTGTAGATTAATGTTTTGTAAAAGATTTAAAAAAGGTTTTCAATAAAAACATTTATTAAAAAAAAACATAGAACAGTACTGGCAAATGGGACTGGATTAGGTTAGGATATCTGTTTGGCATGGATGAGTTGAACCGAAGGGTCTGTTTCCATGCTGTACATCTCTATGACCCTATGAGTACAGCACAGTACAGGCCCTTCGGCCCTCGATGTTGTACAGACCTTTTATCCTACTCTAAGATGAAACTAACCTACATGCTCTTCATTTTGCTATCATCCATGTGCCTATCCAAGAGTTGTTTAAATGTTTCTAATGCATCTGACTCTACTACCACTGCATTCCACGCACCCACCACTCTGTGTAAGGAACCAACCTCTGACATCTCCCCTAAACCTTCCTCCAATCACCTTAAAATTATGCCCTCTTGTGCTGGCCATTTCTGCCTTGGGAAAAAGTCTTTGACCATTCACTCTATCTATGCCTCTCATCATCTTGTACACCTCTATCAAGTCACCTCTCGCACTTCTTCGCTCCAATGAGGAAAGCCTTACCCCTCTCAACCTTTCCTCATAAGACATACGCTCCAGTCCAGGCAGCATCCTGGTAAATTTCCTCTGCACACTCTCTAAAGCTTCCTAGCCCTTCCTATAATGAGGCGACCAGAACTGAAGACAATATTCTAAGTATGGTCTAACCGGGGCTCTATAGAGCTACAGCATAACCTCTCTGCTCTTAAACTCAATCTCCCTGCTGATGAAAGCCAACACACCATACGCCTTCTTATCAACCCTATCAACTTGGATGGCAACTTTGAGGGATCTATGGTCAAAGATCCCAGCACCTCTCTGTTCCTCCACACTGCCAAGAATCCTACCTTTAACCCTGTAATCTGCATTCAAATTCGACCTTCCCAAATGAATCGCTCCACACTTTTCCAGGTTGAACTCCATCTGCCACTTATCAGCTCAGTTCTGCACCCTGTTGATGTCCCGTTGCAACAGCCCTCCACACAACTTACCACTCCAGCAACCTTTGTGTCGTCAGCAAACTTACTAACCCGCCCTTCCACTTCCTCATCCAAGTCATTGAAAAAATCACAAAGAGCAGAGGTACTAATGTAGATCCCTGTGGAGCACCACTGGTCACCAAGCTCCATGCTGAGTACTTTCCATCTACTACCACCCTCTGTCTTCTATGGGCCAGCCAATTCTGTATCCAGATAGCCAAATTTCCCTTACTTTCTAAGTGAGCCTACCGTGGGGAATCTTATCAAATGCCTTGCTAAAGGCATGTACACCACCTCTACTACTCTACCTTCATCAATGTTTTTTGTCACATCCTCAAAGAATTCAATAAGGCTTGTGAGGCATGACCTGTCCCTCACAAAGCCATGCTGACTATCTCTAATCAAACTATGGTTTTCCAAGTAATCATAAATCCTGTGTCTCAGAATCCTCTCCAGTAATTTGCCCACCACAGACGTAAGACTGACTGATCTATAATTCCCAGGGTTATCCCAATTTCCTTTCTTGAACAAGGGAATAACGTTTGCTATCATCCAATTATCTGGCACTACTCCAGTAGACAGTGAGGACCCAAAGATCATTGCCAAAAGTGCAGCAGTCTCTTCCCTCGCTTCCTGTAGTAACCCAAGGTATATCCCATCTGGCCAAGGGGATTTATCTACCTTTATCTTTCAAAATTTTCAGCACATCCTCCTTCTTAACATCAACTTGTTCGAGCATTTCAGTCTGTTTCACGTTATCCTCACAAAAATCAGTGAATACAGAAGCAAAGTATTCATTCAGGACCTCCCCCACCTCCTCTGACTCCAGGCACAAGTTCCCTCCACAATCGCTGATCGGCCCAGCCTCACTCCAGCTGTCCTCTGTTTTTTTTCTCACATAAGTGTAAAATGCCTTAGGGTTTTCCTTCATCCTGCTAAAACTTTTCCATGCCCTCTTCTTGCTCTCCTAAGTCTATTCTTCAGTTTCTTCCGGGCTACCTTGTAACCCTTAGAGCCTTTCTGATCCTTGTCTCCTCAAGCTTAAGTAAGCTGACTGCTTCTTCTTGACTGGATGTTTCACATCCCTTGTCACCCAAGGTTCCTTCACCTTACCATCCTTTCTTTGCCTTGGTACTGGATAGGTTTGTTCCACTATCAGCAAGTGCTCCCTGAACAACCTCCACATTTCTATCATGCATTTCCCATATTTGTTCCCAATTTATGTTCCACAGTTCCTGCCTAATAGCATTGTAATTCCCCCTCCCCCAATTAAATACTTTCCCATACCGTCTGCTTCTATCTCTCTCCATGAGTATAGTAAAGGTTAGGGCGTTGTGATCACTATCACCGAAATGCTCTCCCACCGAGAGACCTGACACCTGGCTTGGTTCATTGCCAAGTACCAAATCCAATATGGCCTCCTCTCTCGTCGGCCTATCTACATATTGAGTCAGGAATCCTTCCTAGACAAATCTCCATCCAAACTGTTTGAACTAAGGAGGTTCTAATCAATATTAGGGAAGTTAAAGTCACCCATGACAACAGCCCTGTTACTTCTGCACCTTTCTAAAATCTACCTCCTAATCAGCTCCCCTGTGTCTCTGTTGCTTTGGGGGGGAATCTGTAGAAAACTCCCTACAAAGCGACTGCTCCTTTCCTGTCTCTAACTTCCACCCATGCTGACTCTGTAGATGTACCATCCTCGCCAACCTTCTTTTTGCAGCTGTGATACTAGCCCAGATACCACCCCCCCCCCCCCCCCCCACCTCTTTTACCAACACCCCCACCCCACCCCATCCAACCCGGTCAGAAATTATTTGGAGTGTTGTGTGTCATTCTGATCAGAATTTTAGAGGTGAGAAGCTTTTTAAAGTTCATTTGTGGGATCTGCGTATCACTGGATGGGCCAGCATTTAATATCCATTCCTATTTCTCCTTGAGAAGGTGGTGCTGAGCTTCTACCTTGAACCGTTGCAAACCATTTAGTGTAGGTACACCCAGGGCCATAGTGGATGCCTAAGTATTCTGCCCAGCTATGTTCCTTTTTTCAGACTTTCGAGCAGTTGATCCAACTGAATAGTTTGTTAATCCATTTCTGAGACCAGAAGGGCTTTTCTGTGAATCGACAGTGTTTTTTCATGATTATCATTAGACTTAGAATTCTAAACTTTCATTGAATTCAGATTCTACCATCTACAGTGGTGGGATTTAATCCCAAATCCCCAGAATATTGCCTAGGTCTCTTGAATACTGGTCCACCTTAATGAACTGAGTTCTATTTTATATTTCTTTGTAATTTGCTTGAAATGCTATAACCTGCAAGGCTATGGATGAAGTATTGAAAAGTGAGAGCTTTTCTTCAGTTGGCAAAAGTGAACAATGCTAAGCAGCTACCATTTGTGCTGTAAATTCCTGATTCCATGTTACCCCCCTCTCACTCAAGTTTCTTTTATTTACTTGTCGGATGCTATTGTTGTAAAAGCTAAAATTTGTTGCACAACCCCAATTATCTTTGAGCAGATGGTGGTGAACTACCTTTTTGAACCACTGTAGTCTGTGTGGTGTAGGTGTATCCACAGTACTTTTGGGATAGGAGTTCCAGGATTTTGACCCAGCAACTGTGAAGGAATGACTGTATTGTTCCAGGTCAAGATCCTGTGTAGCTCAGAGAGAAACTTGCAAGTGCGGGGTTGTATTCCCACGTATGTGTTGTCATTGTCCTTCTCGGTGGCAGAGTTTGCAGCTCTGGGAGGTGCAGTTGAACGAACCTTGGTGAGTTGGTAGAGTGAATCTCATATGTGGTACATACTGCTGCCACTGTCAGCTTTTGTTGGAGAGTATGAATTTTGAAGATCTTGGGTAAGGTGCTGATCCAGTGGGTGATTTGTTCTGCACGTCATTAAGCTTCTTGAACATTTTTGGAACTGCACTCAGCCACGTAAGTGGGTCATATTCCATCATAATCTTGGCTTGTGCCTAGTAGATGATGGACAGGCAGGGAGATGAGATTATATTATATTAGATTAGATTCCCTTCAGTGTGGAAACAGGCCCTTCAGCTCAAGTCCACACCAACCCTCTGAAGAGTAACCCACCCCCCTCTGACTAATGCACCTAACAACTATGTTCAATTTAGCATGGCCGAATCACCTGACCTGCACATCTTTGGAACGTGGGAGGAAACCTACACAGACACTGGGAGAATGGCTGGATTCGTTTAAGAAAGAGTTGGATAGAGCTCTTAAGGATAGTGGAATCAAGGGTTATTGAATTGCTAGCACTGTTCTGAATCCATGTGATTTAGCATATTGTTACTGTCACACCATATGATGGAGCAGGGTATTCTCAGTGAGAAGGTGGTATGGTGTCTTCCCAAGGACTGATACTGCTCCAATGCTGCCATTTACAGTTGTACCTGCGGCAGGAAGCTTGATGATGGTGAGGGCAAATAGGATTTTTCCTCTTATTGTTTCTTTCACCACCTTTCATCAAATTTGACAAATATGTCCTTCTGATTTGTCCCCCTTGGCCTTTTCTGAATCAATCTGGTGATGGACATTGAAATCAGAGTATATTCTGTGTTATCCTTCTTTCAAGTGATGTTTTTACATGGAGTACTGGTTCATTATCTGAGGGAGCACATTAGGTGGCACATAGTAGTATGCAGTCTTACCCAAGTTTGATATCATACTATGAAGCTTTGTGTCTAGAGCCAATATTGAGGACTTCAGGGCCATTCTCTCCCTAATTGTTGTAATTCTGTGCTACTGGTGTTCCTGTTGGAAGGGTAGAATAGAATGCAAGAAATGGTTGATGGAGCAATCTGAGGTCAGACTAACTGGTCTATAATTTTCTGTTTTCTCTCTCCCACCTTTCTTAAAAAGTGGTACAACATTAGCCACCCTCCAATCCGCAGGAACTGATCCCGAATCTATCGAACTCTGGGAAATAATCACCAACTCATCCACGATTTCTCGAGCCACCTCCTTCAGTACCCTGGGATGTAGACCATCAGGCCCCAGGGACTTATCAACCTTCAGACCTAACAGTCTCTCCAACACCAATTCCTGGCAAATATAAATTCCCTTAAGTTCAGGTCCTTCAGCCACTGTTACCTCGGAGATTGCTTGTGTCTTCCCCAGTGAACATAGATCTGAAGTACCAATTCAATTCTTCTGCCATTTCTTTGTTCCCCGTAATATATTCCCCTGTTTCTGACTTCAAGGGCCCGATTTTAGTCTTAACCATTTTTTTGCCTTTCACATACCTAAAAAAAAGCTTTTACTGTCCTCCTTTACATTTTTGGCCAGTTTACCTTCGTACCTCATTTTTTTCTCTGCGTATTTCCTGTAATTTTTTTTTTGGATGCATAGACCTCCGAGGTGCATGTGTGGCAGTGACTTCAGATCTGGAAGATTGGTGTCAGCATGCTAATCGCCATGCACAGATTGTTTGAAAGACTATGGTAAGGTATGAATTCTTGAGTATGACAGTCAGGCTATTGCTTGACCTGCCTATTACACAGCTGTCCCAGTTTTGGCAGGAGTTCCCAAGTATCAGTGCGAAGGACCTTATAGGCTTGACTGGGCAATATCTTTTTCAATGCCGGAGCTTACCAGGGAGAAGGCAATTCTGGATCTGGTATAATGCAATGAACCAGAATTGATCAGGGACCTCGAAGTGAAGGAGCCACTGGGAAGTGACCATAATACAATAAGCTTCAATCTGCAAGTTGAGAGGGAGAGGATACAATCGGAAGTGACAATATTTCTGTTGAATAAAGAGAACTATGGAGCTATGAGGGAGGAGCTGGCCAAAGTTCAATGGTGCAATACCTTAGCAGGGATGACAGTGGAGGAACAATGGCAGATATTTCTGTGTATAATGCAGAAGATGCAGGATCAGTTCATTCCAAAAAGGAAGAAGAAAGATCCTAGGAGGAGGCATGGGTGGCCATGGCTGATGAGGGAAGTTAAGAAACATAAAAAGTTAAAAGAGAAAAAGTATAACATAGCAAAGGTAAGTGGGAAAATGGAGGACTGGGAAGCTTTTAAAGAACAACAGAGGATTACTAAGAAGGAAATACGCAGAGAAAAAATGAGGTACGGAGGTAAACTGGCCAAAAATATAAAGGAGGACAGTAAAAGCTTTTTTTAGGTATGTGAAAGGCAAAAAAATGGTTAAGACTAAAATTGGACCCTTGAAGACAGAAACAGGTTGATATTACGGGAAACAAAGAAATGGCAGAAGAATTGAATTGGTACTTCAGATCTGTGTTCACTGGGGAAGACACAAGCAATCTCCCTGAGGTAACAGTGGCTGAAGGACCTGAACTTAAGGGAATTTATATTTGCCAGGAATTGGTGTTGGAGAGACTGTTAGGTCTGAAGGTTGATAAGTCCCTGGGGCCTGATGGTCTACATCCCAGGGTACTGAAGGAGGTGGCTCGAGAAATCGTGGATGCGTTGGTGATTATTTTCCAGAGTTCGATAGATTTGGGATCAGTTCCTGCGGATTGGAGGGTGGCTAATGTCGTACCACTTTTTAAGAAAGGTAGGAGAGAGAAAGCAGGAAATTATAGACCAGTTAGTCTGACCTCAGTGGTGGGAAAGATGCTGGAGTCTATTATAAAGGATGAAATTATGACACGTCTGGATAGCAGTAACAGGATAGGTCAGAGTCAGCATGGATTTATGAAGGGGAAATCATGCTTGACTAATCTTCTGGAATTTTTTGAGGATGTAACTCTGAAGATGGACAAGGGAAATCCAGTAGGTGTAGTGTACCTGGACTTTCAGAAAGCTTTTGATAAAGTCCCACATAGGAGGTTAGTGAGCAAAATTAGGGCGCATGGTATTGGGGGCAAAGTACTAACTTGGATTGAAAGTTGGTTGGCTGACAGGAAACAAAGAGTAGTGATAAACGGCTTCATTTCGGAATGTCAGGCAGTGACCAGTGGGATACCGCAGGGATCAGTGCTGGGACTGCAGCTTTTTACAATATATATTAATGATATAGAAGATGATATTAGTAATAACATTAGCAAATTTGGTCTCCAAATTTGAGGAAAGACATTCTGGCTATTGAGTGAGTGCAGCGTAGGTTCCTGGAATGGCGGGACTACCTTACGCTGAAAGACTGGAGCGACTGGGCTTGTATACCCTTGAGTTTAGAAGACTGAGAGGGGATCTGATTGAGTCATATAAAATTATTAAAGGATTAGTCACTCTGAAGGCAGGAAACATGTTTCCGCTGATGGGTGAGTGCCGAACCAGAGGACACAGCTTAAAAATACAGGGTAGGCCATTTAGGACAGAGATGAGGAGAAACTTCTTCACCCAGAGAGTGGTGGCTGTGTGGAATGCTCTGCCCCAGAGGGCAGTGGAGGCCCAGTCTCTGGATTCATTTAAGAAAGAGTTGGATAGAGCTCTCAAGGATAGTGGAATCAAGCGTTATAGAGATAAGGCAGGAACAGGCTACTGATTAAGGATGATCAGCCATGATCATATTGAATGGTGGTGCAGGCTCGAAGGGCAGAATGGCCTACTCCTGCACCTATTGACTATTGTCTATTGCCGGATGGCTCGATCTGCTTTTAGGGACATAGGAACAGGAATAAGTCATTCAACCTAGCGAACCAGCCAGCCTTTCAGTTAGATCATGGATCAGTTTCTACCTCAATGCCACTTTCCCACACTTTCACCATATCCCTAATATTGTTTGTTCCCAGAAACAAGTCGATTTCTGGTTTAAAGATGTTCAATGATTGACATAGCACAGCCCTTGGGAGTAGAGAATTCCAAAGATTCACCATCCTCTGAGTGAAGAAATTGCTCCTCATCTAGGTCTTAAATGGCCCAACCCTTGGGGCTGTGTCCTCTGATTCTAGAGTCACCAGTCAAGAGGAACATCCTACTTACATACACTTAGTCACACCCTGTGTAAGAGTTTTAGAAGTTTCAATTTGGTCACCTCTTATTCTTCAAATTCTAAGGAATACAGACACCACTTATTCATTCTCTCTTCACTCAACAATCCAGCCATGCTAGGGATTAATCTGATGAACTTCTATGACACGTATATCCTTCCTATAATAAGGAGACCAAAACTGTACACATATCTAGATGTGATTTCATTTTTGTTTGATTTTTTTGTAATAGTTTTTAATTCAACTGAATGGCTTGCTATCCCACATCAGAGGGCACTAATGAGTCCTAAGCATTGTACACGTAGGCCAGAATGGGTAAGGATAGCAGACTTCCTTTCCTTATTGACATTAGTGAACCAAGTGGGTTTTTAATGACCATCCTGTAGTTTCATGTAACTACTACTGAGACTTGTTTTTTCATTTCTGATTCGTTAAGTGATTTTTTTTGTGTTTTGAAATTGTCTTTCTGAATTAATAGCCTGGGTTTCTGGTTTTCCAGTCTTGTATTATTGCTCATATGCTACCCATATCCTCAAAAGTATTCAAAAACATTTTATCCAGCCAAATTGTTCCTGTTTGTGAAAGGTTCAATCATCAGAGAATGAGTTCAAAAATAAAATGCATGATGGAAGAATCGCATTCGTTGATTTGTGCAAGAAAGGTCAATCAACTTAGAGTCATGGAGTTGTACAGCACTGAGACAGACCCTTTGGCCCAAACTGGTCCATACTGACCAAAATGTCTGTGCATGCAAACCCATTTCCCTGCACTTGGCCCATTTTCTTCTCGAACATTCCTATCCATATATTTGTCCAAGTGCCTTTTTAAATGTTGTTAGTGTACCCGCCTTAACCACTTGCACTGGCAGCTCATTCCATACATGTACCACCCTCTGTGTAAAAAGAAAAGTTGCCCCTCAGGTGCCCTTTTATACTTTCCCCTCTAACCTTAAACTGATGCCCTCTAGTCCTTGATTCCTCAACTCTGGGGAAAAAGACTGAGTGCATTCACCCTTTCCATGCCTCATGATCTTTTACACTTTGATAAGTTCCCCCCTCAGCCTCTCCTTATATCTCAGACCCTTGAGACCTGGCAACATCCTTGTAAATTTCTTCTGCACTCTTCCCAGTTTAATAACATTCTTCGTATAGCAAGGTGACCAAAACTGAACAACAGCACTCCAAGTGCGGCCACACCAACGTCCTGTACAACCGCAATGTAACTTCTGAACTTCTGCACTCAGTGCCCTGCCTGATGAAGGCCAGTGTGCCAAACGTCTCCTTCACTGCTCTGTCTACCTGTCATTCCACTTTCAGAGAGCTGTGAACTGAACTCCAAGATGCCTGTGTTCCACTACACTCCTTAAGACCCTACCGTTCATCATGAAACTCCTACCTTGATTTGACTTTCCAAAATGCAAGGCCTGACACTTATCTATGTTAACTCCATTTGACACTTCTCAGCCCACTCCCCCAGCTGATTGAGGTCCTGCTGCAATTTCTGATAACCTTCCTCCCTGTACACAATACTGTCTATTTTAGTGTCATCTGCAAACTTACTAATCGTGCATTGCACATTCTCATCCATATCATTGATATAGATTACAAACAGTAATGGGCCCAGCACCGACCCCAGAGGCACTCCCCTAGTCACAGGCTTTCAGTCTGACAAATATCCTTCCACTATTACCCTCTGCTTCCTTCCATCAAGCTAATTGTGGATCCAGCTTCCCCTGGATTCCATATGATCTAACCTTCCAGAGCAGTCTACTGTGTGGAACCCTATCAAAGGCTTTACTGAAATCCATATAGACTACATCTGCCACCCTGCTCTCGTCAACCTACGTGGTCACTTCATCAAAGAATTCTAACAAACTCGAGAGGCATAATCTTCCACACAGAAAGCCATGCTTACTACTCCTAATCATTCCTGAAGAAGGGCCTGTGCCCGAAACGTCGAATCTCCTGTTCCCTGGATGCTGCCTGACCTGCTGTGCTGTTCCAGCAATAAAGTTTCAACTCCTAATCAAACCCTGTCATTCCAAATGCATGTATATCAACTCTCAGAATCTTCTCAAGTAACTTATCCACCACAGATGTTAGGCTTACTGGTCTGTAGCTCCCAGATTTTTCGTTGCAGCCCTTCATGAATAAGGACACAACATTTACTACTCTCTAGTCTTCCGGGACCTCACCCATGCTAATGATGATGCAAAAATATCAGCCAGGGCCCCTGCAATTTCTTCTCTTGCAGTGTTATTGGATATATCTGTCAAAGCCAGAAGATTTATCCACCTTCATACATTCTAATATGTCCAACACCACCTCTACTGTGATATGCACTGTCCCCAAGATATCACCACTAACTTCCCCAAGTTCCCAAGTCTTCATGTCTTTCCCATGGTAAACATAGAGGAGAAATATTCACTGAGAACCTTGGCCATCACCCCCTGCTGTTCTACACTTAGGTGTTCACTTTAGTCCTTGAAGGATCCTATTCTCTCTCGAGTTATTATTTTTCCTTTGTACTGCAAATGTCAGAAAACTGAAATGTTAAAAAGTAAATGAAATTCAGCTGTGTGATAACTAGATTGAATCAGAAAGGAGAAAAGTCACGTTAAGTCTTTAAGTTGCTGATGCTACTTCAGACATTTTTCCGATGCTGACATTTTATGTCTTTATTAAAAGACTTGTGGATTATTGCCATTGTGAGCTCGGAGTATGTATTTTCTTGTGAATGGAGAAGGGACTGAAGCGTATGGTAATAAAAGCAGCAGATGTCAAATTCAAACCATGTCACAGGATAGACTTATTGTCCCTTCACAAGCATCCAGTCTTTAACTGTTGTACCTTTTTAGAAAATCTTTTGTTTTTTTTTGCATTTTTCCCAAAAGCAGCTTAATTTTATTCTGAAATGGAATTCGTAAAAACAAATTATTTGGTGCTTATTATATTCAAATATGTTTTGGACAGGAAATAATGATCAGTTATATGAATTAGAGGCACATATGTTAATCCACCGGTCAAAGGGTTCCTAATTCAGTGCACCAGTTAAATAGTTCATGAACTTCATTGTAACTTATCTTCTGTGTGTCTCTGTTTTCCAAAATTTTGTTTCTTCTTACAGGAGTATTATTCCATGGATAAAGAAATTTGGAACCCATCCAACCACTGGCGAGGTAAAATTCCTTTACTTATGTACTTTCTGTTTTTCATTCAGTATAAAGGATTCACAAAAATCTTTCCAATTATATCAAAAGAGAAAGGATACTCATGGGTATAGTGAGTTGTTTTTTAAAAAAAATTAGAATAAGGAAGTGGAGTAATGAATTGTAGAGCAAGAGGATAACATACCTGACATTTCGGGAGAACTCGTGGTGCATTAAAAATAATCTCTATGAAGTTAACAGAGATGGAAACAGTATTAGAAGAAATCCAGGCACTAAAGATGGAAGATTTTTCAAAGCCTGCTGGTTTCTGCCACAGGATCTTTCAAATATTCCTTGAATTTGGAGTAGTCCGTTCTGGCTGCAAAATTTTGAGCATAACTATATTATTTAAGAACGATAAGAGAATGTAAAAAGTTATAGATCTGCTTGTTTGATAACTTTGGATGGAAAGTTGACTAGATTCCCTACAGTGTGGAAACAGGCCCTTCAGCCCAATTAGTCCACGCCGACCCTCCGAAGAGGAGTAACCCACCCAGACCCATTCCCCCTAACTAATGCACCTAACTCTACGGGCAATTTAGCATGACCAATTCACCTAGCCTTAACATTTTTGGACTGTGGGAGGAAACCAGAACATCTGGAGGAAACTCACGCAGACACTGGGAGAATGTGTAAACTCCACACAGACAGTCACCCGAGGTTGGAATCGAACCTGGGTCCCTGGTGTTGAGAGTCAGCAGTGCTAACCACTGAGCCACCGTGCCGCCAAGTTATTGAAACCTATAAAAAGGAACAGAATGACTTGGAGGAATAAGGCTGATCAGAATTAATTACTGTGTATTTGTAAAAACAAGATCATGTGTAATCTACTTTTTAGAACATTTAAAGAAATAACAGCAGTAATAAACAGGAAAATGTCTATCAACCTAGTTTTATATGGAGTTCCAAAGGGTATCTGTCGGAGAATTGAGCCCAATTGATCAGAGACCACAAACAAGGATCGTAGTGAAATTGACAAACGGTTTATTAAACAAAGTGATATCTTGGAAAAGAAATTAACCTGGCTGACAGAACTGATTCTCTGCACAGATGGCCAAATGCTCTTCCCAGAACAGAACGTGCAGGCATGTTTATAGGGGTACAACACAAAAAGGTGATAATTGTAAAGCAGTTACAGTACAATGATGAAAATTGTAAAGAGGTTAAAACAAGAATAAACTGAATGGAAATTAAGCAAACGTCCTGCGGTAGCAATTCATTTGTAATTGACACAGGAGATTCCAGCCATCTCTGAGAGTGGGTGAGAATGTCTTTTAGAGGATTCTTCATTGTATTTCCCATCCACGTGAATATTTGTAAATGCCCCTTCTCCTGGCATTCAGTTGTGTCCATTGTGTTCCTCCTGTGATTGAAGTCTTCCAGGGTGTCTCAGTCTGCCTCTTTGTTTCTGCGGTATCGGTTTCAATGGGAAAGGAACCTGCCCTTAAGGTATTGGAACTGCAGTACTAATCTGGGCTGGGAGCTGAATATGAAAACTGTTTTAGGAAGTGTATTCTCTTGTCTGGGAATGGCTTAGCCATGTCTGGTTTTTTATGTTAACCCTGTTTGGCCAAGACTGGGCATTCTGGGTAGTTTCTGTATGTGTTGGCAGGCTTGATTTCTGTGTTTTACACGCCAGCTTCTGTGGTTTTTATGTGGCCACGCTGTGGGTGAGCAGGGTGGCAGATCTTTCCCCCACAGCATCCAATAAAATTTCACTTATGGGCAACTTTTTCCTCTATGGAACTCAAAGGACACATAGCCTTGAAATCTGAATCAGGCCTTTGAAGAGAGAATTTTGGAAACATTTTTCATGTAAAGAGTGATAGAAATGTAGAACAGTCTTGTACAAAAAAAGGCAGTAGGCACTAATTTAATTGTTAATTTTAAGTAAATAGCTCTGTAGAGTTTTGCTTTCCAAAATATTAATGTTTTTTAAAAAATCTTGACGCAAGTGTTATTGGAATACTGAAAAGAAACAGTCTAGATAAAACCAATGATGTGCTGATTGTCTCTTGGAAATGGTGTGTGTTGATTACCAAACTGATTTTGCCAGGTAATTGTATTTATAATATAAATCGGCCGTGAGCTCATTGATGAACAGGCACAAGAGTCCCATCATAGTCTCTCGCTGCTGAACTTCTTTCCTAATTCTACTGATGTCATTTGTACCTTGTATATTGTTAGGCTTAAAGTACTTAACAGGTTCCTTAAGGTCTGATCAAAATGATTACAAGAAGACACCTGCACTTGTATATAGGGGAAAGTGAAGACTGCAGATGCTGGAGATCAGAGCTGAAAATGTGTTGCTGGAAAAGCGCAGCAGGTCAGGCAGCATCCAAGGAACAGGAAAATCGACGTTTCGGGCATAAGCCCTTCTTCAGGAATAGCCCATTACTGAAGAAGGGCTCATGCCCGAAACGTCTATTCTCCTGCTGCGCTTTTCCAGCAACACATTTTCTGCACTTGTATATAAGCTAATTTATTAGCTTAATCTAATTAATATATATACAAATTTAACGAGCATATCTATTAATTTAAACTGCTTTATACACATTCACACTAATAATCCTTCACGCCAGGGATGTTGGACAGCTGGCACTTGGAGCTTTATCTCAGATTCCATGGCATTGCTTTCCTGAAACTCAGACCAATGGTGACGGCCCATGGCCCCAGTCTCACAAACCTGGCCCAATAGGGAGTGCTCAACAAGTTGACAAAGTCTCTGACGTTCATACTATTCTGGTTACATGCTCTATCGCCAGTTTGAGTATTTTCAGTACTTTTCCAGGCATTCTACTGTGCGGCACACAAGTTGAAAACCTCTCCAGATTGCTCTATGTTAACTACATAAAAGAATGATTTGGAGATGCTGGTGTTGGACTGGGGTGGACAAAGTTAAAAATCACACAACACCAAGTTATGGTCCAACACGTTTATTTGGAAGCATTAGCTTTCGAAGCAATGCTTCTTCATCAGGTGTTTGTGGAAGGAGCAGTGCTGCGAAAGCCAGTGCTTCCAGATAAACCTGTTGGACTATATCCTGGTGTTGTGTGATTTTTAATTGTTGTTTCCACAGACAGTGAAGGTCATGCAACCAAAACAAGCTGTTTTTGACATCAGGCCTATTATCATATATTTTGTTGTTATGTCTCATTGTCATATCCAGTTAACCCTTAACCAATAACCCATCATGGTGTGGTTTGGAGAATATCACTTTTAAACCCACCACTACATCCTGGTGTACCCCATTTGGTCCAAATGTCCTGTTTTGTTGCTGATTAATCTATGTAATATTGTGATCTCTGTGAAATTAAATATTGTAAATAAATGCATTAATAAGCATTCTATGATACTGGCCTTCAGTGTTTTTACCTCTAAGTTAATTTCCTTGTTCTGGAAAAAGGCTCAAGAATGCACATGGCTAATACAGAAGTAAAACATAGGTGATGCTACAAATCTGACATAACAACAGAAGATCAGACAGCATCTTTAGCAGAAGAAATAATTCTAACCAGTGAGTATCAACCTAACTGTCAACTCTGTTTCTTTCTCCACACATATTGCCTGGTCTGAGATTTTCCCAGGGTTTCCTACACTTATTCCGCAAAAAGTTGATGTCAGTGATTTTTCTTTTGAATAAGAAAGGCAGATTTTGAGATGTGGTCACCAGGTGCTGGTTCATGCAGTCTCCCAGATTTGCAATTGAAATGTGACAGCAGTTGAAAGTATGTCCACTATGAAAGAAAGAACCTGCATTCGCTACAGCACCTTTCACGTTCTTAAAACATCTCACAGGCAAATCTTTATTTTAGAAATGGCTGCAAGTTCTGCAGCGCAAAGGCATTGCAAAGAGGAACCTGACATATTTGAAAAGCAACAGACATTTTTAAGACTAACACAGTCGTCTACTTTGTGTTTTTCTGAATGTTCTGTTTATATTTCCAATCAGGCTTATGATTTACTGTAGCAGGGCGGGCGAAGTGAAGAAGTGATGGCTGTAACCTACTTATCTGTCAAGCAGGAAGTGTTAGCGGCATATTTGATGTGGTTTGATTTATTATTGTCACATTACCTAGGTACAGTGAAAAACTTTGATTTGAGTGCAATGCAGGCAGATCATACCAAACAAAGTGCATAAGGGTAATAAACAGAGTGAGGAACACAATGTTACGGCTGCAGAGAAAGTGCATAGAGCGCAACATCAACGTAAAAGTTAAAATTTGAGATGTCCATTCAGAAGTCTAATAATAGCAGGAAAGAAAAACTGTTCTTGAATCTATTCGTACGTGTAACAGGGTGGAAGAGAGTATAACCGGATGGGAGGAGTCTTTTCATTATGTTGGTTGCTTTTCCAAGGCAACAGGAAGTACAGATGGAGGCAAAGAATGGAAAATGTGCATACAGATGCTTCCTGCAGCCTATCGTGCCCACTAGGTATCATGGATGGTATGTGATAAGCAGGGGCCAGTTTGGCATTATGGATAAACACTCCTTTTGGTCACAGCTGCCCTGTAATAAATGTTGCAAACAAATCAAGGCTGATGTAATTCTATCTTTCAAAACATTTAAAGAAAACTAATGATGTGAACACTCAGTGGTATTTTGTGAAAAACCTTTACTCATGACTCCTGCAAACTCTGATTTTTTGGAAATCCATTCGAGCTATCAGAAGTAAATTAGCTTTAGTGGAAAATGAGTGTCACTGGTTTGGATTAGAAAGTGAGAGGTAATTGAGCCCCAAGTACCGTACCATATCGGCTGTGGTTCAGTAGCAGTACAATGCAATCAACTAGATCATTAGTTGCGTTCCCTCAGTAATACTCTAGCTATAACAGCACAGCATCAGGTGCAGATGCAGAGAATAGTATCAGTTGTCATTCACCAGTAATAGTTATATTATCTGGAGTATTATTGCATCCACAGTACTGTAATGTCTTTGGGGCATGCTTTAGTAAATCTGCTATACTGTACCAACTGGAATATGAGGCACAATGCAATACTGCTGCACTATAGCTGATACAGGAAAGCTGCGCATTACAGTTGATATTGCATTGCCAGTGTACTTTAGCTGAGAGCTAAAACTTTTTAAAGACTAATTTAGCCATTTGACAGCATTTTTAAATTTCCCACTAGAATCATAAAGCCCATGCCCACATTGCCATGAAGTCAGTTTAAACATCACCATCTCTTAAAATAGTGCAACTTTTCTCAATTTTCCCATAACTGTCCCATAAGGTTTGTGTAAATTTCTTGGGACTTTTCAAGGGAACACAGCATCTGGTTACAGTGCAGAATGGTGAGGAACCTGGGAGCGAATAAGTGCTATGTGAGGCAGCAATGAGCAAACAATTGGAATGCTGGACTGTATTATGTAATCCATCAAGTACATGAGAGGGAATGCCATCCTATAGCCATACAGTGCTCTGGTTAAATTCTGCCTTGAACATGGCATCCAGTGATAAGATTGGGATGGAGCATTCAAATGGTGGCTGAGGTGAAATGATGATGCTGAAATATGTCATGGAAGAATAGACTGGAAAAACTGCAGCACCTTTGTGTTGTATGGAAACAGCTAAGAAGGGAACCTTTTGAGGCCTATCATTTTGATGCTGAACAGCACAGAGAAAATTTAGAACACCATTTAGAGTAATACAAGTTATAAGTAAAATGCATGTGCAGAAAAAATATTGAGAAACCATGTCAGGCTGAACTTCAAGGACCACCTGCACAACAATTTGGTGGGGACAATACAATCCTTGTATTCAATCAAGATACATCCAATGACAGGGATGCAATGATTTTTATTCATGTGAATAGATGAGCTCAGAAAGCTGAATTGAGAGTGGGGTGCTGGAAAAGCACAGCATGGTCAGGCAACACACAAGGAGCAGGAGAATCGACCTTTCGGGTATAAGCCCTTCATCAGAAAGCTGAATGTTAAGCCTCTTCTATATTTATGTTCTAGTCCTTACAAAGCAATAGGTTTGCAATGAGTTTGTTTATGCATTTTTCTTCCACTAGATGGTAGTCTTAAGCTGCTGAAAACTTCCTTGTGTCAACCTTAACATGATGTTACAAGTTCCTTATTTAGTTCCCTATTTGTGCACTCAGTGTCCGTACGCAGGCAGGCAAATTGCCTGAATCCTGGCCTCTCCCACTACTGCTGTGTAACAGTTTATGACAGTAATCATACAGACATCTCAGTGTGATCTGGTCTGTCCTTTTGCATGCTATAGGGAAACTCTTCGACTTAATTTGGCTGGAGTGCCGCAGGTCAGATCAAAATCTTGCTATGTGAGGAATTAAGAGAGTGAGTTTTTTTTTCCTTACTGTGCTGTGCACAACACACTGGACCTCCAGATTGGAGGGCAAATTATGGTGCCAAGGTGCTACTAATGGTTGGAAATTGTCAGGTAGAAGCTTGGGAGCAGGTGATCTATTATACTACTTTAGGACCACTGTAGAACTTGTACAAAATAAAATTTGTTCATACACCAAGCACACAAAATGTTATAATCGAAACATTTTGGAGCAGGGTATGTTTGTATATGTGTTGGATCACACTTAATCGTAGAGTTATTGGGTCAGTTGAATAACTGAGTGGTAGTGAGTGTATGAATTTAGCAGAGCTTAAGGACAGCCCATACTCTTGTAATGCTTTGTATGTAAAGGATGACAAACAAATACCTTGTGCTCTCTGCTATTTGCCCCCAAATTAATAAGCCTCATTACAATCCACTGACTGTGTTTCCTCAAGCCGTCTGTGAATCAATAATACTACAACACACATTCTGCTCAAGATTATTCTGCTCAAGTGTTTCAAAAGTGACACTGTAATTATCTCAACAAATAAGTTAAACTCTGAGCTGTCAGCAGCATTGCACCTTCAGTCACATTTAATTTTGAAGTTTAGATTCTTTCCGTTTTGCCTCTGACTTGACTAATTGTTAAACAATGTGAAGATAATTTATAATCCCAACAGCTATTGGGATATATCTGAGGTGGCGTTTTATTGATTAGGAGGATTAGTCAGAAAGTAGTGGGTTGAAGCCGACGGTCAATGTTCTTGTGGTTTAGCCTTTGTGGAGTAAAAACCTTGGACCTAAACTTCAAAATATTTGTGAAGTCAATGACTAAATTTAGTTGAGTGTTAATGCAGATTAAGGATGGGAATGTGATTATTAACCAGGCAGTTAGGGGATAAAGGTTTTAAACATTTGTTCAGGAGGTATGAATATTACCATCCCTAACTGTCCACGAGAAGATGATGATGAGCTGCCTTTTTGAACTGTAGTAATCCCTGTGGTGTAGGTGCATCTGCAATGCTGTTGGGCAGAGAGTTCCAGTGACAGTGAAGGATATAGTTCCAAGAAAGGATAATGAGCAGCTTGGAGGGGAACTTGTATGTGATCTTCCCATACATTTCCTGTCCTTGTCCTTCTAGATGTTAGTGATTTGGAAAGTGCTGTCTAAGGGGCCTTGGTGAATTTCTATACCATATCTTGTAGATTGTATCTGCTGCCACTGCATTGATTGTGGGTATTGTAAATGTTTGTAGATAGGGTGCCAGTCAAGCAGGTTACTTTGTCTTGGATGGTGCCAAGCTTCTTAAGTGATATTGGAGTGGTATTCATCTAAGCAAGTGATGGGTATTCCTTTGCACTTCTGAGCTGTGCTTTGAGAGATGGTGACAGGCATTGGGAAGTCAGGAGGTAACTTACTCGCTGCAAGATTCCTAGTCTCTAAACTAGTCTTGTAATTACTGCAGCTACCTGGCTGGTCCAGTTCAGTTTCTGATCACTGATAAACCCAGAATGTAGATAAGGCAAGATTCAGAGATGGTAAGGCCATTAAATGTCAAGAAGCAATGGTTAGATTCTCTCTCGTTGGAGATGGCCATTGCATTAAACTCCTGAATAGTCAGCTCAAGCCTGGAAAGTATCCACTTGTTGCTGTATTTGAACTGGATTTGCTTTAGTATCTGAGGAGTGGTGATAGGAGGACCAACCTCTCAGAGATTCTATCTGTCCCATTCTTATTACCCCACTCAAACTCTGAGATTTCTTGCTCTCATGAAGATGCCTGTAGCTGTATTTGTTCAGCCTCGAAAAGATAGAAGAAATATAATGTATAGTAATATTTTATGGGGACAGATTTTTCTGGATTTTCCATTCCTGTCTATGATGTCTTGCTGGTGATTGTGGTAGTTTGAGATTGCTTTCACCTGCCACTCCTGGGTGTATTAAACCCTGGAGAGTTCCTTGGCCAATGATGTAGTTGTAGGAAGTGAACTGTTTTCATATGGTGCTCTGGCTATGACAGATGAGGCATGATCCAGATAAGAACTGTCCCAACCAACTAGAAAATGGCAAAGAAGGATGATTTATTCGCTATGACCTAGTCATTGACTGCAGACAAGTTACGAAGAATGAGGAGGGATAGCTTAGTTTTGTCTCAGTAATGCCTTTTGATAAGAACTATTTCAGTATTGTGGTAGGGCAGAAGCCTGATTTGAGAAATTCAGTCATGGAAAATGGGCATTGATTGGGAAGTAACAATGTGTAGAAAAAAGATTGGGAAGGAAAGGAGGATGGAGGTGGAGCAATAGATTGCAGTGATGGTGCAATCACAAGTTGTGATATTTTGAGAAGAGGGTTGTTGCCAGAAAGCTGAGAAGATTTAAGCCCAAAGTACTCAGCCTTTCACCATAGGACGTTACCAGCATCAATCTAGTTGAACCTTCACCGTATTATCACTCAAGGCACATCTATGTGCTACATTAGATAGATATCAAGAAAAAAACTGCACAGTACTCCAGATGTAGTTCATTTTTGTTCATTATACTCGTCCACCTAAATTTCTCCTAGCATCAATTTTTAAACTTTTCACACCTTTATACTTAAAAAAGCTTTTCTATTATTATCAATAAACAAGTTTACACTTCACTCATATTATAATCTACCTTCTTGCCAATTAATTTAAGCTGTTGATATCTCTTTGCACCTTCTTTGTGTTTTGCTCATCAAAGTACTTCTTGGTCTGTTTGGCTATTTGCAACATTAATAAATTATAAACAATGTCCCATTACTCATTCCTACATGCTCCCATCAGTCACAGCCTCATTCTTTGAGATGCCTAGTTTATCCCAACTATGCTCTGTGTGGTAACTTACCCCATCCCTGCTGATACTCTGAAATCCATGAGCCCTTATCTTGCACAGTAACTGGGTGGCAACTTATCACATGTTTTCTAGAAATCCAAATGCACTATAACTCCTGGAACCACATTTTGATCTATCCATCTTGTTACAGTCTCAAAAACACTAATAAGCTTTTCAAAATCAGTTTCCATTTTGTAAAATCTTTAGATTGTCTGTCTATTTTGTGATTTTATTAGGTATGTTATTAAGCCTCCTTGATAAATTCCTGCTGTTGTCATGTGTTTTATTCAGTATGCCCTTTCTATAAATATTTGAAAAATCATAAACAATGGATCCATCATCTCTGCAGCTACCTTTTTTAAAACCCTAGGATGCAGGGAGTGTAAGTTTCTCTCCTGATATAAACTATTTGATTTATCTCCTCCTTATTGGCTCCTTGCTTGTGTTCTGTTTCTGGTGTGTAACTTGGTCTGTTTAGAAATATAATTGTGTCTATTCACAAAATATAAGAGCTTTTACAGGGACATAACAAGGAGGAGAGTAGCTAAAATGAACTGCTCCCAAAGAGGCAGGAGATATTATTGGAGGCATAAGAATGTTGAACAAATGTTTATTTTAGCTACTCTCCTTGCTATGTCCCTGTGAAAGCTCTTATAACCATTGGGGCACTTTTTATTCTGAAAATGGTTCCTATTTTCCAGGCCACATGTAGCCAAGAAAATCCAATTATGGAGTAAGAGATTGATTTTATGCATTTAGCACAATAATGTACAAATTTCTATTGATTTATACATATTGTCTTATATTATACATCTGACTTGCTTTGTTCTGGTGCTGTACTGCATGCAATCTTAAATTTCCAGGTTGTTGTACCTCATTTTTCAAATGATTTTGTGTGGCCACTTTGGTGGTTAGATCTGCACACTGAAGGTTGTGTTTCTAAAATGATGGCACCAAATTGTGCTGTCTGTTGGTTCACAATTTTGAATGTTTTCTTTTCATTTCTTCTCCCCCAGTTAATCATTGCTTTTGACTGATGCAGCAGGGGGCTGTGGATAAAGATGTCATCATTCAGTCCCTGCATTTGAAAACATGGGAAAAATGATTAGGAAACTAAGCACAATAACTTTTTGTTCATTTTTGTTCTTAAAAACTTGAAACTTGAGTTTTGGGTCAGATGTACTTTTTCAGTTGACTGTGATGATAAGAATGTTGAAAAGCATTCCTTTTGTCACGAAAATTTAAAAACAAATAGTTAGCAAGAGACAGATAATTTTAAACATTCTGGCATGCTTCAGTTAATAATTGTTTTCAGTTTGGAAGTTTATAATTTTTTTGTAATATTAGCTGAATTGAAAATCCGGAGAGCTTTGTTACAATGAGCTTTGTTTGTTCTCTTTGTTCAAACATGTTCTCGTGTGATTTTAATACACTTCTTTTGAGTTCCTGCCCTTCTGTGAAGTGCTGAGTGAGAAAATATTCATTAACCCTTGGCATGCCATTACATTACTAATTACATATATGAGTTGCAGAAAGATAAACATTATTCCAGTTGATGTAGTTGGTAGAAGTTGAAACTGAGGCTCCTTTGCTGATTCACCCAGCCAATCTTGCTGAAAAGCTCACCATTGGCGTATGATTGGATTTGGCTCCAATCCCCTTGGTTACTGAGGTTGAATACCCTTTTGACAACCATAGTCGTATTGCATGGAAACAGACCCTTTAGTCCAACCAGTCCATGCCGAACATAATTCCAAATGAAACTTGTACTACCTGCCTGTTCCTAGCCCATATCCCTCCAAACCTTTCATATTCATGTACAGAGGAACTTCGATTACTTAACAGAAAACTCTGAGCCCTGGAGGAAAGGCATTGAATCAATTAACCAAATAATCAATTATCTGAACGAAGTGGTGCCCACCCATCTCATTCAAATAATCGCGATTCCTCTGTACATATCTAAATTTCTTTTAAACATTGTAGCTGTCCTGACATCTACCACTTCTTCAGGAAGTTCATTCCTCATGTGAACTTGTGTGTAAAAAAAAAAAGTTGCCCCTCATGTATTTTTTCAATCTCTCTCTTCTCACCTTAAAGATTTGCCTCCTAGTCTTTAGATCTCCCATCCTAGGGAAAAAGGCAACCACCACTAACTCTATTTGCACCCCGCATTATTTTATAAACTTCTATGAGGTCACCTGTCAACCTCCTATGCTCCAGTGAAATAAGTCCCAGCCTTTCCTGCATTTCTTTATAACTCAAACCTTCTATCCCCGATAAACATCCTGGTAAATCTCTTCTGAACTCTCACCAGCTTACTAATATCCTTCCTATCACTGGGCGACCAGAACTGGACACAGTTTTCCAGACGAGGTCTCACGAATGTCCTGTACACCCTCAACATGGCTTCCCAATTCAGGGATAACTTATCAAAACAGCACTGAGCTAGTATACTGGCCACTGGTCAGGTAAATCTTCAGCAGAATATAGAGCTACACACAGTGAATTGATGCCTTTCAGGAGAAAGCAGATGGTAGAAAAACTTGAGTTGGGCAAGTAGAAAAGCTACAGTAATAGGCCATAAATAATTGAGATTCATCAGTATAAGATCGAGCCTAACTTTGAAATCACTGGATAAGGACAAAAGAAAAAAGTGTACATTTATAAAGCATCATTTGCAACCTTGTGATATCCAAAATTCTTTGCAGCAAATTGAATACTTTATAAATATAGTCATTGTTACAATCTAACAAATTTAGCAGTCCAGTTTGTGTACAGCAAACTCTCAAACAGCAATGTTATCATGACCAAATAATCTCTTTTTGTAATTCTGGGAGAGAGATAAATATTGGCCAAGACACACATCTTTTTTTCAGTATTACGATAGTTAAGCAGCAGAGATTTTCTATTAATTACAAAATATTTAAAAATTGCAGTCACGATTTTCCTGTGTGTATGTGTGCTGTTTTTGAGAACTGTTGCATGCTTCAATTAATGGAGCTGCTTCACACTTGGGTTCTTGGGTCTGGTTGTAGTGTTGTCCTTTTACAATGCTGCTGAACTGCAGCAGGTTGAGACATGTTTGCCCAGTGTACACCATAATCCCCAAGAGTCTAGTTATGCAGCATTGTGCTTTATTTTGAAGGTGTTGAGCTTCTTGAGGTTAGAGCTATAGGAGATCATTGTGATCCAAAGTAGTGTATTTACCTCTGTGCCATTTGCACAGTTTGTATTCGACTGTTGTCAAGCTGATAAAAACCTTTAATCAAATAATTTTTAGTGCCATATATTTAGTGATCCAATCAAAATTGCTTCAGATACACAGGGAAATATTCAAAACCTAGGGATGTTTAACATAGTGCACTTAATTGAGAGACTGAGAATTCTCTCAATTAGAATTCTAATTATCATTTAGAATTGAGAAATGCTAAACAGTTAAATGAGCAATAAATGGTTTATAATTCCTCTGAACTCCAAACGTTTCTTTTTGGAAAGAGGTTTATTTTTCCAAACTGAATCTTGACCTTGAGTTTCTATTAGAAGCAAATTGCATTCATGTAGCATTATTATGTAGAAAACTTCCTCGGAGTCTTTGGAGTAGACAGGCTGTGCTTGTGATAGAGTTAGTAAAGGTGACCGGATTGGAAAGGTTACATAAAACATAGTTTCAAAAGAATAGCAGTTGGGAAAGGTCCTTGTGTACTGTGCTGTGTATGTTTATGCTTAGCCAAGTGGATTCATAAAGAATTGACAACAAAACATGCAGGGAGTTCTGGGCAATTAAGTACAACAAGTGTGTTGTGTCTCATCCTCCAGGATGTAGCAAGCATATATTGTTTATCGTAATGTTCTGAAAATGCGTGGCTTGCCTGTCCAATATTGAAACAACTAATATTGATATCTCTAAGAGAACAGTCTGTTTCAATGTCCATTAAACCCTTCAGCTCTTCATTGCAAGTGGATTATGTTTTAACGCTGTCTTACTTTGATCATAGTTCAGTGTGAAAAATGTTTGAACCTGAAATTGTCAGTCATATGTCACTGCTTATGTGCTCACTTTGGTGCCCCTCAGTGAGTGCGTTGTAAATAAATCTAAAGGTGACAGTAGCCCCGAAGTGGGAGAAATAGTTGTATTTCATACGTTATTTATTCCTCAAAGGTCTCAAAGGTTTTGAATGGAAGCCTAAATTCTGGGAAGTGAAAATGGCATTTTCTGGTGGACTTTGTGCTAATGAGGTTAGGAATAGTTTGCACCATTATTATGCGAATGTAATTTGCCTGTTGAATGTGATGGCGAGTATTCTATTTAAACAGTGTTTGTTTTGTTTTCCATGTTATCCGTTGGCAGTAGCTGAGTAGCATCCACTTTTCAGCTCATTAATGCATCTTGCATCCTCTGAATTTGTTCAGCTGAAATTTCCGTTGATCTGCTTGTTCTATTTCTCTTCTATAATTTTTCAGCTGTTGAACTGAGATTTTGACTTCAACTGCTGTTGTGATGTAGTCAATCCTGCTGTTTGTGTTCAGTTTTTTTTTGTAAATATATTTATTTGCAAATTTTTTTAACTTTACAAACATATAATATTATTGAAAAAAAACAAATATCATTATAATAAAAAGAAAAAAAACACAAATTACAATACAATGACTATCTACTAATCATTAACCTACCCTATAATACAAAGCAAACCCTAACACTGTGCAAAGCAACACCAAAAAAAGGAAGAAAAGCAAAAAATAACAAAAAAACCCCACAAAATACAGAACATCTATGCTTGGCGCAAAGCTCTTGGCAATATCAATGGAAGTCTTTGAGATTGCATGTAGATTAACCTCTTAATTTGAAGCCACTTTTGTTTTGTATTGAATATGGTCTTCATGCTTACATTCCATACACCATAGGGTGGAAATGGCAAGCAAGAACAAGATCTCGTCCATTATAAGCAATGCAGTTAATGTCTTGTCAGTAGTAACTTTGAAATTAATGGTAATACAAATGCCTAATGATCTGTTTTAGCTAAATTAAACTAATGTCTATTTTAAGCATGCATGTTTTGAGTACTACAGACTATATTGAACAAAAATTCCAAAGCACTGCAGATGCTGAAATTCAGAAAGAAAATCAGAAATTGCTGAAAAATCTCAGCAGTTTTGATTATTAGCATGCAGTCCTCGCAGTGCTCACCTGGAATGGTTGGGTGCAGAGTAAAGTGCTATCTACACTTAAATTTGTGATGCTGAAATAAATAGCTGTATATATGGCATTGGCAATTCAAAGCTTTATGAATAATCAAAAAATTAAATTCAAATGTAGATGATTAGGTAACACTGTTGCATGACAGGTAGGACATTTCAAGAGGGCAGTGCTGAGTGGGAGGGTTGGATCTGGGATAAGGTGGGGGGAGGGGAGATGAGGAAAGTGGCGAAATTAACATTGATCCATTGTGGGTTGGGATATCTGGTCAGCATGGACGAGTTGGACCGAAGGGTCTATTTCTGTGTTGTGGGCGGCACGGTGGCACAGTGGTTAGCACTGCTGCCTCACAGCGCCAGAGACCCAGGTTCAATTCCCGACTCAGGCGACTGACTGTGTGGAGTTTGCACATTCTCCCCGTGTCTGCGTGGGTTTTCTCCGGGTGCTCCGGTTTCCTCCCACAGTCACAAAGATGTGCGGGTCAGGTGAATTGGCCATGCTAAATTGCCCGTAGTGTTAGGTTAAAGGGGTAAATGTAGGGGTATGGGTGGGTTGCGCTTCGGCGGGTGGGTGTGGACTTGTTGGGCCGAAGGGCCTGTTTCTACACTGTAAGTAATCTAATCTAATCTAAATAAAACTCTATGGTTAGAAGGTCCCAAGGTGAAAGATGAGATGTTCTTCCACCACGTGTCGGGTGGCTAGGATTTGGTGGTGGAGGAGGCCCAGGACTTGCATGTCCTTGGGGGAGTGGGAGGGGGAGTTGAAGTGTTCGGCTACAGGGTGGTGGAGTTGATTGGTGCGTGTGTCCCGGAGATGTTCTCTGAAACTTTCTCCCTTTAGTCGGCAACAAGAATGCCATCCTGTGAGAAAATATACCAAATTATACATTATAGCTACAATCTTAATACAAGTAACATTATTAAGGAAGCTAGTTTAACTATGCGAGTAGGGAAACCACTTCTATGTTGTATGTTTGGGGAGAAAAATAAGTACTTTTCATTTTTGCTGACTGGGTCAATGAGCCATCTACTATTTTACTGAATGATATGTGATTTTACAAAGACTTGCCTGATCTCATGAGGATGGTTTCTGAAGGATGCTACATTTTGCTTCAACACCTCAATCCAGGGAATGCGGAAAATGAGAGAGAATTTGCAATCCAGTATGCATCTCCAGCTGATGTATGCTTGAACTTCAGGGGAGAATAAGACTGGCTTGAGCTTGAAAAGTCAGCTCATGTTTATTATCAAGACTTTTCATGAGGAAAAGTTAACTAATTGAAGGGCTGTTATGCCTGGGCATGAATCACTGTTTTTTAGGAAATGGGTGAAATATATCAATAAAAAGTTGTGCTATGCTGATGCATGAAGTTTGGCCTGATCCAAGAGAACCCATAGCTACAATTGAAGCTCCACCCAGAGTTTTAATAGCTTCTTTGCCATAACCAGAAATTGCTGACTGTCCACAGGTGTGATGACAGCAACAATGCTTTTGTAACATGCAGCACTTTTAATTGAAAACACCTCACTGTTTGGTAAACACACTTCACCTGTATACTTACTTGAAATTGCAATTTATTGCAAAGTGACTCAGCATTTCTCTTCCATTAACATCTGACTTAAATTTAGGAGACACAGCTCAAGGCAGTAGTAGGAGGTTTCTGCAGCGGTTGCAAATAGTACTTTGTTATTGTTGTGCCGAAGAAGTTCATTACAACCTAAACAATACATTTTGGGCCTCCAGACCAACCTCTGCTTTCTTCAAGTCTGCATCCAAGCCAGTGCCTGACCTTTGTGAGCTACCCCTCCTTTCCCACCAGAATATGGTTGGGTACTGCTTCCCCTTTGCCATGAGGAGATTTGGGAAAGCCGATTGCGTTGACTGGGCTTGATTTCTTCTTTTGACATCATTTGACCATTCTGCTGGGTTGAGCTGATCATGATGACAGTTCCCCTGCATAAATTTAGCGTTCTTACCCATGTTACACAGCGTTTTAGCCGATCGATAATGAACAGTAATCGAAGAAGTAAAACATGTTGTCTCAATTATTTTACATTTATTGAAGTGTAAAACTGAAACTGCCAATTCATCACATATGCCTTGTGTGAATCATTGAAGTAATGACATTGAAATATCCTTAATAATCTGAATCTGTGTCTAGGTAATTAGAGTAGACACTACTATTGCTGTGGGAATGTTATTTGACATGGTGAATGGTCGGGTCTTAAGGAGTGTAGTGGAACACAGGAACCTTAGAGTTCAGGTTCACAGTTCTCTGAAAGTAGAGTTGCTGGTAAACAAGGCAATGAAGAAGGCTTTTGGCACATTGGCTTTCATCAGCCAGGGTGTTGAGTGTAGAAGTTGGGAAGTGATATTGCAGTTATATAGGATGTTGGTGAGGCTGTACTTGGACCACTGTGTTCAGTTTTGGTCACCTTGTTATAGGAAGAATGTTATTAAACTGGAAAGAGTGCAGAAGAAACTTACAAGGATATTGCCAGGATTCAAGGTTCTGAGATATAGGGAGAGGTTGGACAAGCTAGGACCTTTTTCTTTAAAGCATACGTGATTGAGGGGGGCTCTTACAGAATTGTATAAGACCATGAGAAGCATGGATAGGGTAATGCACTCAAGTCTTTTTCCCAGGGTTGAGGAATCGAGGACTAAAGGGCATCAGTTTAAGGTTAGAGGGGAAAGAATAGGATGTCTCCCGCCTCAGGCGACTGACTGTGTGGAGTTTGCACGTTCTCCCCGTGTCTGCGTGGGTTTCCTCCGGGTGCTCCGGTTTCCTCCCACAGTCCAAAAGATGTGCAGGGTCAGGTGAATTGGCCATGCTAAATTGCCCGTAGTGTTAGGTAAGGGGTAAATGTAGGGGTATGGGTGGGTTTCGCTTCGGCGGGTCGGTGTGGACTTGTTGGGCCGAAGGGCCTGTTTCCACACTGTAATGTAATGTAATCTAATCTAATAAAAGGGCACCAGAGGGGCAACCTGTTTTACACAGAAGTTGGTACACGTTTGGAATGAGCTGCCAGTGTCAGTGGTTGAGGTGGGTGCATTTGGACAAATATCTGGATAGGAAAGGATTAGAAAGATACGGGCCAAGTGCGGGAAATGGGGTTAGTGTGGATAGACATTTTGGTCAGCATGGACCAGTTTGGACCAAAGGGCCTGTCTCTGTGCTGTAGGACTCTGAGTCGATGACATTCCATAATTCTAAAATGAACTCTTCAGGGTTAGTCACGCTATCTAATAGTACTTATAAAGTTATACCTTTGTTAAAAATCCAAAGCATAAAGCTATAACCTTTCGAAGGGATTTTACAGCAAGATTAACTGAATTACTGTGAAAGTAGAAGTTTCCATCAATTTTTAAATTTCTCATTGATTGCTTTCTGGGGTTCCTCAATAGTGCAGCTCTGGAGATGTAAACAGTAGAAACACTAACAGTGACTTCTGGATTTCCATGTTTAACTGAATGTATAGACTCCAGATGTTGCTGGCAGTTTCTGTGAAATAATGATTGAAAATGGTGATTTTTTTTTACCAGCGTTACAACCAAGAGATCTGAGCCATGATCTCATGCCATTAGTGTAGCAATATTAATCCCTCAAACCAACATCATTTTTGGATCCCCTTCTCGGAAATTTATTTGCTAACCTGACAAGATGCATTCCCTATCCCAGCCAGCAACCTATTCCAATCCGCTGACACACAGGGCTGATTTAAAAGATACAGTCTCGTCAGCACATTTGAAGTATATCCATGAAAATCCGAGCATATGACTGTAACTGGAAAATAGCTGCTTGTTAACTTATTTAAAACATCTTAGTATATCAGACTGATGTGAATAACAGGGTGAAATATTGTTCCTTTCATCATTTCGAGCTCAGATGCATAGTATGTTAAAGGGGCAACACTACAATTTACACTTCTTCCCACCCTACCTCCTGCAAAAATGCTATCCCATATTCCCAATTCCTCCGCCTCCGCAGTATCTGCTCCCAGGAGGACCAGTTCCACCACAGAACACACCAGATGGCCTCCTTCTTTAAAGACCGCAATTTCCCTTGCCAATGCATCTCATCCACAGCCCGCACCTCCACCCTCAAACCCCACCCCTCCAACTGCAACAAGGACAGAACTCCCGATCCTCACCTTCCACCCTACCAACCTTCGCATAAACCGCATCATCCGCCGACATGTTTGCCACCTCCAAACGGACTCCACCACCAGGGATATATTTCCCTCCCCACCCCTTTCCGCAAAGACTGTTCCCTACATGACTACTTGATTCAGGTCCATGCCTCCCAACAACCCACCCTCCCCTCCTGGCACCTTCCCCTGCCACTGCAGGAATTGCAAAACCTGTGTCCAAAACTCCCCTCTTTCCCCCCCCCCCCCCCCCTCACCTCCATCTAAGGCCCCAAAGGAGCCTTCCATATCCATTAAAGTTTCACCTGCACATCCACCAATGCCATTTAAGAGTGCTTTAGGGAACATCTCCGGGGCACCCGCACCAATCAACTCCACCGCCCATGGCCCAACATTTAAACTCCCCCTCCCACTCTGCCGAGGACATGCAGGTCCTGGGCCTCCTTCACCGCCACTCCCTCACCACCCAACGACTGGAGGAAGAATGCCTTATCTTCCGCCTCGGAACACTTCAACCCCAGGGCATCAATGTGGACTTCACCAGTTTCCTCATTTCCCCTCCCCCCACCTTACCCTAGTTCCAGCTCAGCACCACCCTCATGACCTGCCCTACCTGCCAATCTTCCTTCCCACCTATCCACTCCACCCTCCTCTCTGACCTATCACCTTCATCCCCACCTCCATCCATCTATTGCACTCTTAGCTACCTTCTCCTCAGCACCCCCCCCCCCCACCTCTCCCCATTTATCTCTCTCTCCTGGAGGCTCCCTGCCTTCATTCCTGATGAAGGGCTTTTGCCTGAAACAACGGTTTACTGTCCTCGAATGCAGCCTGACTTGCTGTGCTTTTTGAGCACCGCTCTAATCCAGACTCTGATCTCCAGCATCTGCAGTTCTACTTTTGCCTACTACAGTCTATAGAGTCTATTCGTTTTCAGTTTGCAAAATATCAGCACAGTAAAGTACAAAGCAAGCAATTGATTCATTTTCAGGAAACGTCTGTGGAGATCCCGAGTAGGCTGGGGAAAAAAGTCCCATGATATTGCTGACTATGTTTAATTCTTTATATAGACCACATAGATCTGAAACTAGGAATTGCTGACAGTGTAACCACAAGAATAGAAAATCTCATTTCAGTTGTCCTTTATCAGCACACTGCTGCTTCCTTTTATAACTTGTGGAAAGGAATAGGGCTATCTAATCACATCTCTGTAGAAGGACTAGGTTTTTCTGGTTCATTTATAGTGCACAGCTTTGCGTTGAAAACAAGTGTTAGGAAAGCAGTCTAAATATGAACACAAGCATCTGAAAAATGATGTGGCCCCACCCTTCACCACTATTTTCTCCTTGAAAGTGCTGACTGCTATTGAGATTCATTCCATTATGTCTGTGTTTCATCCAGGTGTTGATTTTTCTATGTGTCTTGTTGATGAGCATTGAAGAGCTACGCATACTGCAGCCAAACCTAATCCTCTTTTCTATACTATTCAGCAGGAGTTCCTGGCTACTAATCAGGAACATGACCTTTGGATTTGCGTTGGAAAAAGGGTATCAAACCTGTTCAGAGGCACTGAGGCTAGTTAGAATTCCCCTATGATTACCCATCCTCATTAAAATCAGATGACTTGGAACAAGCTGACACCTTGGCTTAGTTTCACAAAGAAAGATACATTTACCAATTGAGCCACTGCAGATGATAGCGATTGTCTCTAGTGGCAGGTTTTAATGTTAGTCGATATCATACTTCCTCAACTGTCCAACTCAATTGTAGAGGCGTCTGTGATCTGTCTTTTGAACAAATCAGTAGTGGAAGGAGTTAAATTATAGTTTCATGGAATTGGTGCACGATTGGTGCACGAATTCCTTTTCCAGTATCCCATTTAACTACTCAGCTTTCACTTCTTCCCATAAGTTTCTTTTACTCGTAGATTCAGGTCAATGTCCACTCAAATTTAGAAACCTTTGAATTTCTGAGCAATTGTCCTTTGAGTCATTGCAGCTGAAAGCATCTTAATGTAATTTCTATGTCCTCAAGTGTGCCACTCACACAGATGTGAAAGAACTGATTGACTTTATAACAGTGACTGCTTTGTAATGAACTTGTTGGTCAGTCAACAAAGGCATGTTTTGACCATTCAGCCATTTGTTCAACTGACATAACTATATGCCTGAACTTTAAAATGCAAATAAGTAAAACCCACGTTTAAATTAATTTATCCGATTTAAAATCCTATCAGATGCAATTTTACATCTGCTTTATTGTATTTTCATGTCACTGTCAACTGCTATTGTGCTTAATCTGAGCCATGTAAGTTCTAATGATATTACACTTTATCACGCTCTATGGTTGTAATGCGTTGTGACAAACTAGTTAAAAACTGCTAATTAAGATTTATTTTTTTACAATGTTTTATGGGGTGTTGTCTTGATCTTCAGAACATCTAAACTGACATTGAAGAACTAAGATTTCAGCTAAATAACTTTTGTAGGATGGAAGAGTGTTTCAACAACAGAGCAATATTTGAAAAAAAAAGCAGTAAATGCTGCAAACGTGCAACTGGTCAGACAGGGTCTGTTGAGAAAAAAGCAGTTTATGCTGCAGGTTTATGACCTTTCATCAGATTTCCTTTTTTTTAATATTAAACTTTCAGACTTTTTCATCTTTTTCATTCAGATACTGATAATTGATACCTGGATTGTTTTTCTATTTAAGAAATGGATGCTGAGTCAATTGAAATTTTAAAGAATGAAATTGTCAGATTTCAATTAAATAAAAGTATCAAGGGCTATTCAGTAAAGGCAGTGAAGTAGTGTTAGAGTCATAGAGATGTACATCATGGAAACAGACCCTTCAGTCCAACTAGTCCATGCCTATCAGATATCCCAACCCAATCTAGTCCCGCCTGCCAGCACCTGGACCATATCCCTTCAAACCCTTTCCTATTCGTATACCCATTCAGATGCCTTTTAAATGTTGCAATTGTACTAGCCATCACCACTTCCTCTGGCAGCTCATTCCATACACGTATTACCCTCTACATGAAAATGTTGCCCCTTTAGGTTGCTCACCTAAACCTATGCCCTCTCGTTCTGGACTTCCCCTACCCTAGGGAAAAGATTTTGTCTATTTATCCTATCCTTGCCCTCATAATTTTATAAACCTCTATAAGGTCACCCCTCAGCTTCCAACACTCCAGGGAAAACAGCACCAGCCTATTCAACTTCTCCCTATACCTCCAATCCTCCAACCCTGGCAACATCCTTGTAAATCTTTTCTGAACTCTTTTAAGTTTCAGAACATCTTTCCGATAGGAAAGAGATCAGAACTGCACACACTATTCCAACAGTGGCCTAACCAATGTCTTGTACAGCCACAACATGACGTCCCAACTCCTATACTGAATACACTGACCAATAAAGGAAAGCATACCATACACCGGCTCCACTATCCTATCTACCTGCAACTCCACTTTCAAGGAGCTATGAAACTGCACTTCGAGGTCTCTTTGTTCAGCAATTGATATCCAAATCAGCCATACTCCTAGCTAGATCAGTGGAAGAAGTTTTAAAAAACTGAATGACCTTCTCCTGCCCTTATGAAATAACATGCAAAAAGGTGTGACCTAATATATTAAGCAACACCTGGTAGGAATAAATTGACGTCTGAACTCCTTCCACATGGTATATTTGCAGCTGTCAATGTAAATAGACTCTTTATTCCATCAGCGTAGATGCAAACCCTTATTGTTGATGTGCAAGGCCAATTTAATTAAGTGAGCCATCCCTTCCCCACAAAAGCAAGATTTAATTCTTCTTATTGACATTTAATCAACTTGTGAGCAATAGCTAACTTTCAGGATGTAGGTTTGCTTGCTAAGCTGGAAGGTTCATTTTCATTCAAGCCTATATCCTCAGAACATGAACCTGAGGGTCTGAACTACTAGTCTAGTGACATTACAACCACACCACTTGTTCTGCAAGACCATAGGATGTAGAAACAGGAATAGGCCATTCGACCCCTCAAGCCTGCACTGCCATTCAGTAGGATCCAATATTCCTGTTTTCTATACTCTTGATTCTTCTACTGATCAAGAATCTGTCTATCTTACCCTTAAATATACATAAGGACTCTGCCCCCACAGCTGTATATGGCAAGGAGTTCCAAAGACTGTCAGCCCTCTTAGAGAAGAAATTCCTCTTCATCTCTGTCTGATACTAGCATCCCTTAATTCTGAGATTATGCCCCTTGAACCTAGTCTCTTCCATGAGAGGAAACACCCTCTCCGCATTTACCTCGTCAAGCCTCTTAAGAATGCTATATGTTTCAATGAGATCACCTCTTATTCTTCTAAACTTCAGCCTTTGCTCATAAGATGACCCCTCTAAGCTGACGATCATCCTAATGAACCTCCTCTGAGTTGCCTCCAATGAAATTATATCTTTTCTTAATTAATGGGACCAAAATTGCTCATAGTATTCCTGTTTTGATCTCACTAGCACCTTGTAAAGTACAGTAAGACTTCCTTACTCTTATACTCCAAACCCTTAGAAATTAGGGCCAACATTCTATTATCCTTACTGATTACCTGCAGCAAGTGTGCAAACTTTAAGGGTTTTATGAACTAGTTCCCCGAGTCCCTTTTTGTTGCAACTTTCTGCAGTTTCTTTACATTTCTTTACACCCTCAATACATTTCTGTTCCTTTATTCTCCCTTCCAAAATGAACAACTTTGCAATTTCCCACATTACACTCCATTTGCTAACCTTTTGCCCGCTCACTTGTCCTCTCGATATCTCTTTGTAACCATTGTGTATCCTTCTCACAAACTGCCTTTCCACCTATTATCGTGTCATCTGCAAACTTGGCTACATTTGCTTCCTTCCTCTAAGTTACTGTGAGACATATCAAGATACCAAATTAATGCTTAAATAGCTTAAAAGGAAGAGGTTTTAGTAACTATGTAATGACACTGAAATTCTTATCCAAGACTTCCTTTGAACCTTAAGTTTTGTTAATGCTGTTCTAGTTAATCTTGCATGCTTCAACTTATACAGAATGCCAAGCACAAGTTATACCTGTACAAAGCCAAACTTTTGTTTTCTCGAGTCTAATCATGTTAATTTCAGCATTCTCATCCTAATTTTTAAATCATTGCGTGGTTTCCCCCCTTTGAACGTTTGGATCTTCCTGTTTTCTTTGCCTTATGTTATTCAACACTGAGCTTTCTCGCTGTCCCCATTCCACTGCTCGTTGCCTCTTGTTTGAACATTGCTGCATTCTGGAATTTTCTGTGCAGTTCTTTGTCATCCCTCTACATACTTCTAAATTCTTCACTGTTCAATTATGATGAGAAGAATTCCAACAATGACTTCTTCCCCACCTTCAAAACATTACATTATGATTCCCCAAAGTATCTGTCCTTGGTACCTGGAAATCTTTCACTGGTGCGAATTATCAGATGGGGTTAGCTGCCGTATGTACTATGATGACACCCCCTAGCTCTAGCTGTTCATCAGATTCCAGCCTTGGGTGACTCTGTTTATATGTCCACATGGGTTTCTGCCGGGTGCTCTGATTTCCTCCTACAGTCCAAAGAGTGTAGGCTAGGTGGATTGGCTACCTCGGATGGGTTTCGGTGGGGTGGTCTTCGGAGGGTTGATGCAGACTCATTGAGAAGAATGACCTCTTTCTGCTCTGTAAGGATTCTGTGATTCTAATTTTTTTTTCTTTAGCTGTGTTCGCGCCCGTGCCATATCTTGATATACTTTTTCAAAGTTTTATTATCTAACTGTGGTGGATGCTGGGACACTGAGTAAATTTAAGGAAGGGATGGACTTTTAATTAGTAATAAGTGAAAAGGTTATGGAGAGCAGACAGGAAAGTGGAGTTCAGACCAAGATCGGCTATGACTGTATTGAATGGTGGAGGAGCTGAATTGCCTACTCTTGCTCCTATTTTTGATGTAAAATGTTAAATATTTGATGTTTTTGAATCTAAAAGTAAATGTGAATAAATTCTGAAAATACTTACAGTATAGGCCCAAGTCCAGTTCAGTAAAGTTAGAAATGTAACTAAAATGACTGACAAGAGACTGAACAGCAGCAAAAATAATAAATGAACAGTGAATAAATGTGAGAGTTCATTTGGTTATATATATTTCCCTAAATGGTGTGCATTTGAAATATTATTCCAGTGAAATACTAATATAAATTTGGAGTTGAAATTGATGCATTAATCTCCTTGTGGTATTGTACACAATGTGGTTTGTTTGTAGGTTTGGTGCCATAATGTGACTAGTCGTATGATGTATTTATTTCTTTAGCAATATTGCCCAATGTAGATTTCAAGTACGTAGCGTTGATCTGATTTATAATTTTTTTCCATCTTTAGCCCTAAAGTAGATTATAATATTTTTGGTTTGGACGTTTGTAAATATTTTCCATCTTACAATGATATCAACAGCACATTTTAAAGAGAAGAACATAAGTTCTTTATCAAGTAATTACCTGCAGACATCAGCATATTGACTTGAAATCAATAAAGCTGAATGATCTTCTTTACACTTGATAACATGCTTCTTTCCCTCAGCCCCCTCCACCTTCCAGAAATTTAATGAAAAGGAGCCAGTTGCTGTTCCTTTTATTGGGAGGAGAACAGATATTCTGTTGCAAATGAAACTGGTGTTTGCATGATTAATTGGACAGTGACTGACACAGGAAGGTGGATTCCAAGTTGTATTTTTCATGAATTTCTTTTTGATTTCTTATGATACTACCTCGCTACAGATGAACAGTCACTGGCTTTACATTTATCTCAATTGGTATCCATGTCTCGGTGCCAGCTGCACAGCCATCTGATTTGACTCATAAGCACGGCTTTGTATTTTTGCCTATGGAGCAGGCCTGTGGGCTCAAGTGATGAAGGATGACGTCAGAGAGCTGGCTAATCTTGTTCACTGTGATTACTTGTCAGGAAACTGGGTCACAGCAAAGAGAGACGGATATTAGGATTGCATTGTTTTGGCTGCTGCCCTTTTTGTGCCAAGCTACAGGGAGTCTGGCACAGTGCATTCTTCAGTATTGTACCGTCAGATTGCAGTACCCTGCAACTGTCAAAACCGCTGTCAGTAGGCACTTGAGAAAATGAAGGGGTAGCTTTGTCTCTTGGGAGCTGTTATATCCACACTTTAAAGGAACTAGAAGGATGAATCCTGAGGCAATGTCTAGACTAAGCGTTGAATATCAATGACTAGTTTTCTTGCCCTCCCTTGTGAACATTCTCCTTATTTTCTTTATTTACAAAGCAACACATTTAAAAGTGTAATTGTTGTACTCCGAAATAATCCTTGTACCTTAATCAGTTAGTGACTGCTTTTCAAGGCAAGCCATTCTGTAAGAAACTTGGTCTCTATGCCTCTTGCAATTGGGAGGAATGCTTCAACCAGAAAATTAATTTTAAATTAGGAAGGGAGCAAGTGTATTTACAAAGTCTTCCTTCTGCTTAGCTGATATTTCATGTAGATTTTTACGGATTAATTGAAGGTTTTATAGGCCGGAACTGTTGGATTGAAACATGAATAATAGCAGTGTCCATAAGGCCCTTGAATTTGAAATTATCTTCATTTTCAAGTGGTTGGATGAATAGTTTTATCTTATACTGTGGTGCAACTGACCTGAGGGAATGAGTATTGAATCTGGTCCTGGTAGTTGCAAGGAGGTAGCTGCTTCACAGGCATTGAACTGGAGAGCTAATGAATAAATCAACTTTTCTTTATTTTGATATGCTTCAGAATTTGTAGTGTAGCCAGTGATGGTTTACTTTATCTATTGATACTTCAAGTAGATTTTTATGGATTGATTGAAAACTTTATAGGCCAGAACTGTTGGATTCAAACATGAATAATAGCTTCATAACATGCGCATAACACAGTCCAAAAGCAGGCAGTTAAGTGAACTGTTCCATGTTGATCATAATGTTCCAAATAAATCCCCTGTCATCTTTCTATATTTAGATTTTGTTTTAGATTTCAGTGAAAGCTGGGCAGCAGTTGTCAATTATGTTTTCTCAAAGGGAAAGGTACACTCACAGGAAATGGAATTTGGAGATGAGACCACAATTTGAAAGATTAGACCAAATGAATTTTCTATTGTCTGTGAGATGGCAGAGTGTAGAGCCAGAGTACCTTTGAGATCTGGCTCTTTTCTACTCCCCCTCCCTTCTTAACTGGCCTTCTTTGTTAGATAGCTAAGCCAAGGAATTTGATGTTTATAGTTGAACTCAACTGAACTTTTAAGATGGAGAATGGCAGCCAACAGATGATAAAATGTTTCTCAAATAATAATTTGATGTTGAGAATGAAAATTATGGACTCTGTCTTTACTCGGTTGTCTTCTATCTCTCTCGAACTCTTAAAGAGTTAAATACTCTTATTGTCTTCATCAAAAGTATAGTTGCATTTGATGACCAGTAGGTGGCTGAAAATAAGAAGTTAAGCAGGATCTAGTGCATAGCCTTGAAACTCCGTGGTCGTAAACCTATAAAATACTATTGTTGTTATGTTCATGTCCAATTGACGACATAGTACGTGCCATAAAATACCAGACTTTTTTTTAGTAAAGTCAGAATGTGACAGTGGATTGAGAAACCTCTGAAATGTAGAGGGTAAATGAGCAAGTTTCACATGGGACCTCGTGTAAGCATGTCAACTTCAGGCACTGAGATTGAAGAACTTCCGAAGTGCAGAATTTGATCTGAAAACAGATCACCAACTGGTGAAAGGTTACAATGACTAAACTTCTGCAGTTGCTTTCTGTTCAAAATGTTTTTAGACATTTGATAGACTTGGCAATAGGCACATGAACCTCCAGTCATTTTGATGTGTTTTTCTATTACACACAATTATGTGCTCCACTCAAGACGGGTTAACACTGTATGGGGACAGATAAAATGTAAACTCTTGATCCTGGCTATGGTGGCTTAGTGGTTAGCACTAGTGCCTCACAGCGCCAGGGATTGGGTTTTATTCCAGCCTCAGGCGACTGTCTGTGTGGAGTTTACACATTCTCCCCGTATCTGCGTGGGTTTCCTCCAGGTGCTCCGGTTTCCTCCCACAACCCAAAGATGTGCAGGTGAGGTGAATTGGCCATGCTAAATTGCCCATAGAGTTCAGGGATGTGCATTAGTCAGGGGTAAATATAGAATAATAAGGTAGGGGAATGGGTCTGGTTGGGTTACTCTTCAGAGGATCAGTGTGGACTTGTTGTGCCGAAGGGTCTGTTTCCACACTTTAGGGATTCTATGATCAGTGAGACCAAACGTATGGCCATGGTTATAATTTTAGGATACCAACTTGCCCATTAAAAGCGGTCACAAAAGAATTGTGACTCTGCCCACATTTTAAATGTAGCTATTTTTAACAAAACAGTTCAATTTTTAAAAAAGTGTCATTCAAATGGAATATTTAAGTTGGGTGGCTTGAACTTTTTTTGAGAAATATACTAATTGTTTAAACTACTCTAACCACTGTGCTTGTAGAAAATTAGAATTTCTTTCATTCAGCCAGTGGGCATATTTGGCTTTGAACTCATAAAATACCTCATTAAACATTGCTGTCCCCTCAGAAAAACAAGGTGTGGATACTGTGTTAATTTGTTTTGGCATACCAGATAGCAAAGTATATTTGCTAGAACTTAAAGCATTCAGATTTCAATTTGAATCCCACTGTATGCTCTATATACAACAAAGTTAAATCCAAGACACAATCCATCATTACAAGAAATAGGATAATGAGCACTAGGAGTAAGGGTAGACAATTCAACCCCTGGAGTCTGATCCTCCATGTGACACAATCTTGGCTGATTTGAGTTTGACCTCAATTCCACTTTGCTGTCTGCTCCCCTTTAACCCGTTACTAATTAAAAATCTGTATCTCAAACTATTCAGTGTCCCTCATCCAACCCCGCTCTGCGGTAGTGAATTCCACAGCTTCGTGACCCTTTGATAGATGTTATTCCTTCTCAGCTGTTTTAAATCTGCCACCCTTAGCCTAAGACTGTGACCTCTTGTTCTAGATTTGAAACATCTGCCCTTTCGTATCATGTGCACCTCAATTAGTTCACCCCTCATTCTTCTAATCTCTGGAAATTATAGGCTTAAATTGTTGTATCTATCCCCTTAGGACAAGCCTTTCATCTCCAGAATTAGTCTAATGAACCTTCTCTGAACTGCCTACACTGCAACCACATCCTTCCTCAAGAGGGCCAAACTGGTCGCCCTACAGGATGTAGTCTCTCCAATGTCTTGTACAGTTGTGACAATGCTTCCATGCTATTATACTCTATTCTCTTAGCAATAAATGCCAAAATTCAATTTTTCCTACATATTACTTGCTGTGCCTATGTATTAGCTTTCTGTAATTCATTGCCACAGGGGAACCCAGATCCGTTTGCACTGAAGCAGTTTGAAGTTTCTCTCTGTTTAGATACTTTGCATTTCTATTCTTCTGACCAAAATGGCTAATGTCTCACTTAGGAGAAAGTGAGGAATGCAGATACTGGAGAGTCAGAGTCAAAAAGTGTGGTACATTCCTGATGAAGAGCTAATGCCCGAAAGGTCTACTCTCCTGCTCCTTGGATGCTGCCTGACCTGCTGTGGTTTCGAGCACCACACTTTTTGGACTCGAACCTCTCACTTAGCCATGTTAAACTCTATCTGCCAAATTTTGACCCATTCACTTAACCTCTTCATATCCATTTGTAAGTTTCTTATTTCTTTGTTGCAGCTTGCTTTACCACCAAATTAAATGTCATTTGCAAATTTGCTACTGTACCTTCTATCCCTACATGCATGTCACTAATATAAGTTGTGAATTATTAGGGTCTGAGGACTGAACCCTGTGGCACCCCACTAGTTACAGCTTGCCAATCAGAAAAAAGGCCAGTTTAAACAGGGAAATCAGGAGGGCAAAAACGGGACATGAGATAGCTTTGGCAAATAGGGTTAAGGAGAATCCAAAGGGATTTAATAAATACATTAAGGACAAAAGGGTAAGTAGGGAGACGATAGTACCCCTCAAACATCAGCACGGCAGCCTATGTCTGGAACTGCAGGAGATGTGGGAGATACTAAATGAGTATTTTGCATCAGTATTTACTGTGGAGAAGCACATGGAAGATATAGAATGTGGGGAACGAGATGGTGACACCTTGAAAAATGTCCATATTACGGAGGAGGTGGTGCTGGATGTCTTAAAATGCGTAAAGGTACATGAATAGAGGCATATAGGCCAAATGTTGGCCAATGGGTCTAGATTGATTTCGGATGTCTGGTTGGCATGGACTAGTTGGACCGAAAGGTCTATTTCCATACTGTTCATTTCTACGACTCCCTGCTTTCTCTTGATTAGCCATCCACTATTCAACCTAATATATTACCCTCAAACCTCAATTGCTCTAGAGATAGGGCAGAGAAGATTTAACAGAATATTGCCAGGAGGGAGAACTGTCGGTACAAGGAGAGGTTGGAGAAATTTGGATTGTTTTCGTTGGAACAGAGAAGGCTGAAGGTGACATAATTGAGGCATACAGAATTATGAGGGGTAGAGATAGAGTGAACAGGTTGAACCTGTTTCCTCTGGCAGAGAATTAAAAAAAATAGGGTTCATAGATTCAAGCTAATTGGGAGAAGGATGAGAGGGAAGGTAAGGAAAATCCTTTTCTATGCAGATTGTGGTGCGTGCCTGGAATTCACTGTCTGAGTTGATGGTGGAGACAGAGACCCTAAACTCTCTTTAAAAAGTACTGGATCTCCCCTCTGAAGTACTGTAAGCTGCAGAACTCAAGCCTGTGCAGGATCAGAAAGAACATCTGGGTGTTTTCGGGTTGGGGTGGACATGATGGGCAGAATTCACCCCTTTTGTTTTGTATCATTTCTATGGTTCAGTCTTTCTAATCAACTTTTTCAGACATGTTATGACCATATCTGGAGCAGTTAGAACTTGAACCGAGGCCACCTAACCCAAAGGTAGGGATGCTGTCACTGCACCGCAAGAACTCTTTAGATTTGATTTTTTTTATGGCAGAGCTCCCATGGCACTGCCACTGGTAATTAAGAAGCATAGTGCCATGGTTTTCAAAGCTAACTTTGGTTGTGCCTATCTTGATTGTCCTTTTAAGACCACAAGATTTAATCTTTTTCTCTAATCAATCTGTTTAGAGATGTAATTATACACCAATGAAGATGTGGGACTTGAATCTGGGCCTCCTGTTGCAGGGGTAGAGCATTGCCACTGCACCAAGTCTTCAATTTAGTTGGAGCTCACTAGTGTTGAGTGCTCAGGTCAGTTAGACATTAAGCTAGATCTTTTTAAAATTCCTTCTCTCTGAGAATTTAATTGCTGAAGTCAGCAGATGGCGTAATATTGTTGGTTACAAGATTGAAGGTTCAAATTCCACTGCAAGACCTGAGCAGAACAGTTGAGACTAACACTCCGTTTCATTACTTTGAAGAGGAGAAGCTGTCTCATGAATGTAAAATAATGGATGATAAATAAATACCGTCTCAGAAGCTAATTTATTAAGCAGGTGCTCAGATCCTGTAGAGGTCTTTTCAGAATGAATATTGCTGTTGGAGATGCAAATGATGTTGCTGACTTGCTTAAAGCTGGCCAGAGTGTTATGATGTGCAGTGTTGAATCACGGTGCAAATGCAAAGAGTTTCAAGCAGTACTTGGGCTCTGCAGCCTTGTCATGAAGCACAGCCTGTTTTGTTTTACTTTGGACTGTAGTTTCTTAACATCTCCCCTGAAGCTTTTGATAAGCATCAGGGTTATAGTTACATTCCATGCAGTTGGGTCCTTGTACAGTGCCAAACTCTAGTGTAGACCGCATCAAATTAAGATTTCGGGCAACATATTTGGTAGGGATTTTCCTGCAAATGCATGTTAATTATACTGAGTATTATCACTGAGCAATCATTTTTACATATACTTGAAATTGAAAGTTACTTTTGGTAAGGTTTTGGTTCAAACTATTGGCTCAATAAAACTTGCAGTTATAGCGCTCCTTTAAGATAGTAAAAAAAGCCAGAAGCCTCACAGGACCATAAATAATTGTCTGACTCCAAAAGCATATAAGGAGATATGGGGCAGATGATCAGAAATTTGGTCAGAAGGTAGATTTTCAGGAGCATTCTTGGAGGATAAAAGAGATCTCACAATTGGAAGAGGTTTAAGGACTACATTCTGGAGCTTATTACCTAAGTAGTTGATGGTATGACCACTGACAGTAGAATAATAAAGATTGGGGATGCACAAAATGTCAGGATTGCGGGAGTGCAGAGATCCCACAGATTGCATTTCTAAGAAAAACTTTTCCTGAGACCAATTCGTGTGAATAGTGCTGTGCTTGATGAGCATTAATATCTTAGGTTGGCCTTTTCTCATTCCTAACCTTGGCCATACTGTTGATGAGACGCCAGGGAGGTAAAGTTCAGAGCAGAGATATTTCCATTTCTCTTTCAAGTGACTTTGACAGAACCCAGGGAGCTCTGTCAGTTGTATGTGGCATGAGTGATGGGTGGAAAGATAAATTGCCTTTCACTGGTGAGTCACAGTACATCACTAGTACAGTTCGCAAAATTAATATCAGCCAGGTGTTCAATCTTTATATTAAAATTGTGATGAGCTGACAGTTGTAGGAGAATTGAAGCTTAGAAAATGATTTCCAAGTCCAGTTCTTTTATACTATAGTTCTTAAGTCTAGACCTTAATCCATGCAATGAAGAGATTAGAGTGAGGCTCAAATCAGAAGTGAACCTAATCTGGCCAAAACTTAAACTAAATAGACCTGCTACCCTGGAAAGTATTTTATTAACGATTTATGTATTATTCTCTGCTGTTGCATGAAACAGTTCGTCTCCTTTCCCCTTCTGAGCCCTTCTCATCTTTGAGTTTTACATTGGAATCCAGCAGCTGGTGATTAAACAATTCAAGCGTTTTGAATTCCATACGTGGATGAAGCTTCAAAATGAAAAATTGTGAAATTTAATGGGACCTTTGATAACAGCCTGCTAATTCCTGCTATTTGCTTTGTGTATCAACAGTCTTCCCATTTTCAGGTCCTAGTGTAGTCTTAACTACAAAAAAAACTTGAGGAATTCAAAAGAGCTTCCTTAAACACAACTTATTACTGAACCAGCTATGGTATAGATAATTGGGTCTGCATTTATATATTTCCAGCAAGGAAATAGGATAGTGGTTTGCCACTTTTGGAATAATGTGTGCAATTCTGGTCTCCTTTCTATCGGAAGGATGTTGTGAAACTTAAAGGGATCAGAAATAATTTACAATGATGTTGCCAGGGTTGGGGGGGGTTTGAGCTATCAAAAAAATGGATATCGAGCAAAGGAAGATGTTTGGAGGCACCACTTCAAACATGATCAGAGGTATGCTTTGAATACTGTCTGCTAAAGGGAAGTAGTCAGGCTCAGATGCTTACGAAGGGAATCCAGAGCATTGGGCCTAGGACACTGAGGGCAGAGGGTCAAAGGATAGAGAAATGTACAAGAGCGAAGTGAATTTGAGGGTGGGGCCATTGGGATGAGGAAGACTGTGCATTGTAGGACTGAAAGAGATAATACTGAGAAATTGAAAAGCATGGTCCATAAAGAGACTTCAACATGATGTAGATTTGAAATTTAAGACTTCAGGGTCTGGGAGCCAGTGAGGATAGGAGTGTGTGCTTGAGCATTTTTATCATAATATGTTACGAAAACTTGGCTATCATTTCTTTTAATGTGCAATTTGTAAATATGGAAGTGACATTTACTATCATCCAGTGATCAGTTGGCAGTTCCATATATGGAACTAATCTAATTATAAATGCCTCACTAAGTTCTTCATTTATATTGATGAAAGTTCTCAGCTGGGGAGAAGTCTGGTGCAAATTTGTCAATTAAGCAGTCGTCACTTACTACTTTTGATAATAGTTGTACGTTTTTTCCCTTGGCATGTTAAACACTCCAGTCATTGTTGTGTAAGATTTCTTGAAACCTCTGTTGTTTGCCTGGACTCTACGTAAGTAATATGCCTAGAGCTATTGATAAGTAGCAGTTGGCATGTTGTGTTATTGCTGTTTCTGTCTACCCTTCTGTCTAAGCTTCGTGTCTGATGGAAGAAAGGAGTTCAGGGAGGTGCCCTGAAAATATAGCTTTTCAAAATAGCCTGAACATTTCAGGCATCCAGTTGGTAAATGGATTACAGAGAATTGTACTGATCTTACAAAGCAAGTAGTCCCCAGTTGAGCTGAAATGGCCTAGTTTCAGAATGGATTGCAGCTAGAGCTTTAGGTTGGCCTCAATGTCTTACAAGAGAAAAAAAACATGGAATTGTGAGCATTGTTTGGTGATCCCTGCTGAAATTCCAGTTATCACAGGACTCAGCTGAACTACAATACCTCCCACAGCCTGCCAAACTGCTTAGATTTGTCCATAGTAAATTAAGTTGAATTAGTTATTGAAAGACAGCAGGATTGATCTATTTGGAGATCTGGAAATTGATGAGAAAGGACAACTCAGTAATGTAGGATGACAATGATAGAGGGAATGATGATTAGGGTGTGAAAAGAAGAGTGAAAATAGAAGAGTGAATTAAAAAATAGTGACCAGAATACAGGGACAGAGGAACGCATTGGCTAGGGTAAACTGGCCAAGGATGCTAAAGGGATAGGCGATGGCTAATATTTACTCTATACCAGACATGGATAAAGTTCAACAGTTGTACATCCCTGTCTGGCGTAAAAGTAAAACAGCGAAGACGGCTTAACCATGGCTAACAAGGGAAATCGGGAACAGTGTGAAAGCCAAAGAGGAAGCATATAAATTGGCCAGAAAAAGCAGCAAACACAAGGACTAGGAGAAATTTTAAAATTGCCAGAGGATGACAAAAGGTTTAATTCATAAAGGGAAAATAGAATATGAAAGTAAGCTTGCGGAAAACATAAAAACTGACTACAAAAGCTTCTATAAATATGTGAGGAGAAAAAGACTGATGAAGACAAATGTAGGTCCCTTGCAGTTAGAATCAGGTGAATTCATAATGGAGAACATGGCAGACCAATTGACCAAATCTGTCTTCACTAAGGAGGACACAAATAATCTTCAGGAAGTGCTAGGGGACAGAATGTCAAGCATGAAGTAGAGGTGAAGGAAATCCTTATCAATCAGGAAATGGTATTGATGGGATTAAAACCTGAAATCCCCAGGGCCTGATGCTCTGCACCTCTGAGTATTTAAGGAAGTGGCCGTAGAAATAGCAGGTACGTTGGTGATCATTTTCCAGCATTCTGTAGACTCTGAAGGAGTTCCAGTGAACTGGTGGTTAGCTAATATAACTCCACTTTTTAGAAGAGGGGGGAGAGAGAGAGAAAATGGGGAATTGTAGGCTGGTTAGCCTGACATTGGTGGGGAGAAAATGCTGGAGTCAATCATTAAAGATGTAATAATTGATCATTTAGGAACCAGAGACAGAATCAATCCTAGTCAGCATGGGTTCACTGAAGGGAAATCATGCTTGCCAAATCTCCTGGAGTTTTTTGAGGATGTGACCAGTAGACTATGGTGAATCAGTCGATGTTGTGCATCTGGACTTTCAAAAAACTTTGATAAGGTTCCCTACGAGATCGTAAGGAAAATTAAAGGTCATGGTATTGGAGATAATGTTTTGAGAGAGAACTGTTTGGAGGACAGGAAGCAGAGAGTTGGATTAAATGGATCCTCTTCAGAGTGGCAGGCAGTGATGAGTGGGTGCTGCAGGGTTCAGTGCTGGGACCTCAGCTGATCACAATGTACATTACCAGGAATGAATTGAATGCTATATCTCCAAATTTGGAGATGACACTAAGCTGGATGACAGTGTGTGCTGTGAGGAGGATGCTAAGAATTTGTAGGGTGACTTGGACAGATTGGCTGATTGGACAAATACTTGGCAAATGCAATATAATTTGGATAAATGTGAGGTGTTATCCATTTTGGTCACAACAATAAAGGGGGGCAGATTGTTACCTGAATGGTGGCAGTTTAGGAAAAGGTGAGGTGCAACAAGAACTCTGTGTCATGGTGGAACAGTCACTGAAGGATGGCATGCAGGTGCAGCAGGCAGTGAGGAAAGCTAATGGTATTCTCTCCTTCATAGTGAGAGGATTTGAGTATAAGAGTAAAGCTGTCTTGTTACAGTTGTACAGGGCCTTGGTGAGGCCATACCTTGAGTACTGTGTGCAGTTTTGGTCTGCTAATCTGAGGAAGGGCGTTGCGATTGAGGGAGTCCAGCGAAGGTTCTCCAGACTGATTCCTGTGATGACACGACTGACATATGAAGAAAGACTGTTTCGACTGGGCTTGTATTCACTGGAATTTAGAAGATTGACAGGGGATCTCATAGAAACATATAAAATCCTGATGGGACGGGACAGGCTAGATGCAGGAAAGGTGTTCCCAATGTTGGGGAAGTCCAGAACAAGGGGTAAGCCATTCAGGCTGAGATGAGGAATTTCTTCACTCAAAAGTTGTGAACCTGTGGAATTCTCTCCCACAGGAAGCTGTTGGGTCCAGTTCATTTGGTATATTCGAGAGAGTTGGATGTGGCCTTTGTGGCTAAAGGGATCAAGGTTATGGGGAGAAAGTGGGAAAAGGTTATCGAGACTGCATAATCAGCCATAATTGTATTAAACGGCGGTGCAGCCTCAAAGGAACGAATGACTACTCCTGCACCTAGTTTCTTTGTTTCTAAGAGATGCTGAATAGGCTGGAGCAGTTTTCCCTAGAGCCTCAGAGGCTGATCTTGTAGAGGTTTATAAAATCATGAGGGGCATGGATAGGCTAAATAGACAAGGTATTTCCCTGAGATGTGGAAGTCCAGAACTAGAGAGCGTAGGTTGTGGGTGAGAGGGGAAAGATTTAGGAGGGACCTAAGGGGCAACATTTTCAGGCAGAGGGTGGTGTGTGTATGGAATGAGCTGACAGAGGAAGTGGTGGAGGCTGGTACAATTACAACCTTGAAAAGGCATCTGGATGGGTACATGAATAGGAAGGGTTTAGAAAGATATGGGCCAAATGCTGGCAATTGGGACTAGATTAGTTTAGGATATCTGGTTGGCATGGACGAGTTGGACCGATGAGTCTGTTTCTGTGCTGTACATCTCCATGACTCTATTTAGTTCTTTTCCCACTGCTGTAATTTGAATTTCAAACTAACCATTATAAATGCACAAAATTGTATTAGTTGCCAACAGAATTAGAGTAAACAACCGAAGTTTAATGTATGTGGCCGACTGAATCGATGAGGTGTATTCCTTAAGATTGTATCTCATGATCTCACACCTTCAACAAGCCCACCTGTTAAAATGGCCTTTTTATCTATCTTCTTTTTCATACGTAACTAATGAACCTGTGTGGGAGAGCAGGGAACCAGCTAAGTGGCTTTTTAAAGTGTAATGTACTGTTTTTTTCTAGCTACAATAGTGGGTAGAGTGGGTTCTTTTTTATTTATATGATTTTGTTGAGATCTGTCTCTTGATTAAACTTGAAAAATATAAAACATAGGTACTCTGGTTCATGATGAAGGGCTTGTGCTGCTCCTCTGATGCTGTGCTTTGCTAGCACCCCTCTCCCGACTCTGATCTCCAGCATCTGCAGTCCTCTCTTTCTCCTAGGGCAGCCTGGAGCAGTTTTTTTTTTACAGCAGTAAGACTGCTATTTTCTGGGTCTGTAGATAATTTAGGTGAAAAGATGGGCCTCAGTAGAATGATGTGGGTGGTTAGGGAGAGTTTCCATGTTACCAATGATTATGTCTGCAGGAAGTATGTTTGGTTTCAAATCCTATTGGATTGCATGGATATTTTGGAGTGGCAGTTAGAGGCAATGAGGAGTTTACAGAAAATAGGGGGTGTGATGGATGGCAGCTGTCAGAAGGGATAAAAAAAAGCCACAGATACAGTCAGATAGATATGCTTCTGTCAGGAAGGGTAGGAGAGGGAGGCAAGTTGTGCAGGAGTCTCCTGTGGCTGTCCCCATCTCAAACAAGTATGCTGTTTTGGAAATGTGGGGGGGGGGTGGGGGGGGGTGGACTCTCGGGGAATGTAACCAGGTTTCTGGTCCCAGACTGGCTCTAATGCAACGAGGGGTACGCCAAGTTCCAAGCAATCGGTTGTGATAAGAAATTCTCTAGTCAGAGGCACAGACAGATGTTTCTGTGGCTGACAGTGAGAAATCAGAACAGTGTGTTACCTCCCTGATGTCAGAATAAAGGATATTTCTGAGAAGGTACAGAATATTCTCAAAGGGGAGGGGGACCAACAGGAGATTGTTGTGCACATGGGAACTAATGACATAGGACGAGAAAAGGATAAGATTCTGAGGAGAGAATATAGGAAGTTCGACAGCAATTTATAAATGAGGTACTCCAGGGTAGTAATATCTGAATTACTCCCAGTGCTGCGAGCTCGTGAGGGTGGGAGGAGGAGGAGGAGGAGGAGGATGGAGCTGGTGCAGAGAGAAGCATTCACAGTTTTAGATCATTGGAATCTCTTCTGGGGTAGAAGTAACCCGAATAAGAAGGACTGATTGCACCTGAGTTGAAAGGGGACTAGAATACTGGTGGGAAGGTTTGCTGCTGCTTAGGAAGATTTAAAATAGTAAGGGGCCAGAAGGGAAGGGTGGAGGGTGTGGGGATACAGTGAGGAAAGAGATCATTCTGAGACTGGTACAGTTGAGAAAGGGAGCAAGTCAAACAGTCAGGGCAGGCAGAAACAAAGCAGAGAAGAAGTTAGGCCTGATACGTTAAACTGCATTTATTTCAATGCAAGAAGCCTAATAGGTAAGGCAAATGAACTTGGGTCATGGTGGGAATATGGGACTGGGATATCATAGCAATTGCAGAGACATGGCTCAGGGGTGGACATGCAAGTCCTGGGCCTCCGCTATCGCCAAACCCTTGCCAACCGACGCCTGGAGGAAGAACGCCTCACATTCCGCCTTGGGACTCTGCAACCACACGGGATCAATGTGGATTTCAATAGTTTCCTCACTTCCCCTCCCCACAACATTATCCCAGTCCCAGGCCTCCAACTCGGTACCGCCCTCCTGACCTGTCCATCATCCTCTTTCCCATCTATCTGCTCCACCCTCCTCTCCGACCTATCGCCTTCTCCTTCACCTTCACCTACCTATTGCATTCTTAGCTACCTTTCCCCTAGCCCCACCCCCATCCCATTTATCTCTCAGCTCATTGATTCTCCTGCTCCTCAGGTGCTACCTGACCTGCTTTGCTTTTCCAGCACCACACTTTAAACTCTGATCTCCAGCAAGTGCAGTCCTCCCTTTCTACTTATCGAGTTTTAGAAAACCATGACGGGCATTGATAGCGTTAATAGACAAGGTATTTTCTCTGGATTGGGGGAGTCTAAAATAGACAGCATAGGTTTAAGGTGAAAGGGGAAAAATTTAAAAGCGACCTAAGGGGTGACTTTTTCTCGCAGGGGGTGGTGTGTATATAGAATGAGCTGCCAGGGGAAGTGGTGGAGGTTGGTACAATTACAACATTTAAAATTCGTCTATATTGGTATATGAATAGGAAGGGTTTAGAGGGATATGGGAGAAAGTGAGGGCTGCAGATGCTGGAGATCAGAGCTGAAAATGTGTTGCTGGAAAAGCGCAGCAGGTCAGGCAGCATCCAAGGAACAGGAGAATCGACGTTTCGGGCATAAGCCCTTCTTCAGGGCTTCTGCCCTTTCCTGAAGAAGGGCTTATGCCCGAAACGTCGATTCTCCTGTTCCTTGGATGCTGCCTGACCTGCTGCGCTTTTCCAGCAAAACATTTTCAGCTTAGAGGGATATGGGCCAAACGCTGGCAAATGAGTCTAGACTTATCTAAGATACCTGGTCAGCATGGATGAGTTGGACTGAAGGGTCTGTTCCTATACTATACACCTCTATGACTCTATTTGTTTTAATGCTCTTTCTTTGTTTACCCCAGATTGCTTGGTGTTATCAATATACAGTAATTGACTCTAAATAACTGGAGACTCCAGGGCAATCCTGGAGTTTTAGCAATTGGCAGCCCCAGTTATGACTGCTATTATGCTGAGCAGGTGCTGCATTGCTGGAGACACTGACTCATGAAAGACTTTAAAAACTGTGGTCTCTGTTCAGATACTGTTTAAAAGATTATATTTCTCCATTCAAAAAAGGACAAATGTTCTCCGACTGTCCTCATTAATATTTCCCCTTAATCAGTACCAGCAAAATTAGTGAATACTAGGTTATTCAGCTTTTTGATATTTGTTGGACGTTGCTATTGGGAACGAGTGCTTCTTTTCCAATGTAAAAAAATCATGGCACTCCCAAGTGTCATTTATTTTATAGCCTTTTAAAATGTTTTGGCATTATGACGAGCCTCAAGGCACCAGATTTCTTGCATTGCATTCTTCCAAGTTTACAGCTTGACATGCCTTATGGTTGTCACTTTACAGTTTTAATGAAGAATTTTGAAGTATACCCTCATCTGTCTGTAAATTGCATGGAGCAAATTTTGTACAGTTTAAGGCTTCTGTTAAATTTTCTGCTGTGAATAACTTTATAACAATTTCTGCATGTAAACTAGGTTTCCGATGGGTAGAAAGTTTCATCTTTCATTTGCTGCTGCATTACGATAATCATCAACAGGGTTGTGCTAAACTGGTTATTGAACAATAAAGAGAACACTGTAGAAGTATGGGAGTAAAATGATTTTAACTGGGAGAGTTAATGAGAGGCCTGGAATAATGATCTCGAGATAGCAATTGAAATCCTGCCACAGCAGTTGGGATTTTAAATTCAGTGAATTAAAATGCGTGGGCGGCATGGTGGCACAGTGGTTAGCACTGCTGCCTCACAGCGCCTGAGACCCGGGTTCGGTTCCCGACTCAGGCGACTGATTGTGTGGAGTTTGCACGTTCTCCCCGTGTCTGCGTGGGTTTCCTCCGGGTGCTCCGGTTTCCTCCCACAGTCCAAAGATGTGCAGGTCAGGTGAATCGGCCATGCTAAATTGCCCGTAGTGTTAGGTAAGGGGTAAATGTATGGGTGGTTTGCGCTTCGGCGGGTCGGTGTGGACTTGTTGGGCCGAAGGGCCTGTTTCCACACTGTAATCTAATCTAATCTAATCTAAATCTAAAGTCGGTTTTAATTATAAAAAAGAGCTAGTGTCAATAATGGTGCCTCTGAAAATATTGTATTATAAAAATCCATCTGGTTCATGAATGCTGTAAGGGAAGGAATCTGCTGTCCTTTCCTTACCTGGCCTAGTCTTGTTTGCATGTGACTACAGGCTCACAGCAATGTGGTTGACTCTGAAGAATTCTTTGATATGGCCTAGCAAACCACTTAATTGCAATCAAGAAGCAGTCTTGTTACCACATTCTTGAAGATAGTTTGAAATCGGCAAAATGAATGCCAATGATGTCCTATGAAAGAATTTTAAAATTCACTATATTTCCTATGAATTCAGATGAGAGACGAAATCCCTTATCAATATTTTAACAATGTGACCTTCAGGTTATATTTAGTGAAGAGTGCTGCATTTGACTGATTCAAAATGTTGGTAACATTCAATTCTGACCAGCAAGTGGGAGGGGCTTATTGCAAGTTTTTGCAAGTTCACTTGAGTTCAAAGGTTACAGGCAGTGAGTGAGTGTGTGTGTCAGAGAGAGGGAGAGAAGCACAGTTCATGTTAGGAGTGCTGTAGTTAGCTATGTTGCTGAGAGGCAGCTAAATTTTCAGATTCTTTGGAGAGGACTCAGTGAGGAGTTGAACAGCTGGATGGCTTTATACTGTGAGAACATGGGAGAGGTTCAAGGAGTTAGTGTTGGAGTCAGGTCTCAGAAGAAGTCCTGGAAACTGAGAAAGTGGAGAAATTACTAGCTTTGTGTTGGGGAAAGCTGTGAGTCTCAGAAGAAGCCTACAAAGATAGTTAGCTCAAACAATGAGTTGAAAAGCTGAAAGATATAAAAGAGACCTGAGGGGCAACTTTTTCACGCAGACGGTGGTACGTGTATGGAATGAGCTGCCAGAGGATGTGGTGGAGGCTGGTACAGTTGCAACATGTAAGAACTATTTGGATGGGTATATGAATAGGAAGGGTTTGGAGGGATATGGGTCGGGTGCTGGCAGGTGGGACTAGATTGGGTTGGGATATTTGGTCGGCATGGACTAGTTGGACTGAAGGGTCTGTTTCCATGTTGTACATCTCTATGATTTTATGACTCTAAGCGATATTTGCTTGATACAATGAACAAGATTGGAGCTTGGGCTGGTGGGAGGAAAATCAGGGGCAAAACTGGTCTGGTGAAACTGGCTGTTAGTGAAGAGCTTGAGTCGCAGTGCTTGCCCTTCTTTTCAAGGTCAGTCAGAAGGGAGGAGTTGCTGAGAATATTCACTAGAAAGCAGTTCTTGAGAGGGAGTTTCACGGCCTAGATTGGCAAATGTGAAGAATTCTAATCTTTTGTGAAGTTTAATGATACAAGATAACCTACTGTGTCATTAATACTGGGGGAATTGCTAAGAAATCCATTGGATCTGTCTTAATCACATTTGCTATTTGATATATGCTGTGGGTGTTCAATCACATTTTATTACCCATATCAACCACATGTTAATTTTGTATGAAGAATGTAAGTTATAGATTATATTATTATTCTTAAACTTATTACTGTTTTTCAAACCTTGGAATCTCGTGCTATTATTCTCTTAGGCATTTCCCTGAACCCCACTTTGTTATTTTATTTAAAAATAAAAATTAATATTCCCTTGCCAGATTGCAACATAAATTTGTGGTCTGGTATGGGATTGTAACAGATAACACACGATATGATGATTTTGGACCACTGAATACTAATGTTCAGATTTTTTTAAACAAATAAACTGGCTCGCAGCTACAAATAACTTGACATATGTTTAAGAAACTAAAATCCATTTACATATTCTTTTATCAACTTTAAATCATCAGTTTCTTTAAAATTTAGCAAATTGGCATTCTATCGCTTAGTTGATGAACATTGTAAGCTCTCGATCCTGGCTATGGTGGCTTAGTCGTTAGCACTGCTGCCTCACAGCGCCAGGGATTGGGTTCAATTCCCACCTCAGGCGACTGACTGACTGTGTGGAGTTTGCACGTTCTCCCCGTGTCTGCATGGGTTTCCTCCGGGTGCTCCGGTTTCCTCCCACATTCCAAAGATGTGCAGCTCAGGTGAATTGGCCATGCTAAATTGCCCGTAGTGTTAGGTAAGGGGTAAATGTAGGGGTATGGGTGGGTTGCGCTTCGGCGGGTCGGTGTGGACTTGTTGGGCCGAAGGGCCTGTTTCCACACTGTAATGTAATGTAATCTAATCTAATTGTGCAGTTTGGATATATGGTTCCAAGATCTGATATTGCATACTTCAATCATGTGAGTGTTAAGCTCTCATGAAGCTGGCGTCACCTATCCTGAACTCCAAAACTGATTAAACCATTTCTTGGAGTAAACAAAAATGTTTTGACTGCTAACAGTTTAATAATTTGGACATCATGGCAGCCAGTTGCCTGTACTTCTTCACAAGTAGCCAAACATTTTACAACCTTTTCTGCTCCAGTGTATATGGATTGCTACAATTAAGAAATCTCATCTGGTCAAGGGGAATTTTTTCCCTGTGGTTGCAATAAATTGCCTTTATGCAACTATTTCAGATTCCAATGCAGGCTTGGAAACAATTTAAGTACTGTGCATGTATACCAAGAGTCTCTATCCCATGGTTTTTAGAGATGGGGTTGATTTAGATTTGAAGTAACAGATGTTTTTTGCTTTCAGAGATCAAGTGATATTCCTGTAAGGTTGTGTGCAAATTCAGGGCAGGGAGAGAAATCCTACACTTGATGTGTTCCTATTCTCAGCGTTGGGTTATGGAAGAATTGAGCTGGGTCAGGCTTTGCTCTTTGCCCTTTTGAGAAAATAGCTGCTTGGGCTGGTCCCCTTTGCTGTTTGGCTGCAGATGTAAGTTGGCTGATGCTATCTGCAAGTAAAGTTTTATGTTCAAAAACCTGAAGAACAAAAAAAAAATTCAACTAAGTAATTCATTTAAAAGAAAACCCTCTCCCCTTCACTAACCCTTTGCTGAGAACAGTTCCACATGTCTACATTTTGTCCTTTGTATGTATTTTACTCAGTCCGTCTGTTCTGAGTATCACAGCTAACTTGCTTCTCATGCAATAATACATAATATAGTACAGAAGAAGTCCTTAAGGCCCATCGAGTCTGCATTGACACGTGAGAAATACCTAAGCCCATAGCTTTGAATGTTATGATGTGACAAGTGCTCATTAAGGTACTTTACAAAAGAGAGGTAAGAGAACATGAGGGCCTGACCTGCTGTGCTTTTCCAGCACCGCACTCTTGAATCTGAGCTCCAGCATCTGCAGTCCTCACTTTCTCCTACTTGATTTTCATCTCACTGCGAAGCCTCTTCCAACGATGCCTACCTTAAAGAAGTTCTCCTCCTCTCTCTACAAGGATCTCAGTGAGTCTCCCTCTCACAGCGCCCCCCCCCAGTCATCTCCTTTGCAGTCCTGATGAAGTGCTTATGCCTGAAACGTTGACTCTTTTGCTCCTCAGATGCTGCCTGACCTGCTGTGCTTTTCTCGCACCGTATTCTCGACTTTACAAAAGATGCAACACACCGCTACCACCTTTCAGGCAGTGCATTCAAGACCATTTCCACACTCCAGATAAAAACATTTTTCCTCACATCCCCACGGAAACCTCCTGCCCCTCACGTTGAACTGATGTCCCCTTGTGACTGACCTTTCAACTAAGGAGAACAGCTGCTGCTTATTTACTTTGTCTGTACTCCTCATAATCTTGTATACCTCAATCACATCACCCTGCAGTCTGCTCCAACTAAACCCAAGCCTATCCAACCTTTTCCCATAAGTTAAATTTTCCATCCGAGGCAGCATCCTCTCCTCCAGTGCAATCATATCCTACCTGTAATGTAGCAATCAGAAGTGCACACAGTACTCTAAGCTATGGTCTCACCAAAGTTTGACACAATTCCAGTGCGATTTCCTTGCTTTTGTAATCTATGTCTCAATTGATAAAGGGAATCATCCCATGTGCCTTTTTCACCACCGTGATAATGTGCCCACCGTTTTCAAGGATCTGTGCACAAAGCTGATGTCTCTTTGTTCCACTGAACTTGCTAGTGTCGTGTCATTCATTGAATACACCGTTGTCAAATTACTCCTTCCATAGTGTATCACCTCACATATTTCAGGGTTAGATTTCATCTGTCACTTATCTGCCCATTTAACCATCCTGTTCATATTTTCTTGGAGCCCAAGACACCCAATCTTGCTGTTAACCACTCGACCAGTCTTTGTGTCAACCGCTAATGTGCAAATCTAAGATCCCCACAAAGTCAAATTTGTTATTTATATAAATGCCAAAAAATAGGGGACCCAGGACAGGCCCTTATGCCACTGGGCATTAGCTTCCAGTTATTACATTACATTACATTACATTACATTACAGTGTGGAAACAGGCCCTTCGGCCCAACAAGTCCACACCGACCCGCCGAAGCGAACCCACCCATACCCCCACATTTACCCCTTACCTAACACTACGGGCAATTTAGCATGGCCAATTCACCTGGCCCTGCACATCTTTGGACTGTGGGAGGAAACCGGAGCACCCGGAGGAAACCCACGCAGACACGGGGAGAACGTGCAAACTCCACACAGTCAGTCGCCTGAGGCGGGAATTGAACCCGGGTCTCTGGCGCTGCGAGGCAACAGTGCTAACCACTGTGCCACCGTGCCGCCCAGTGGCACGGTGGCAGCAGTCTGTCATCACCCTCTTTCCCCTACAGCTGAGCCAAATTTGAATCTACTTTACCAAATTACCCTATATCCTGTGTGAATTTGTCTACTTAATGTCTCTTATTTTGTTCTGACCCAGAGGCCATACATCAGAAGTCAGTTTATGGTGATGACATGGGAACACTGGGCAACTTTATTTTTCTCTCCTCTCCAGCGAAAAAAATTGTAATATTCCTGTTGGTTAACTTCACCACATAAATACTGTTGCCATGAGAGCAGAGGAGAGACAGGGTATTCTGTGGCAAGTCAATCACTTCCAGACTCTTCAAAGACCTTTCCTTCACCAAGAAGCACAGATACATGCATTCTGGAACATTCGCCGTTGCCTGGATGATTGCATCTCCAAAACTGCTCAAGACTTTTGACAATATTCAAGACAAAGTTGTTCACTTGATAGGCAGCCCACCTTCACCTCCAAACAGTCCACCAGTGTATACCGTCTACAAGGTGCACTTTGGCAACTTGTTGAGTCTCCCTTATGAACACTTTCCAAATTAACAAACTCTAATACCTTGAATAGTTAGAACAAGAAGCTTTGAGTCACCACCACTTGCAAGACCTCTCCAAGTCTTGCGTCATCTTGACTTGGAAATATATCATTGTTCCTTTGTAGTTGTTGGATGAAAATCTTGGAACTCCATCTAGGGATTGTATTGTAGTTTTACTTACGTCACACGGACTGTTGTGGTTTAAGTAGGTCACTCAGTGACGCTTTCTTAGATGAAATTGGGAATGAAAAGTAAATGTTGGTTTTGCCAGTGACTACAATCCTAACTGACTCAATCTCTCCTCATACGTCAGTTGTGCCATCCCGGGTATAAATTTAGTAAGCATTCGCTAAACTTCCCTGTGGCAAGAAAATCCTTCTTCAGGTAAGGAGTCCAAAACTGCGCACAATATTCCAGATGTGGCCTCCCCATTGCTCTATATAATTGCAGGGAAGCATCATTGTTCCTGTACTTGATGATCAAAGTACAGTTTGCCTTCTTTACTGTCTGTTGCACCTGCATACTCACTTTCAGTAACTGGTGCATGAGTACCCCCAGGTTTTGTTGAGTATGCCCCTTTTTCAATTTACAACCATTCAAATAATAACTTGCCTCCCTAATTTTGCTACCAAAATGAGGAACCTCACATTTATCATGCTATGTTGCATCTGCCCACTCACTCAGCTTATCCCAATGCAACATCTCTGCAGATGTAAGACTGTTAATTGTTTACATAAATGCATAAAGTGCTCAACTTTACTTTCCAATGGAAAAGAGTGGCAGATTGTTGCCAGCCCACACAACAACAATCGCTTGCAATTATATTGGGTCTTTTATAGTGAAACAACACAAGGTGCCCACACATAAGCATAAATAATCAAAATTTGACATTGAGCCATATAATAGATGTTAGGGTCAGTGCTCAAAAACTTGTTAATACACTAGGTTTTTAAGAAGTGTCTTCAAGGGGGAGAGAAAAATGGACAGACTAAAGGAGGAGTTTTGGCTTTAAACATCCGGGCAGCTGAAAACATGGTCAGCGGTGGTGGAATGATGAACATTGTGGTTGTGGAAAAAGCCAGAATTGAGAAACATAGATGTCTTTGAGAGTTTAGAGTTGAAAGAAGGTAGGGAAAGAAAGGGTTCAAATCATGGAGATGTTTCAAATCAAAAGCATATGTTTTAAAATTAAGGTACTTGAGACACGAACAGGAGTTGATAGGTGTAGGTTAGTGAATGGAAGAGCTGGGTTAATGAAACCTACTATGGGCACCTCCATTATTTTAGCAAGATTTTATTTTGGTGGGGAATGTCGATTTAATTTTAGAGGAGCAGCAGCAGGAAGAGAACTGAGCTTGAAGAAATAAGAGAAAATAATACGACTCAAACGTGGTCCATTATAAAAGATTTATTTACTAGCAGTGCACTTGGACAACAGTGACAGGATCAGACAGAATAAGCATGGATTTACAAACGAGAAATCATACTTGATAAATCTGTCGGAATTTTTTTGCAGATGGAGCCAGTAGAGTTGCTAAAGGAGAGCCAGGAGATGTGGTTTATTTGGGCTTTTGGAAAACTTTTAATAAGGTGCCACATAAGATATTAGCATGCAAAATTAAAATGTATGTGATTGGGGGTAGCATACTGACATGGATAGGGAACTAGTTGGCAGGCAGGAAACAGCATAGGAATAAGTGGGTCTTTTTCTGAATAGCCAGCAGTGACCAGGATTGGACCCCAACTCTTTGCGATATGAATTAATGGTTTAGATGAGGAAACTAAATGTAATATATTCACATTTACAGATGTGAAAAATGGGTAGGAGGGTGAACTGTGTGGAGAGTGCTGAGATGCTTCAGTGTAATTTGGACAAGCTGAGTGAATGGACAGATGAAGTAAACTATAGATAAATATGAGGTTCTTTGCTTTGGTAGCATAAAAGGAAACAGATTTTTATCTGAATGGTAATAGTTTGGGAAAAAGTGACTCGCATTGATATCTGGGTATGCTTGTGCATTATTTGCTGAGGGTAAGCTAACTCTATCATAAGCGCAACAGGTGGTGAAGTAGACAAATGGTTTGTTGGCCTTCACAGTGTGGGAATTCAAGTGCAGGAACAGGGACGTATTGCAGCGATGTCTTGCTGCAATTGTACAGGGCCTTATTAAGGTGACACGTGGAATATTGTGTGCAGAGTTGGTCTCCTTGCTTGAGGAAAGATGTTTTGATTATGGAGGGAATGTAACACATGCATACCAGACTGGTTGGTAGGATTCATGTATGAAGAGAGACTAGATTGGATAGTACTGTATTCATTGAGTTTAGAAGAATGGGGTGAAGTTTGTAAAAAACCGATACAAATCCAATGGATAAAGTCAATGCAGGAAGGATGCTCCCAATGATCAGGGAGTCTAAAACCAGAGATCACAATTTAAAGATATCGGGTAGGCCATTCATCATGAAATCTCCTCAGCCAGACACTGGCTGCCACAGTATGTGGTTGAGGCCAAAACATTGACTATTTTCTAGAAGCAGTTAGGTACAGTTCATTGGGTGAAAGTGATCCAAGGGTATTCGGAGAAGGCAGGAGCAGAATATGGAGTCTGATGATCAGCCGTGATCAAGTTAAATGTGCTTGATGTGCCAAATTACCTCCTACTACTTTCTATGCTTCTATTTTTTTGAGTCATCAGCAGAGTCATTCAACAGTATATTTAGTTCACACAGATTGGTAGGGCTTGTTAGTTAAGTACAATCTTTTAATTTGTCCCTAGGCAGACAGGGCAGCATTCCTAATTGTCCCAAGTGTATAAAGAGTCAATCAAATAGTGTGGTCTGATATTGTCTATAAGCCAGCCCATGTTCCCAACACTGATTGATAGCAATAAACATGGTTTGTTTATATAACCTGGGTGCTATCTTGACATGCCTTTTCAATTTTGGTTGACATATTATTAGATTTATTTTGCCAACCTCTCCGGTCAATTTTAAACAGTTGATACTTGCCCAAGACCATAACCACTCCACCGCACCCAGTTAAGAAAGAAATGGTGGAAGGGACCAATGTTGTGGTCAGTTGTGTAGTGGATGGGTAGATGGAAATGCTTAACCTGTTGCGCTGAATGAAGAAAGGCTAAGAATGGGCCTGCCTCAGCTTTCTGTCCTAGCGGTACTGCTTTATAATGTAAGCTATTACAGAGGTGTATAGCCTTTATTTTATTGTATTTCAAACTAACTTTGTTAGTTATTTGCTAACTTTGTTTATCAAATTCTTTTTTTTTTTGATTTCAGAAATTGGATGTTAAATCACTCATCAAACTGACCTATCACAAAAACAGTGAAGGTATGTACTTGCTGCCTGTCACTGTAACAACACGGTATTCCATGTTCCATAATTTTCTTCTGGATTGCAGAGCTTTATGTTTTATTCCTAACAAATAGGCAATGAATTATGCCATTGCTCCAGAAAGAGTTCCATTCTTTCTTCCACTTGACACATAGAGACCTCAACATGTTTGAAAAGATGTGTGAAAAATCTGAACAAAATTGATTCCTTTCGCACTAACTAATTGGAATATTACAGCACAAGAGCTTAGATTTATGCAACTCCACAACTGCAGTAAACTCAATTCTGAGGATACTTTAGGCAGGGTTTAGTTAAAAGTGGCAACTTTTTGAATGGTAGATGATGTGCCATGTTAGAGAGGAGGAAAAGGGGCAATAATTCTTGCCAGCAGGCTCACTATCAACATCCTGGGGATTATCAAAGACCAAAAATTGAACTGGACCAGATAGAAATACTTTGGCTGCAAGAGCAGGTCAGAGGTTCAAGTCAGGAGTATAATAGAATACTTTGCACTCACATGGATGAGTGCAACTCCAAGAAAACTCAAGAAGCTCAACACCATCCAGTTCAAAGCAGCCTGTTTGATTGGCATTACATCTACTATCTTAATCATTCACTCACTGTACCACCAATGCACAGTGTGTATGTGTGTTGTATAGAAGATGCACTGCAGCAACTTACCAAAGCTCCTTTGACAGCACATTCCAAAAATGTGATCTGCACCACCTAGAAGGATAAGAGCAGCAGGTAGATGGGAATACCACCCAAATTGCCTCCAAATTACTCACCATTCTGTTTTGGAGCTAAACTGCCATTTTTTCACTACCGCTGTCAAAATCCTGGAACTCCCCTTCAGAGTGTATAGGGTGTCCCAACAACCCAAATACTGCATTGATTTGAGAAGGCAAGTCATCAATGACTTCTCAAAGGTAAATAGGGTTGGGCAATAAATGCTGGACTAGCCAGTGATGCCCATATCCTCTGAACGCATTTATTAAAAAACGCCGAAACAGTCTGGTTGTATAATGTCTTTTACTAATGCCAAAACCCGGGTCAATTGTTGCTGAAATTTGATTGATTCACATTTGGGTGTCCTAGCATTGTTAAAATAACAATGGATCTGCTCAAACCTGTTTTGCACAAGGAATGTGCATGACAAAACGAGTCTTACTATGCTTCTCTGATCTGAACACTGCTACAGCCTAGACAGAAACCCGTTGTCATGGTTAAGATATTGTGCAAGAATACACTTGGCTAAATGAACTGAATGCATGCAAAACTTAGACGATGCCTTTAAATTTCTTTTAACGGCATCACCTCCAGCAAAAGCGTAGGTATTTATGTAATTGTTTATGCGTACTGTACAGCACTCCACCTTGGTCTGAATTTAATGTGCATCATTTCAAAAGTGAGGGAGTATAGCCTATGAGAACGTTTATCTGATACCTAGAAACCTCTGAAATGCTGTTTCTATCTTCCATTCAATTAGCATCCTATTTTATAACTTGCAGTTTGAATGAATGCAAATATAAAGTAAGAAGAATAAACTCCCAAGGTCACTTCTGCACTTTTACAATTGGAAAGGAATCTGGCTAATTCCTATAGAAAATTATCTGCTTGTATCTGAGGAAAACGAAGGTTTTAAAGCACAAGAGTTCCTTCTTTCTCTTTCCTACCTGCAGATTGTTGCTAGTGTTTGGAAACTGAAGCGGTTAGGCCAGTGCTGTTTCAGTGACATCTGTGGTGACTGAGCCTCTGTGCTGTTAGTGTTGGTCCATTGTTGTTCTTGTGTTGCTGGAAAAGCGCAGCAGGTCAGGCAGCATCCAGGGAACAGGAGAATCGACATTTCGGGCATAAGCCCTTCGGCTTATGCCCGAAACGTCGATTCTCCTGTTCCCTGGATGCTGCCTGACCTGCTGCGCTTTTCCAGCAACACATTTTCAGCTCTGATCTCCAGCATCTGCAGACCTCACTTTCTCCCCATTGTTGTTCTTTCCCATTTACACGGTTTTTAAATGAGCCAGAGTCATAGTTTAATGTTCAGTGAATGGTGTCAGAGTGGTTTTATTATTTATTTAGATTCCAGTTCCCTTATTGAATAAGTTAAACAAAGTACACACTGTAGCTATGCTGTTTGAAGACAGAAAGTCATTTTGCAAGAATGGTAATTTCAGTTTTCCATGTTTTATTGTTTGGTGCCTTTTGGTTTAGATATACTTCCTCAAACACCAGGCTAAAACCACTCACTGAGCTCACATTTTGTACGCTATGTAAATGACTCTAATTCAGATTTGTTGAGAAATCTCTGCTACGATCCGTTGCACAAGTTGTTAGATTGTATTTGCAATGCCTGATCTTGAAAAGCCACAGTTTCCATAAGTTAAGCAGTTAAACAATAGTAAAGCTAAAGCCATTATCTTTAACCCCAGCCATAAAGTCCAAAATTTGCTACTGAACCCATTCCTCTTCCCAGTCACTGTCTCAAACTGAACCAGAATACAGGGCGACCGCCATATCTGCAGAATCATTTTTCATGGTTTCAGTTACCCGCGGTTTACTGCCGCCCAAACATATTACAGGGAACATTCCAGAACCATGGACTGGGGGCTGCCAGGAAGGTAAATTTCCCATTGAAATGAATGGGTTTGCTCCTATCCATGGTTTTAGGCTTCCCCGATAGGTCTTGGAACGTAACCCCGTGGATTCAGGGGCCTGCTGTATTGGCATTCTCAGCCTGCTAATTGATGTTTTGCTGAATTTCTATCCCGGATCACCTTCATAAAAAAACAGCTTCTTTCACTTTTGCATAATTGCCAGACACTGTCCCTACCTTAGCTCACCTTTTGCTGATTCTTTCCAGATCTGTCTATTCCAATGCTCCTTGGGCTGGAGTTTTGCCCTCCACTGTCAGTATTCATCTATTCATCCCTCTGGACCCACCTGGTTAGGTTTACTAAGAGATTTATTGTCCATTTAAATTGGAACAAAGGCATATATGGTTCATAGTTTTGTGACTTGTCACGATGCAGCAAAGTTCAAGGTCTTGACTGTGTAGTTGCTCTTCTGGATGTTAGTTATAGAACACAGTTCCATGTTTTAAGAGATCTTGGTTCTTTGCTGGATTTGTCTCAGTTGGTCATTTTTCAGCCTTGCACACCACATCCAGAGAGACAGACACCTTCACAATCTGTCTTCAAAACAGCATTATCTTAGTCTCAATTCCCTCATGCTTGGTAAGGCCTGAAGTACCTTCCCTTTTATATGTTCTGTAGAAATTCTGTTAGTGCATGTCTGCAGCAGTTACTGTTTCACAAGAGGTAATTGATTTTTAATATCTCATCCCATAAATACTGAGAAATTTCAGAGTGATGTGAAATGGTAGGTCTCTCATGCTCCTCAGGGGCTTTATTATCCATTTCCATCCCTTTTTTGTAGAAAGCAAAATTATGGAATTTGCAGCAGGCTAGTCTATCTATCAGCCTTGCTGTTTAAAACAAAATCGCAATTGTCTTTTTAGAGTCGCAGTTTTAACAAATTCAGCCATTTTAAAGGAAAATGATAAATTGCATTTTTGAGGCAAAAAAGCCTTCTTGTAAGACAACAAAAATACATATTTTTCTTATTATATTTTGATTTCAACCTACTGAAGCTAAACTGGAAGGGGCCATTTTGTTGAATTTGACTTATTGTTTTCAAGTACTTTATGAATTGGCTGCCTTCACAGTAACAAAAAAGGTAACCAAAAAAGGTTGCAAAGCTTTAAATACTATAAAATGGCACTAACTAAGAGGTGTTGTCAGTAAAATATTACTTGTTGTTAAGAAACTCCTTCTTCAAATGTTCCTTTTTAAGTCAAATATAGTGACTCCTAATTCCAAAGATAAATCCTGTTGCAGACAGCAAAGTATACACTCCCATGTTCCTGAACACACACAACTGAATGCCCTGCGCTGGTGGATCCTCACCTTCCTGACCCATACACTGCAACCAGTGAAGATAGGCTACTCCCCACTGCACCTCCTCTATGGTAACCCTCAACACTGCAGCCCCCCCAAGAATGTGTTCTCAGCCCCCTTCTGTACTCTTTGTACACCCACGACTGCGTAGACAAATTCTAAATGACTGCCATCTACAAGTTTGCTGATGACGCCACCATGGTAGGATGGATATCAAATGATGAGTCAGAACACAAAGGAGATAGAGGGCTTGGTGTCTTGGTAACAACCTCTCTCTCTCTCTCAATGTTAGCAAAAGAAAAGAACTGATCATTGACTTGCGAAAGAAAGGGGGAGAACATGCCCCATCTACAACAGAGGAGTGGAGGTTGAGAGCATTGACAACACCAAGTTCCTAGGAGTGACAATAACCGACGACCTGTCCTGGGACTTCTCATGTAGATACGATAGTCAAGAAGACACAACAATGCCTCTTCTTCCTCAGGTGACTTAGGAAATTCGGCATGTCCATAAGGACCCTTCACAGATGCGCCACAGAAAGCATGCTACCCATGTGAATAATGGTCTGGTAGGGCAACTGCTCTGCCCAGGACCATAAGAAACGACAGAAGTTGTGTGCACAGTCCATACCATCACGGAAGCCAATCTTTCACCCATGGACTTCATTTATACTTTTGGCTGCTGCAGAAAGACTGCCAACATCATCAAAGACCCCTGGTAATGCTCTCCTACAACCTTTTTCATCATGAAGATACAAAAGCTTGGTAACGCACAGATAGGTGCAGGAACAGCTTCTTCCCTGCCGTTGTTAGACTGATGAATGGACTCTCTCTAACTTCACATCACTCTGAAAGAATATTGGTCTTGCTTCTCGCACCTCCTGTTCAGTGTGATTTGAATGCCTCACTCTGTCTAACCACTCTATGATCTGTATGTCCTTGTTTATTGTGATCTGCCTGCACTGCTCGCAAAAACAGATTTTCACTATACTTAAGTACACATGATTACAATAAATCGAATCAAATCAAACTGGATTTCAGTATTCATGTTTATCCTGCTCATCAGTTGATTTTCGCACCTAAACCTGAGCGTATCCAGTATACGGCTGGCCAACTCGCATCAATCTTTCTCATCACTTACTCACCTCTCCCTTATTCATTCTCACTTCTAGCAAACAATTTTTCTTCCTCTCTGCCCCTTGGCTACTTCCTTACACTTTTTTTCTCCATCTTCCCTCCTTCCCTGATCAAACTTATCAAATGTATCACCTGTCCATCAGCACTTCCATTTCCCTTGAACAGCTGATAACCTAACTTCGCTTATGGTTGTTATCCTCACTGCCATTATAAATTTTCTCTTTGGTGAAGCACTGACTTCCTCTCTTCTCTATTATAATTCCTATCTCTAGTACCTACCATCAATTCTTCTGTATTCACTAGTGTTACCATGTCCTCAGAGACTGATAACTTTTCAAAGGAGATTCATCACTTCAATCATTAGCTGAAAGAATGACATGACAAAGCACATTTTAAAACTTTTACTGTAACAAATAGCAATTTGTACTTTAAACTACAGGGAGAACGTTACCCTTTTATACTTTTCACACACATCGCACTTTCCACACAATTTCACTTCTTATAGCAAACGCTTCTTATAGCAGTCAAAGCTTTCCTCTGTTTTTAGAATATTTCTTATATACACCACCAGCAGTACAGATTTTTCCAATGATTCTTCTTCCTCCAGGCTGTGCCAGAACAAATCTCTTAAAAGTGTAGATAAATGGCTGTCGCATACATTTCTTTGCTGAGGGACAGTTGCCCCCTGCATCCAGCTGTAATACTTGCAAAGTTGAGCACACAGTACCTCTGCTCCAATTGCATTCAAAAGGCTTGGCACTATCAAGGACAAATTATCTTGCTTAATTTACCACCCCACATAATACTACCAACATTCACTCCCTCCACCATCAGGTATTTGGGTTGCAGTGTCATAGAGTCATAGAGATGTACAGCATGGAAACAGACCCTACGGTCCAACCTGTCCATGCCAACCAGATATCCCAACCCAATCTAGTCCCACCTGTCAGCACCTGGTCCATATCCCTCCAAACCCTTCCTATTCGTATACCCATCCAGATGCCTTTTAAATGCTTTAATTGCACCAGCCTCCACCACTTCCCCTGGCAGCTCATTCCATACATGTACCACCCTCTTTTCAAGAAGGAAGCTCACCTCCATCCTCTTGAGGGCAATTAGGGATAGGAAATAAATGCTGGCCAGACCAGTGATGCCCACATCCTGTGAATGTGTAAAAATAATTAAATATGCAAAGTATCATGGTCATGTGGTGATATTTGTTATTTGAGACCTAACTACAGTAGGAAACACATTCTAATTTCATTTTTCAATAACTATAAACATTTTTAAACAGTGTCCAATCTTCTTGCAAGCAAAATTTCCTCATGTAAATGTACTACAGACAGTAAATATAATTTACTTTCCCCATGTTTACTATACAAATTCACATGTCCAATCTCTAAGCATATTCTTTTCTGTGAATATGATGTGATACTAACAACAAAAGATTGGTTAATTTATTGAAATTGCATGTACCTGGATAGTTTTATATTCCACCTATATTTTGGGCACTTTCCTTCAGCAACTGTCAAAGAGAAGCAATCTTACAGTCTCTTAAGGCATGTGTAAACCAGCAACACAGAAAATGATCAAACATGATGCAGGATAAAATCTTCACTCTTGATATGCACTTTTAAAGTCCATACTCAAAACACCCGAGTTTATTTCCCCATTTACTTTGCCCTTTGAATCCTATAATTTAATAATTGTTAAATGCTGATGTATAGGAAGATGGGTGAATTGAATTTTTGTGGTGCATAGGTTACCTGGTATTTTCCTGCAACAGGTGTTTGGGCAGTTAGAAATCCATTACTGCATGGAATGAAGCCTTTCAGCTCATTCAGTTCATACTGGACTTGAGGCAGAAGGCACAGTACTTATTAAATCATCTCATTGTGCTAGCTATTTTAAAATGTTATACATTCGTACTGAATGTTACAACCTTATTTGAATACTTGGATTTTTAATATTTCTGCAAATGATCATCAGAACAGCTAATTAAATTAAAATTGCTCTCAAATAATTTCATCCAAACCAGGGTAATTTTAAAAAGGCTTTGCATTCTGCTGTTAATGGCCCAAAGATGATAGTGTGCTGCTTTTCACTTAATTTCATTTTTCATAATGAAACAATCGTTATTTTCTGTATTTGGTACAAATTCACTAAAAGAACACATGTTGGACGTCTTTGAAGAAGAGCCATATCGGACTCAATGCTAACTTTGTCTTTTCTCTCTGCAGTTGCTGCCAGATCTGCTGAGTTGCTCCAGCATTTGTTTATTTCAGATTTCCAACATCCATAGTGTTTTGCTTTTATTTGTGGAATGATGTTCAATTCTGTTCATAAAGATTGATTTTCAAAGTCTGCCAGTTATAGAAAGGAGCAATTGTAGTGACTGTTTCCCTTTTCTTAGGAAAGTACCATTGTCCAGTGATGTACTCTGTCTTCACAAACAACTCACATATATTGGCTATCAAGACGACTGGAAATGTCTATTCACATGAGGTAGGTAACTTTGCTTTGACAGACCAGTTCTCAACGATTTCTCTGATCACGTTATTCCGGACGTTTTCATCTGATTTCTGGTTTTCTTTGTCAGTTAACCAGTTTAAATTTAAGTTGATTAGCCTGAGTCTAGCTGTGTTGTGCAAACCACCCAGTTCTCCCTCTATCAGGCTGAGGTAAACCACTCTTTCAGCAGTTCATCACTCTCAGGGGCTCATGTGATATTAATATTCAAGCCAAATATTGTTGAGTAAGAACCATAAGCTACAAAACAAAATTCTGAGAACCGTCATAATTATTTTTAAGCTTTGTATCCTTCTTCCTTACACTCTTTCCTTCTTCCTCCTTTCTTTTGTTTTAACATTCAACTTATTTTGCTTTTCCAGCGATACTCTGATTGATTTAGACTATTTTCTTTCCCTAAAGTTTGAAAGCTCTTTAACACACAATTTATTTTTCGTACACTTAAAAGGTTTGTCTTTCAGCCAAGCAAATTTCAAAGAATATTAAAACATAGGAAATTGGAGCAGATCATTTGACCTTCATACCTATCTTGTGATTAAACAAGATCATGGTTGATCTGCCTTAATTCTTCTTTCGTGGCAGCTCTTCATGACCCTCAACTCCTTGAAATGTCAAATATCTACTTACCACCTCTTTAGATACTTTCAATGATTTAGCCTCCACGGTGGCTCAGTGGTTACCACTGCTGCCTCACAGCATAAGAGACCCAGGTTCGATTCCAGCCTCGGGCAACTGCCTGTGTGGAGTTTGCACATTCTCCCCGTGTCTGCGTGGGTTTCCTCCGGGTGCTCTGGTTTCCCCCCACAGTCCAAAGTGCAGCTCAGGTGAATTGGCCATGGTGTTAGGTGGATTAGTCAGAAGGGGGGTGGGTTGCTCTTTGGAGGGTTGGCGTGGACTGGTTGGGCCGAAGGGCCTGTTCCCACACTGTAGGGAATCTAATCTAATCTAATCTAAACTCTGTGGGCTAGAGAATTCCAGGCTCCTGTAACTGTGTTCCCTAGTTTGAACTTCCGCACTAGTGGAAGTTGTGACGATGCTGCTGCTTCAACATTGAGTCATAGAGATGTACAGCATGGAAACAGACCTTTCGGTCCAACCTGTCCATGCCGACCAGATATAGAACATAGAACATAGAAGAATACAGCGCAGTACAGGCCCTTTGGCCCTCGATGTTGCGCCGATCCAAGCCCACCTAACCTATACTAACCCACTATCCTCCATATACCTATCCAATATCCCAACCCAATCTAGTCCCACCTGCCAGCATCTGGCCCATATCCCTCCAAACCCTTCCGATTCATATACCTATCCAAATGCCTCTTAAATGTTGCAATTGTACCAGCCTCCACCACTTCCTCTGGCAGCTCATTTCATGTTATTCTGTCCTTGTATTTTTTTTCAAGAGTGGTCGTAAAGGTAGAGCTTCTGATATGTCTGGATTTATCTACTTGAAAAAACTTTTAAGTTTTTTTTTTAAGAAGCACTTGTACAATGAGAAAGAAGTGACCATTTCTCTCAGATCAGGGATTTTTCTGGTTTTGGTTTTAGTTTGGTTTTAGCTGGGGATCCAGACAAGTTGCTTGACCCAAAGAAACAACTCCAAGCTGATCCCCTTTCTCTCTCTATCTCTGTCTCTTCTCTCTCTTTCTTTCTCTCTCTGTCTCTCTATGTTACGTTCTCTGTGTGTCTTTCTCTTTGTGTGTGTCTTTCTCTTTGTGTGTGTCTTTCTCTTTGTGTGTGTCTTTCTCTTTGTGTGTGTCTTTCTCTTTGTGTGTGTCTTTCTCTTTGTGTGTGTCTTTCTCTTTGTGTGTGTCTTTCTCTTTGTGCATGTGTGTCTCTCTGTGCATGTCTCACTGTGTGTGTGTCTCACTCTCTGTGCGTGTCTCTGTCTCTGTCTGTCTCTCTGTGTCTCTATCTCTCTGTCTGTCGGCGTGGCGCTCTCGTCGGTGTGGCGCTCTCGTCGACATCGCGCGCTCTCTCTCCTACTCACTTCGCTCTCTCTCTCTCTCCTACTCACTTCGCTCTCTCTCTCTCTCCTACTCACTTCGCTCTCTCTCCTACTCACTTCGCTCTCTCTCCTACTCACTTCGCTCTCTCTCCTACTCACTTCGCTCTCTCTCCTACTCACTTCGCTCTCTCTCCTACTCACTTTGCTCTCTCCTACTCACTTTGCTCTCTCCTACTCACTTTGCTCTCTCCTACTCACTTTGCTCTCTCCTACTCACTTTGCTCTCTCTCCTACTCACTTTGCTCTCTCTCCTACTCACTTTGCTCTCTCTCCTACTCACTTTGCTCTCTCTCCTACTCACTTTGCTCTCTCTCCTACTCACTTCGCTCTCTCTCCTACTCACTTCGCTCTCTCTCCTACTCACTTCGCTCTCTCTCCTACTCACTTTGCTCTCTCCTACTCACTTTGCTCTCTCCTACTCACTTTGCTCTCTCCTACTCACTTTGCTCTCTCCTACTCACTTTGCTCTCTCCTACTCACTTTGCTCTCTCCTACTCACTTTGCTCTCTCCTACTCACTTTGCTCTCTCCTACTCACTTTGCTCTCTCCTACTCACTTTGCTCTCTCCTACTCACTTTGCTCTCTCCTACTCACTTCGCTCTCTCCTACTCACTTCGCTCTCTCCTACTCACTTCGCTCTCTCCTACTCACTTCGCTCTCTCCTACTCACTTCGCTCTCTCCTACTCACTTTGCTCTCTATCTCCAGTCTCTGTCTCTTCTCTCGCTCTCACTTCGCGCGCTCTCGCTCTCACTTCGCGCGCTCTCGCTCGCACGTCGCGCTCTCGCTCGCACGTCGCGCTCTCGCTCGCACTTCGCTCTCTCTCGCTCGCACTTCGCTCTCTCTCGCTCGCACTTCGCTCTCTCGCTCGCACTTCGCTCTCTCGCTCGCACTTCGCGCTCTCACTCGCACTTCGCACGCGCTCTCGCACTTCGCACGCGCTCTCGCACTTCGCACGCGCTCTCGCACTTCGCACGCGCTCTCGCACTTCGCACGCGCTCTCGCACTTCGCGCTCTCTCACACTTGCACTCTCTTGCTCTCTGTTGCGCTTCGCGCTCCCTCACTTCGCTCTTTCTCGCACTATGCACACTCTCGCACTCCGCTCTCTCGCGCTCCGCTCTCTCTCTCTCTCTCTCGCACTTTGCGTTCTCTTGCACTTCGCTGTTTCGCTCCTAGTGCTCTCTCGCGCTTCGCTCTCTCTCGCGCACTTCGCTCTCTCTCGCGCACTTCGCTCTCTCTCGCGCACTTCGCTCTCTCTCGCTCCTAGTGCTCTCGCTCGCACTTCGCTCTCGCTCCTAGTGCTCTCTCGCACTTCGGTCTCTTGCGCACTTCACTCTCTCGTGCTCCTAGTGCTCTCTCACACTTCACTCTCTCGGGCAATTCGCTCTCTCGCGCACTTTGCTGTCTCGCTCCTAGTGCTCGCTCGCACTTCGCTCTCGCTCCTAGTGCTCGCTCGCACTTCGCTCTCGCTCCTAGTGCTCGCTCGCACTTCGCTCTCGCTCCTAGTGCTCGCTCGCACTTCGCTGTCTCGCTCCTAGTGCTCGCTCGCACTTTGCGCTCTCTCTCGCACTTTGCGCTCTCTCTCGCACTTTGCGCTCTCTCTCGCACTTTGCGCTCTCTCTCGCACGCGCTCTCTCTCGCACGGCGCTCTCTCTCGCACGGCGCTCTCTCTCGCACGGCGCTCTCTCTCGCACGGCGCTCTCTCTCGCACGGCGCTCTCTCTCGCACGGCGCTCTCTCTCGCACGGCGCTCTCTCTCGCACGGCGCTCTCTCTCGCACGGCGCTCTCTCTCTCTCTCGCACGGCGCTCTCTCTCTCTCGCACTTCGCTGTCTCTCTCTCGCACTTCGCTGTCTCTCTCTCGCACTTCGCTGTCTCTCTCTCGCAATTCGCTGTCTCTCTCTCGCACTTCGCGCTCTCTCTCGCACTTCGCGCTCTCTCTCGCACTTCGCGCTCTCTCTCGCACTTCGCGCTCTCTCTCGCACTTCGCGCTCTCTCTCGCACTTCGCGCTCTCTCTCGCACTTCGCGCTCTCTCTCGCACTTCGCGCTCTCTCTCGCACTTCGCGCTCTCTCTCGCACTTCGCGCTCTCTCTCGCACTTCGCGCTCTCTCTCTCGCACTTCGCTCTCTCTCTCTCTCGCACTTCGCGCTCTCTCTCTCTCGCACTTCGCGCTCTCTCTCTCTCGCACTTCGCGCTCTCTCTCTCGCACTTCGCGCTCTCTCTCTCTCGCACTTCGCGCTCTCTCTCTCTCGCACTTCGCGCTCTCTCTCTCTCGCACTTCGCGCTCTCTCTCTCTCGCACTTCGCGCTCTCTCTCTCTCGCACTTCGCGCTCTCTCTCTCTCGCACTTCGCGCTCTCTCTCTCTCGCACTTCGCGCTCTCTCTCTCTCGCACTTCGCGCTCTCTCTCTCTCGCACTTCGCGCTCTCTCTCTCTCGCACTTCGCTCTCTCTCTCTCGCACTTCGCTCTCTCTCTCTCTCGCACTTCGCTCTCTCTCTCTCTCGCACTTCGCTCTCTCTCTCTCGCACTTCGCTCTCTCTCTCTCTCGCACTTCGCTCTCTCTCTCGCACTTCGCTCTCTCTCTCGCACTTCGCTCTCTCTCTCTCTCGCACTTCGCGCTCTCTCTCTCTCTCTCGCACTTCGCGCTCTCTCTCTCTCGCACTTCGCGCTCTCTCTCTCTCGCACTTCGCGCTCTCTCTCTCTCGCACTTCGCGCTCTCTCTCTCGCACTTCGCGCTCTCTCTCTCTCGCACTTCGCGCTCTCTCTCTCTCGCACTTCGCTCTCTCTCTCTCGCACTTCGCTCTCTCTCTCTCTCGCACTTCGCTCTCTCTCTCTCTCGCACTTCGCTCTCTCTCTCTCGCACTTCGCTCTCTCTCTCTCTCGCACTTCGCTCTCTCTCTCGCACTTCGCTCTCTCTCTCGCACTTCGCTCTCTCTCTCTCTCGCACTTCGCGCTCTCTCTCTCTCTCTCGCACTTCGCTCTCTCTCTCTCTCGCACTTCGCTCTCTCTCTCTCTCGCACTTCGCTCTCTCTCTCTCTCGCACTTCGCTCTCTCTCTCTCTCGCCCTTCGCTCTCTCTCTCTCTCGCACTTCGCTCTCTCTCTCTCTCGCACTTCGCTCTCTCTCTCGCACTTCGCTCTCTCTCTCTCTCGCACTTCGCTCTCTCTCTCTCTCGCACTTCGCTCTCTCTCTCTCTCGCACTTCGCTCTCTCTCTCTCTCGCACTTCGCTCTCTCTCTCTCTCGCACTTCGCTCTCTCTCTCTCTCGCACTTCGCTCTCTCTCTCTCTCGCACTTCGCTCTCTCTCTCTCTCGCACTTCGCTCTCTCTATCACATCGTGATTTCTTTCACATCGTGCTCTCTCTCTTTCACTTTGATCTTTCTCTCTCACCGCGCTCTCTCACTCCCACTCTCGCTCTCTCACTCACTTCGCTCTCGCTATCTCTCTCACATCGTGCTCTCTCTCTCACACACTTCGCGCTCTCTGTATCTCTCACATCGTGCTGTTTCTCACATCTCTCTCTCTCTCTCACACACGCATCGCGCTCTCTCTCTGTCTCTTGCTCTTTCTCTCACTCTGTGTTCATATCCCATAGGCAAATTTTTAAAAAAATTCTTGTGTCGTCAGACTGAGTAGTGGGATGTTGCAAGCATCAGTAGTGAGCCCCATCTATTCGCAGTATATGCCAATGATTTGTTAAGAGCAAGTGTAATAATTCTAAATTAGAAATGGTACAAAGTTAGTCTGGAATGTGTTGTAAGGGAGTTGTAAAACATTTTCAGAAATATTTGCACAAGCTTATTGATTGTGCAAAATCATGGCTGATGGAATATAATGTGGAAAAATGGAGCTTCTCTACTTTGGGAGGGAGATCAGATGAATAGAGTATTTCTTTAATGGTAGCAGGTTAGAAAATGTAGACGTGCAAATGAACTTGGTTGTTCTCATCAGTTAATCATTGCAGGTGTAGCCAAGTTAACAGGCTAATGGAATGTTGGCCTTTAGTGCAAGAGGTTTTGAGTACGGGAGTATTGGAGCCTTGCTTCAGTCAAATAGATTTTGGTTTGACCACATCCGTACAGTTTTTGTCTCCTTATCTCCGTAAAAATCATATTGACTCAGAGACAGTAAAACGAAGGTTTACCAGATTTATTCCAGTGATAGTGGGTCTGTCCCTTGAAGAGACGTTAGGCAAACTGGGCCAAGTACTTAAAGGGATAGACAGGATAGATTCATGTAAGATGTTTCGGAGTTTAGAACCAGGAAAACAATTTATAAATGAGGGGGTTGCTATTTCAGACTGAGATGAACAGTATTTTTTATTAATGATAGTAATCTTTGGTATTCACTACTCCAGACAGCTGAGTATATTTCAAGTAGAGATAAATAGTCAAAAATCTGTCCATGTTGTAAAGTGCTATGAGGATAATGTATGTAAAAGACATTAAGTTTTTGATTAGCCCTGGTTGTATTCAGTGGCAAAGCAGGTTTGATGGTCTGAATGGTCTACTCCTGTTCAAAAATGTTTAAAAGAGAAAGCAGTGCTTGGCAACTTGTCCGCCATTAGTCCTATTACTTTGTCTGTCATGACAAAAGCTGCTACGAGATCTTTCTTTCCTGTAGCACCTTATTTATCTGGCATCTTTGAGATGGTTTTAGCATTCTCTTCCGTAAAGACCTTTGTGAAATATTGGTTTAAGTTATTTGGCACTTCCCTGTTCTCCATGATGAACTCTCCTGTTGCATTCTCCCAGGGTCCCACACCTACTTTAGCTCCTCATTTTATTTTCATGTACCTTTAGGAGCTCCTGTTTGTTTTTACATTTATTGCCAGTTTACTTGCATAATCAATGGTCTCCCTGTTTATTTCGGCAGAAGGGCCAGGGTTGTCTAGTTAGTAAGAAGTGAAATTGAATTGTTAGCTTGAAGTGATGTAGGGTTGGAAGATGTAGAATCGGTGTGGGTGGATTTGAGAAGCACAAAGGAATAAAAAAACTTCCTGATGGGAGTTATGTATAGGCCCCCTTGCATTAGTCGTGATGTGGGACAGAAAATAAATCAGGAGATAGAAAAGGCATGTAAGAAACGCACAGTTACAATAGCTGTGAGAGACCCAGTATGCAGGTGGATTGGGAAATTCAGGTTTGTAGCCGAACGTTTTAAAAAAAAATGAATTTGTGGAATCTATGAAATGGTGTTTTGGAGTATCTTGTGGTAGATCCCACAGGGGAAGAGGCAATTTTGGATTTAGCGATGTGCAATGAGGCAGATGTGATTAGGGAGCTTAAGGTGAAGGAACCTGTCGGGAGGCATTGACCATAATATGACAGAATTCACCCTGTAGTTTGGGAGGGAGAAGCTCGAATCAGATGTAATGGTGTTACAATTGAGTAGAGGTAACTAGAAGGGCATGAGGAAGGGGCCAGAGTTGGTTGGAAGGGAGCCTGTCAGGAAAGATAGTGATGCAGCAATGGCAGGAATTTGTGGGGATAATTTGAGAGGCAAAGCACAAATTCATCCCAGAAAGAAGAAACTTACTAAGGGGAGGATAAGGCATTCATGGTTGAGAAAGAAAGTCAGGGACAGCATAAAAGCATAAGTAAAAACACACAATGTGGTGAAGATCAGTAGGAAGACAAAATGATGATGAAGTCTTTAAAACCAGCAGAGGAAAACCAAAAAAAAAGGGAGTGGGCAGAAGATGAAACATGAAGGTGAACTCGTGAGTAATATAAAAAAGAAGATTGTGCGAGTTTTTTTTAGATGCATCAAAAGTGAGAGAGAGGCAAGAATGGGGATTGGATCACTGGAAAATTCTGCTGGAGAAGTAGCAATGGGGAGCAAAGAAGTGACATAGACTGAACTTTGTATCAGTCTTCATTATGGACACTAGTAACATATCAGAACTTCAAGTGAGTCGGGGGCAGAGGTGAGTGTAGAGTTCATCACTGAAGAGAAAGCGCTGGAGAAGCTCAAAAGTCTGAATGTAGATAAATCATCTGAACCAGACAGACTACAACCCAGAGTTGTGAAGAGATAGCTGAGGAGATTGTGGTGGCATTGGTGGAGATTTTTCAGGAATCACTGGAGGGCTGCAGAGGATTGAAAAATGTTTAAAAAGGGAGGGAGGCAGAAGGCAAGAAATTTTAAGCTGGTTAGCCTGGTCGCAGTTAAGATTTGAGTGTCTCTTATTAAGGATGAGATTGCAGAGTACTTGGAAGTGCATGATAAAAGAGGGCTAAGTCAGTACTGCTTCGTGAAGGGGAGGTCATGCCTGACCAGTCTGTTAGAATTCCTTAAGGAAGTAATGAACAAGTTCGACAAAGTGGATGTGATCTATTTGGATTTTAGAAGGACTTGGACAAGATGCCACACTGAATGCTGTGAAATAAGAAAAAGGTTAGAGTTAAGGATAAAGTACTGGAAAGGATAGAGGAATGGCTGACTGAAAGAAGGCTGAAAATGGGGATAGAGAGGATTTTTTTGGGATGCGAACTGACAGCTAGTGGAGTTCCACAAAGGTCAGTGTCGGAACCACAACTATTTACATTATACACTGCGATCTGGATAGAGGAACAGAGGACATTGTTGCTAAGTTTTCTGATGACGCAAAGATAGGTGAGGGGACAGGTAATGTTGAAGAGGCGGGGAAGTTACAGAAGGACTTGAACAGGCTAGGAGATTGGGCAAAGAAGTGGCAGATGGAATACAATGGGGAAGTGTGAGGTTATGCACTTTGGAAGGAAGAATGGAGGCATGGACAATTTTCTAAATTTGAAGCACAGAGGGACTAAGGAATCCTAGTTCAGGTTTCTAAGATTAACATGCAGGCTCAGTTTGCATTTAGGAAGGAAAATGCAATGTAAGCATTCACTTGGAGAGGGCTAGAATACAAGAGGAGGAGTGTACTGCTGAGGCTGTATTATGCTGTGGTTAGACTATATTTGGAACATTGTGAGCAGTTTTGGGCCACGTGTCAAAAGAAGGATGTGCTAGCCTTTGAAGAGTCCAGCGAAGATTTACAAGAATGAACCCGGGAATGAAGGGTTTGCCATATGAGGAGTGATTGAGAATTCTGAGTCTATACTCAATGGAGTTTAGAAGGATGAGGGGGAATCTGATTGAAACTTACACAGCGCTGAGAGGCCCAGATATTGGATATGGGGATGTTTCCATGAGTAAAACAGGGCAATGCCTGAGACAAAAGGCAAGACTCTTGAGGACCAAGATGAGGAAGAATTTCTTCAGACAGAGGGTGGTGAATCTGTAGAACTCATTACTGCAGAAAGCTGTGGAGGTGTAATCATTGAGTGTATTTAAGACAGGGGTAGATAGATACTTGATTAGTAAGGGGATCAAAGCTTACGGGCAGAAGGCAGGAGAATGGGGAAGAGAAGCATATCAGCCATGATCAAATAGTGGACCAGATGAGATGAGGGCCCTAAATTACTCTTCCTCAGCCTGAATTAGAAATTCTTGGGATCACAACCCACTACCCTTAACTTCATGATCTCTTATTAATTCTCACTCATAACCCATCACTAAATGGGTCAGACCATGTTTGGAGTATTGATCACAGTTTTGGGCCCATAATCTCAGGAAGGATGTACTGGCCCTGGACTGTGTTCAGAGTAGGGTCACGAGAATGGTCCTAGGAATGAAAACATATGAGGAGTGTTTGAAGACTCTGGGTTTATACTCTATGGAGTTTAGAAAGATAGAATGCTGAACAGCCTGGACAGAGTGGACATTGGGAAGATGTTTCTAATTATAGGAGAGACTAGAACCTGAGGGCGTAGCCTTAGTGTAAAGGGAAGACCTTTTAGAACAGAGATAAGGAGAAACTTCTTCAGCCAGAGAGTGGGGAATCTATGGAATTCACTGCCACATGAGGTTGCAGAGGCCAGGTCATGCTGTAAAATTAAGACTGAGATAGATAGATAGGTTCTTGATTGGCAAAGGGATCAAGGGTTATGGGGAGAAAGTGGGAGAAATGGGGTTGAGAAACTTACCAGCCACGATTAAATGGCAGAGCAGACTTGATGGGCTGAATAGCCTAATTTCTACCCCTGTGTTTATCGTCTAAATCTGAAGTAATCTGTTTTCCAGGACTGGACAATGTTCTATGCTAAGAACAATCTCTGATGCACAGATGTTTCTTCAATTTACCCTTTCCCATCGGATGTTTCCAGTCAACGTGCAGCATGAAATCAGCCATGATAGTTGTGGTGCCATTCTGGCGTGCCTCCGTTATTTCCTGATTTGTACTTTGCTCCATATTATGCACTTCTTTGTTGATCTGTAGATGGCACACACCCATCCCTTGCTGTTCCTTACTCCACCCAAACTGATTCCTCATCACAATACCGATTCCAAACCCCAATCTATTGCATCTGTATTACTCCTCATACTACACTGATAAAATGCTTTATTAAAAAAAATCCACATCTATTCCTTTTTGCATGTTCTTCTAGAGCATTATCTACCCATAGAGTGTAAAGGCAGTAGGAGTGTACTTAAAAGGGAGATCAGGAGGTCAGAAAGAGGACATGAGATAGCTTTCGCAAATAGGGTTGAGGAGAATCCAAAGGGTTTCTATAAATACCATTAAGGACAAAAAGGTAACTACAGAGAGAATAGGTCCCCTCCAAGATGAGCAAGGCAGCCTATGCGTGGAGCCGCAGGAGATGGGGGAGATACTAAACGAGTAATTTCAATGTGGAGAAGGACGTGCAAGATATAGAATGTAGGGAAATAGATGGTGACATCTTGAAAAATGTCCACTTTACAGAGGAGGTGGTGCTGAATGTCTTGAAACATAAAAGTGGATAAATCCCCAGGACCTGATAAGGGGTACCCTCAAATTCTGTAGGAAGCGAAGGAAGTGATTGCTGGACTCCTTGTTGAGATACTTGTATCATTAACAGTCATAGGTGAGGTGTCAGAAGACTGGAGGTTGGCTAACATGGTGCCACTATTTAAGAAAGGGGATAAGGAAAAGTCTGGGAACTATAGACTGGTGAGCCTGACATTGGTGGTGGGCAAGTTGTTGGATGGAAGCCTGGGGGACAGGATTTTCTTATATTTGGAAAGGCAAGGACTGATTAGGGTTAGTCAACATGGCTTTGTGCATGGGAAATCATGTCTCACAAACTTGATTGAGTTTTTTGAAGAAGTAACGAAGAAGATTGATGAGGGCAGAGTGGTGGACGTGATCTATTTGGACTTCAGTAAGGTGTTTGACAATGTTCCCCATGGGAGACTGGTTAGCAAGGTTATATCTTCTGGAATGCAGGGAGAACTAGCCATTTGGATACAGAACTGGTTCAAAGGTAGAAGGCAGATGATGGTCATGGAGGGTTGTTTTTCAGACTGGAGACCTGTGACTAGTGGTGTGCCACAAGGATCGGTGCTGGGTCCACTAATGTTCGCCATTTATATAAATGATTTGAATGTGAACATAGGAGGTATAGTTAGTAAGTTACCAGATGACAGCAAAATTGGTGGTGTACTGGACAGTGATGAAGGTTATCTCAGAGTACGACGGTATCTTGATCAGATGGGCTAATGGGCTGAGGAGTGTCAGGTGGAGTTTAATTTAGATAAATGCGAGGTGCTGCATTTTGCAAAAGCAAATCAGAGCAGGGCTTGTACACTTAATGGTAAGGTCCTAGGGAGTGTTGGGGAACAAAGAGATCTTGGAGTGCAGGTTCATAGCTCCTTGAAAGAGGAGTTGCAGGTAGATAGGATAGTGAAAAAGGTGTTTAGTATGTTTTCCTTTATTGGTCAGAGCATTGAGTATGGGAGTTAGGAGGTCATGTTGCAGCTGTACAGGACATTGGTTAGGCCATTTATGGGATATTGTGTGCAATTCTGGTCTCCTTGCTATGGAAAGATTGTTGTGAAACTTGAAAGGGTTCAGAAAAGATGTCCAAGGAAGTTGCCAGGGTTGGAGGATTTGAGCTATAGGGAGAGGCTGATTAGGCTGGGCTGTTTTCCCTGGAGCATTGGAGGTTGAGAGGTGACCTCATAGAGGTTTATAAAATCATGAGGGACGTGGATCGGATAAATAGACTAGGTCTTTTCCCTGGGGTGGGGGAGTCCAGAACTAGAGGGCATAAGTTCAAGGTGAGAGGGGAAAGATATAACAGGGACATAGAGGGTGGTGCATGTTTGGAATCAGCTGCCAGAGGAAGTGGTGGAGGCTGGTACAATTATAACATTGAAAGGCATCTGGATGGGTATATGAATAGGAAGGGGTTTAGAGGGATATGCGCTGAGTGCTGGCAAATGGGACTAGAGTAGGCTAGGATATCTTGTCAGCATGGACGAGTTGGACTGAAGGGTCTGTTTCCATGCTGTACACCTCTATGACTCTATGGTCACCCAGCAACCACATCTCTATGTTAGCTGTCAAGTTGTATTCATTTATTTCTATTTGTGCTGTCACCTCATCTATCTTATTACAAATGTGGCATGCATTCAGATAATGAGCCCTCGACTTTACCATTACTACTTACTCTGTTCCACTTGCTGTTGCTATTTCTGCTCCTTATGTATTTTCTACCCCTTCCTGTCACATTTGCATTATAGTTCACCCCAAACTGCTGTGCGCCTCTGCTGTTTCATTTCTTCCTGATTTTTTTTTTTAAACGTCTCTTCAATTGAAACTGCAAACCCCTAACCCATCCACTCACAACTACAAATAGTGTAACAAATAGTTTTATTTCATTTTAGCACACAGCTAGTGCACTTCAATTAAATGTAAGTAATTAGCTCAAAATGAATGAGCCAAATTATAAGATTTCCTCAAGTGTTTTTAAGTTTTTAAAAATGCTACATCAAACACACGCAAACATAAGTAATAAAGTTAAAAATCGCACAACACCAGGTTATAGTCCAACAGGTTTATTTGGCAACACTAGCTTTGAGAACGCTGCTCCTCCATCAGGTGGTTGTGGAGTGTAAGATTGTACAACACAGAATTCATAGCAAAAGTTGACAGTGTGATGTTACTGAAATTATATATTGAAAAAGACCCAGATTGTTTGTTAAGTCTCTCATCTTTTAGAATGAACATGTCGATTTCAGTTCTTCATATGGAAATTGCAGACCTTTTTTTAGAAGTTACATTCTCAAGTGAACTTTAACAATTACTGTCCTGCCGGCCCAGACAATGCATTTAAGGTGTGAGGTACCCTGTGTGAGACTGCCTGTGTCACAATGTTCAGACTAATTCTAATCTAAAAAATGGATTTACAAAATCTTACATTGATTCATGCAGGTTTTGAGCAAAATAAAATGTAATTCTGCAAATCCAGACATGGATGAAGTTCAACAGTTGTACATCCCTATCAGGGGCCATAAAAATAAAACCGCGAAGACGGCTTAACCATAGTTAACAAGGGAAATCAGGAACAGTGTTAATGCCAGAGAGGAGGCATATAAATTGGCTAGAAAAAGCAGCAAACATGAGGACTGGAAGAAATTTAAGATTTGGGAGGGGAGGACTAAAGGTTTAATTCGGAAAGGGAAAATAAAATATGAAAGTAAGCTTGCTGAAAACATAAAAACTGACTACAAAAGCTTCTACAGATATGTGAAGAGAAAAAGACTGGTGAAGACAAATGTAGGTCCCTTGCAGTTAGAATCAGGTGAATTCATAATGGAGAACAAAGAGATGGCAGACCAGTTGACCAAATCTGCCTTCACTAAGGAGGACAGAAATAATCTTCAGGAAGTGTTGGGGACAGAATGTCAAGCATGAAGGAGAGGTGAAGGAAATCCTTATCAATCAGGAAATGGTATTGATGGGATTAAAACCTGATAAATCGGCAGGGCCTGATGCTCTGCATCCTAGAGTACTTAAGGAAGTGGCTGTAGAAATAGCAGGTGCATTGGTGATCATTTTCCAGCATTCTGTAGACTCTGAAGGAGTTCCAGTGGACTGTTGGTTAGCTAATATAACTCCACTTTTTAGAAAAGGGGGGACAGAGAGAAAATGGGGAATTATGGGCTGGTTAGCCTGACATCGGTGGAGAGAAAATTCATTAAGGATGTAATAATAGAGCATTTAAGAAGCAGAGACAGAATCAATCCTAGTCAGCATGGGTTCATTAAAGGGAAGTCATGCTTGCCAAATCTTCTGAAATTGTTTGAGGATGTGACGGAAAATTAAAGGTCATGCTATTAGAGGTATTGTATTGACATGGAGAGGGAACTGTTCGGAGGACAGGAAGCAGAGAGTTGGAATAAATGGATCCTCTTCAGAGTGGCAGGCAGTGATGAGTGGGTGGTGCAGGGTTCAGTGCTGGGACCTCAGCTGATCACAATGTGCATTAAATGGAATGAATTGAATGCAGTATCTCCAAATTTGCAGATGAGACTAAGCTGGGTGGCAGTGTGTGCTGTGAGGAGGATGCTAAGAGGCTGTAGAGTGACTTGGACAGACTGGCTGTTTGGGCAAATACTTGGCAAATGCAATATAATTTGGATAAATGTGAGGTGTTATCCATTTTGGTCACAACAATAAAGGAGGGCAGATTGTTACCTGAATGGTGGCAGTTTAGGAAAAGGTGAGGTGCAACAAGAACTCTGTGTCATGGTGCAACAGTCACTGAAGGATGGCATGCAGATGCAGCAGGCAGTGAGGAAAGCTAATGGTATTGTCTCCTTCATAGTGAGAGGATTTGAGTATAAGAGTAAAGCTATCTTGTTACAGTTGTACAGGGCCTTGGTGAGGCCCTACCTTGAGTACTGTGTGCAGTTTTGGTCTGCTAGTCTAAGGAAGGGCATTGCGATTAATGAAGTCCAGCGAAGGTTCTCCAGACTGATTCCTGGCATGACACGACTGTCATAAGAAGAAAGACTGGATCAACTGGGCTTGTATTCACTGGAATTTAGAAGAATGACAGGGGATCTCATAGAAACATATAAAATTCTGATGGGACTGGATAGGTTATATGCAGGAAGGATGTTCCCAATGTTGGGCAAGTCCAGAACAAGGGGTAAGGACTGAGATGAAGAAGAATTTCTTCACTCGAAAGTTGTGAACCTGTGGAATTCTCTCCCACAGGATGCTGTTGGAGCCAGTTCATTAGATATATTCAAGAGAGAGTTGGATGTAGCCCTTGCGGATAAGGGGCATGGGGAGAGGGTGGGAATGGGATACTCAGATTGCATGATCAGCCATGATCGTATTGAATGGTGGTGCAGGCTTGAAGGGCCAAATGGCCTACTCCTGCACCTAGTTTCTATGTTTTTATGTGAAAGGGCAAAAACGTAAAAAGAAAATTAAAGGCTTTAATGATGAATGCTGTGTGCATTCAAATAAAGATGAACAAATTGATAACATTACTAGATATGAATTGGTATGATATGATGGCTACAATAGAGCCATAGTTTCAAAGTGACCACGGCTACGTACTGGATATTCAAAGATTTGTTTTCTGAAAGTATATGAAGTATGGGAAAGGAAGTTGGGTAACTCTGTCTATAAAAGATGCGATCAGTACACTGTTGAGAAATTATCTTTGCTTGGAAACTTATGATGTGTAATCAGTTTGCTTGGAGGTGAGAAATGGCAGGGAAAGGAGTCTCTGGTATGTGTAGATTGTAGCTCCTTAATAGCAGTGTAAGCATGATTTTATAAAAGTGAAATCATTTTTGACAGTTCTATTAAGGAGTCCTTTGAGAATGCAACAAATAGGATGGACAAAGGGGAACAGTAGATTGTATTTCTTAAAGCAAGGTACTATATAAAGGTGAAGGCTAGTGGTGAAGGGGGTATTTTATTAGCATAGATAAAGAATTGACAAGCTAACAGAAAACAGTTTGGGTAAAAGGGTCATTTACAGGTTGGCAAGCAGTAGCTAGTGCTGCTGGGCATTGTTTCTTTGCAATCTATATTACTTATTTAGATAAAGATACCAGAGGGTATTGTAGTCAAATAACTAACAATGCAAAGATGGGTAGGAAGGCAGTACGTGGGGAGGCCATAAAGGACCTGGAAAGAAATAAAGGTAGGTTACTTAGACGGTCAAAGATTGGACAGATAATGTATAAGGTGGGAAGATGTGAGGACTGAAAATGTAAGGCTGTCCAGTTTGGGAAGATGGAAAAGCAGTATATTATTTAAACAAGAGTTGCAGAATGCTGTAAAAGAATAGAGTTGAAAAGTGTGGTGCTGGAAAAGCGCAGCAGGTCAGTCAGCATTCGAGGAGCAGGAAAATCGACGTTTCGGGCATAAGTCCTTCTTTTAGGATGAAGAAGGGCTTCTGCCCGAAACGTCGATTTTTCTGCTCCTCGGATGCTGACTGACCTGCTGCGCTTTTCCAGCACCACACTTTTCAACTCTGGTCTCCGGCATCTGCAGTCTTTACTTTCTCCCTGTAATAGAATAGAATCTGATGAGCTTGTACATGAGTCTCAAAAGGTTAGCATATAGGAAATGCAGTAATTAAAGAGGCAAATAGACTGTTAACTTTTATTGCAAACAGCATGAAGTATAAATGGGAGGTCTTGCTATAATTTGCAGTACATTAATGAGAATGCGACTGGAGTCATGTGCACAGTTTTAATCTCCTTTGTTTCAGGAGCAACTTACTTTCATTGGAAACAGTTCAGAGAGCGTTCACTTGACTGATTCCTGGGGCAGTTGTCATATGAGAAACATTTGAATCATTTGACTCTATATTCACTGGAGTTAGAATAATAAGGTGATCTTACTGAAACATGTAACTTCTGAGAAGGCTTAACAGGTAGATGCTGAAATAATGTTTTCCCTAATGGAGAAATTTAGAACCAGAGAGCACAGTTCAAAAGAATAAATCTCCTATTTAAGGAGATGGGTTTTTTAAACTTCTGATCTCTGGAATTCTCAAACCCAGAGAGCAAAGGAGACTGGGCTTTTGATATATCAAGCCAGGTTGAGACAGATTTCTGATCGTCAAGAGGTTTGAGAGTTATGTGGAGGGAACCGGGATATTGGAATTAAAGCCAAATCTGATCAGGCATGATCTTAGCAAATAGCAGAGCTGGCCTAAGCGGCCATATGGCTTCTTCCTTGTCCTGTTTCTCGTATTAGGGTGTTGGTGAACCAGACAGTAGCAACATCATTTCCTTTGTGGAAGGGTAGGATAAGGGTTGAACATTTAGTCATGTATTCTTTGTTCTGAAGATGTAACCAATATGATTCTGATTATCAGGATAACCACAATGATTTAGGATCATAAACATTTACGTGCCCACTGTACTTGTGCTGGCTGTATGAAAGAGTAATTGTGCTTAGGCTCATATTTCAAATTTTTTATGTAACCCTGTAAGTCATCTTCAAATACTCCCTCTTGAAACTTTTTATGGATTATTTATTTCTAATATCTTTAATTACTGAATTGTGAAGCCTCCAGCTAATGTCTAACTAGTACCTTAAAAACTTTCAGCATAATCTCTTTGCTTTTATGTTCTATGCCTACATTTGTAAAACCAGTAACCCGTATGCTTTTTAATCCCCTTATCTACTCTCCATGTCACCTTTAATGGTTTGTATTTTTCTGTAGATCAAGTTCACTGCTTATCTACACCTTGGCATACCATGTCATATATAGCTCTTTCCCTTATAGTCTCTTCACACCTATCCCCAGCTGTCATGATTCTATCCATTTCACCATCCTGAAGCGTACAGCTATCCTTAATATTGTTTATTACATTGTCAAATTTATGGCTGATGTAAAACTTTATAATTGGTTAGGCTGTTTATAACAATTCAAAATATTAATGGACTCAAAACTGCATCTGAAAACCTCTATCGAACAGGACACTCTGCTTCCCATTACAAAGCCAATGTTAGATTCGTAATCCTATCATCCCCTCAATTCCAACTTTTTATAAAACCTCCTGTGTGTAGTTTGTTTAATGCCTTCTGAATGTCTGTACATGCAACATCAAGTGCACCACTTTAATCAAGTTTCTTTGTTTCTTCCTCAATGAATTCGATGAGTAAAGTCATATTTGATTTACCTGTAACAAATCCAAGCTTGCCTTCCTTGATTAATGCATACCTTTCCAAATGAAGTTTTATTTTGACTTTGATGATCCTTTCAATTGACATTAATCCCTTCAAAGAACTTCTGCACTACTAATAGTTTCCTGGTTTGTCATTCTCTCCATTCTTGAATAATGATGTAGTATTTACAGCTCTTGAGCCCTCTTGTACTGTGCAACTGAGTACATTGGTGTTTGAAGCATTGTAACCAATGCCTTTTGCTATTTCTACATTTGATTCTTTCAGTGACCTAGGATACATTCCATAACAACGGGGGAATGACTGGTGTTTTTGGGCTCAATTTATTATTATCTGGTAATCTGTTCCCTTAATCTCCTCTTGCCTCTGATCTCAATTTTATCATGCTTTACTTTCTATAATATTCTTGATTATTAACTGCCTTTTGCTCCTGGCATATGGCATAAGCCTCCTTTTTTCTGTTTTGTTTTACATTTAATATCGAGAGCACATTAGATGTGGATGCCCAATCTGTTATTTCAAAGGAATAGTCCTAATTTGTACCTGAAACATATCTTCCCTGAATGCCCACTATTCCTTTGTTACCAGTTCACCCTGCAATTGCTTTTTCTAATTACACTTTTTCAGGGCTCGTTCTCCAACCACTGCCGTTAGCTTTTCTCCAGTTGAATATATTTACCATCTTTGTTAAGCTTCTTTCTGCAGTTACTGAAATCTAAGTTGTGATGACTGTTAGAAGATGATTTGCTACTGTCATGTACGCACCTTGCCCTGTTCATTTCTCAGAACCAGATTCCTATTCCTTTTTATCCGTGTTGAATTGGAAACACATTGATAGAGAAATTTTTCCTGTGCTGTGCACATTTCAGAAATTCTCTCTGTCCCTAACTATTGCACTACTTTTTCTATCCAATAGAGTATATAAGAAATCCCGATATTGCAGCACTGTTTTTTATTAAACCATCTTTTGAAATTTACCTAGATGTTTGCTCATCCATTGCCCCTCTCTGTTTGAAGACCTATTTTTAAAATAAAACTCCAAGCAGTGAAACAACTCCTCTCATTTCAATCAAGCTTTGTAGATTCCTTCGTATTGGAATATCCTTTCTATTCTAGTTAATTGAATTAAAATCCACCTTTGAATTCCATTTTGAATAGGTGATTACATTCGCAAAGGCATTCTCCATTCCGTGCAGACATTCCTTGCCTGTTTCCTAACAACTTCTACCAATGTTGTAAAACTTCAACAGACACAGTCTCTGGAATAAACAGCTGAAATGATGTGTTTTCTGTGTCGCTATTTGTCCCCATTAACTCTTGTCTTTATAAATGACATATTGGACTATGCCTTTATGTCTGAATAACACTTGAGCTGTTGATATGCCAGTATAAATTGCAGTAATAGTAGTATCTTGGTGGTAGTTATGGCGTTTATTTGTGACATCCACTGATGAGCAAATGTTGTGTTACACAGTAACAGATGGCAAACCTCTGTGCTGGCATCCTTTGGTTTAAGTTGATATGTTATCCTGCAGCAATATTGAACCATATTATACTTCACTGTGTATTGCTTGGGATTGGCACATGCTATGCATGTCAGAGTTTATTGTGCTGAAGATCACTAAATGTATTTGCAGTGGTGTAATTTTGGTTACCTCTATTACCAAATGATTTCAGGCTAATAATATAGTCTTCATTCACTGGCCAATCCTCAAGCTTTTCTGAAGCAGCAGAAAGGTCCTGGTGATATGGAATTCTTATTCTTATTTGATGAAGTCCATTTTAATGCTTTTGATTTTCCATGGTTGATAAAAAAGATAAACTTGACTGCTTTTTATTGCTGGCATTTATAAAAAAACAAACGTTGCTTTCTAAACTAAACCTGACATCATCTGATTGCAAAACTGACTGCAGTAAATTCTGAACAAGTTTCTATCAAAATAAGTATTTTAAATTATTGTAGCATTGGATCCGTGGTTACTTGGCCACATGGATTCAAAATTGGCTTGCCTGTAGAAGGCAGTGGTTAGCGGTGGAGGGTGTTTTTCAGCCTGGAGATCCATGACTAGTGGTGATCTTCAGGAATCTGTACTGGGACCTCTGCTGTTTGTGAGATATATATAAATTATTTGGATGAAAATGTGGGTTAGTAAGTTTGTAGATGATACAAAGTTCAGTGGGATTGTGGATAGTGTAGAAGGTTGTCAAAGAACACAGCGGATATAGATCAGTTACAGATGTGAGCAGTGAAGTGGCTGATGGAGCTTAAGCTAGTTAAGTGTGAGATGCTGCACTTTGGGAGATCAAATGTTAAGGATAGCAGGACCCTGAAGAGCAGTAATGTACAGAAGGATCTTGTGGTTTAAGTCCATAGCTCCCACAAGGTGGTAAAGAAGGCATATGGCATGCTTGCCTTTATTAGTCAAGGAATTGGGTACAAGATTCAGGATGTCATATTACAGTTTTATAAGACTTTGATTATTGCATACAATTATGGTCGCCACATTACAGGAAGTGTGTGAAGGCTTTGGAGAGGGTGAAGAATCGGTTTACCAGGATACTGCCTGCGTTAGATGTACATGAGCTCGAAGGAGAGGCTAGAAAAACGTGGGATATTTTCTCTGAAGCGGCGGAGACTGAGGGGAGACTTGACAGAAGTCTATAAAATTATGAGATGTGTAGATTTGAGTTGATAGTCAAAATCTTTTTCCCAGAACTGAAATGTCTAAAGCTAGGGGGTGTGCATTTAAGGTGAGGGAGAAAAGTTCAAAGGAAATGTGAGAGGCACTTTTTTTACACAGAATGGTACAGTCTGGAAAGCACTGCTGGGGTGGTGGTGGAGACAGATATGACAGAGGCGTTTAAGAAGCTTTTAGATAAGAACATAAATATTCAATGAATGCAGGGATATGGACTAAGAACATGCAGAAGTGAGTAGTTAAATTTGGTGTCATGTTCGTCACAGCATCGTGGGCTGAAGCGCCCTTCCTGTGCTATATTATTCTGTGTTCTAAAGCTGGTGTTCAGGCAGTTCTGACCCTGCAGAGACAGACCAAAGAGTAGATTTTGTCATGACAGGAAGATAAAAAGATAGCTGCCTGATTTGGGCTGAATATAAACATGAGGGAGCAACACCTCCTTTTTCAGTTAGGCACTTGCTGCCATCTAGCTTGACATTGAATTTCACATCATTGGAGTCAAGGGGTGGGTCTGGGTGGAATGCTGTTTGGAGGGACGGTGTGGACTCGATGGGCTGAATGGCCTGCTTCTACATTGTAGGGATTCTATAACCTCTGCTCCCTTTTAGCTTTTTTTTTTCAGATTTCAGTTTTATTCTTGTTTTGCTTTCGGGCAATAGTTGATTTCTCTTTTGTTATGTTTGACTTGTCCCATTACTACTCCCTTTGGCCTTGCACTACCAGTCCTTTTCTGAATTAATTGTCCTCTCTAATCTGTTTAATGTCTTCAACTCTATAACAGATCATTTTGTTTTTATTGTCCCCTCCCTTCTTTCATTTACTTTAAAGCGTGTATCACTTTCCCCAATTCAAATGAAAGGTTATTGATTTGAAAGGTCAACTCTGTTTCTCTGTACAGGTGCTCATTTAATTTTAGTTTTTTATTTCAGATTTCCAGTATCCATGATATTTTGTTGTTTTTTTTCTTGATTTTGGCCTTGCTACGTTTTTTATTGTCTTCACCATTTTTTAGACATAAAAACACTATAGCTAACAGTATAGGGAGAATTGTACCACGTCAGAAAGGGTCTTCAATTTTGTATTTCATGTGAGTGATTGAGCAGCATCCTTTGATGGTCCCTTTAGAGGGAGAAATGATGGTCACTTGTTGTAACTGTCATAAATGAGCTTGCAGAAGAAACTTCTAACATTTTGTTTGTATGCGGAGGCTTTTTTAGTACTTTATTTCTTTTCATTTAGGCTGTGGAGCAACTGAACATTAAGACCAAGTGTTTCAAAGATCTCCTTAACGATGAGCCCTTCAAAAGGGAAGATATCATCACGTTGCAGGTACAAAGCTTCTTTTGCTCTCTAATATCAGTATTTTTGACACTAATTGGGCAGTTTTTCATTCTGCATAATGCAAGTTTTTGAACATGGGATTGAAAGGTGCTGTCGGAGGAATGTGGATGAATTTCTACAGTGCATCTTGCAGATTATCGCTCAGCAGCAGTATGTACAATGGTGGGGAGACTGAATGTTTGTGGATGTGGTGCCACTCAAGTGGGCTGCTTTGACCTAGATGGTGTCAAGCTTCTTGAATGTTGTCAGAGCTGCATTCTTACAGGCAAGTGGGGAATATTCCATAACAGACTTGACTTAGACCTTGTTAATGGTGGACAGTTTGGGGAATCAGGAGTTGAGCTATTTGCTGCAGTATTCCTAACCCCTAACCTGCTCTTATAGACACTGTACTTGCATGTCTCATCCAGATCAATTTCTGGTCAATAGTAATCCCCAGGATGTTGACAATGAGGGATTCAGATGGTTTTTTCTAATAATTGACAATTATTTCATATACATCATTATTGTCCTAATTACAGATTTTTATTGAATTCAAATTCATCATCAGACATGGTGGGGATTTGAACATAGGCCCCTGCTGCCCCAATGAAGGGATTTTTAAAAAAATGTCAGTGATGAGATGTCATGTAATTAGTCTATAAAATGATAAATCAGAATTGTGTTACTGTTTGCTTTAAATTTTTCAATATGTATTCAAGGCTTTTAGAAAAACTTGCTGTGTGTTTAAAATGATGGGCTGCTAATATATGATGTGCTTCATAAAACTACTGCTATCCATCCTTGATCTTCCCAGTGGAGATTGTGGAACCCTGAGTTTGTATTTAATCTTAGGAAAGCATTCTGAGGGATAGGATTTATGACCATCTGGAAGAGCATGGCTTGATTAAATGCAGTCAGCACGGCTTTGTGAGGGGCAGGTCATGCCTCATAAATTTCACTGAGTTCTTTGAGGATGTTACTAGACAGGTTGATGAGGGTCGAGCGGTGGATGTGGTGTAGATGGACTTCAGCAAGGCATTTGATAAGGTTCCCCATGGTAGGCTCGTTCAGAAGGTCAGGAGGAATGGGATACAAGGAAATTTAGCTGTCTGGATACAGAATTGGCTGGTCGACAGAAGACAGCGAGTGGTAGTGGAAGGAAAGTATTCTGCCTGGAAGTCAGTGGTGAGTGGTGTTCCACAGGGCTCTATTCTTGGGCCTCTACTCTTTGTAATTTTTATTAATGATTTGGATGAGGAAATTGAAGGATGGGTTAGCAAGTTTGCAGACGACACAAAGGTTGGAAGAGTCTTTGACAGCATAGAGGACTGTTGTAGGCTGCAGCGGGACGTTGACAGGATGCAGAGATGGGCTGAGAGGTGGCAGATGGAGTTCAACCTGATAAATGCGAAGTGATGCATTTTGGAAGGTCAAACTTGAATGTTGAGTACAGGATTAAAGACAGGATTGTTGGCAGTGTGGGGGAACAGAGGGATCTTGGTGTGCAGGTACATAGATTCCTTAAAATGGCCACCCAGGATTGTTAAGAAAGCATATGGTGTTTTGGATTTCATTAACAGGGGTATTGAGTTTAAGAGCCGTGAGATCTTATTGCAGCCCTATAAAACTTTGGTTAGACCGCACCTGGAATACTGTGTCCAGTTCTGGTCACCCTATTATAGGAAAGATGTTGATGCTTTGGAGAGGGTTCAGAGGAGGTTTACCAGGATGCTGCCTGGAATGGAGGGCTTATCTTACAAAGAGAGGTTGACTGAGCTTGGACTTCTTTCATTGGAAAAAAAGAAGGAAGAGAGGGGACCTAATTGAGGTGTATAAGATAATGAGAGGTATAGATAGCCAGAGACTTTTTCCCAGGGCCGAAATTGTTAACACAAGGGGTCATAGTTTTAAGCTGTTTGGCGGATAGTATAGAGGGGTTGTCAGAGGTGGGTTCTTTACGCAGAGAGTTGTGAGAGTGTGGAATGCATTGCCAGCAGCAGTTGTGGAAGTGAGGTCATTGGGGATATTTAAGAGACTGCTGGACATGCCTATGGTCACAGAAATTTGAGGGTTCGTACATTAGGTTTACCTTAAATGAGGATCAATGGTCGGCACAACATCATGTGCTGAAGGGCTTGTTCTGTGCTTACTGTTCTAAGTTGTGTAATGTAGATTTTCAGACATTTAAGATGACTGCAGTAAATTTTGTGGTGGGAATGAAATTGTCTGAAAGGTCTTGTGACTTTTAAACTTGGAACTTTTCTGTCATGTTTTTGTAAGGTTATTTCCCAGAGAAACCCAATTCTTAAAGAGGATCATCAATGCAAGATTTCGACTTCTTCTGTTTCCCCCACCCCACCCCACCCCACCCACCCAAAAGCACTGGCCTATCACATCATACCTTCCAAAAACACACTGTGTGCATCATTCAAATTCAACACTATAATTCTTTTAAGTAGCTAACAAATTTCACTCCTCAGTTTAGCTTCTAATGTCATGACAGCATGATTAAATAGAAAGTTTAAAATAAAAGTCTGTTTCCTAATGCTGTATAGCAACGGGTGAGATGATGTCCTGGCAATCACACTAATTAGGTTTTAAATATAATGATTATGCTAGATAGCTGTTGAGTATAAAATTGCATGCATTCTTTTCCTAATAGTTAAGGAGTAAAGCACAAGTGCTTGATGTGGATGGAATTAACTGCTGGCACATGATCATTTGCTTTATATTTGTCTGCCCATGTATTTTAAAAACAGCTGTTCCAGGAATCAGTGACAGCTCGATTGATGCCGCCTTTTGTGGTAACTGGACTTTCTACTTTAATGTAAGCTTGTCCGATTTGAGGCATAAGAAGTTTGGACACTGTCAGTCTAATAATTATCACGTAGAGAATGTCCTCAGGATTAGAAGAATTCAGACAACCTGGCTCCTTTACTCAGATGAAAGCAAAAATCTTACAGGTGACTGAAATTTGAAATAAAAGCATAAATTGCTCAGCAGTGTCTCTGGAGACAGTGATGCAGATAATTAAAGATATATTTTAAGCAAGTATGGAAGCAGCGAAACAGGAGGGAATTCCCATTTAAAATAACGCAAGGTTTGTTTGAGGGAAATGATGGAAGGGGCAATAATGAAAGCTAGAAGTGAATAATAATGACATAAGGAACAAAAGGAGATGTGAATGCACTGTTTAACAACTTTTCTTTGTGAAAAAAAAATTGTTTTACCATTTGAGGTATCTACTGAATAACCACCTCTGTAGAGAATTACTAAGGAAGCTGTCGGGAAGAAATTTTATGAAATCTAGATGAAACAAAGTTGGAGTTCTGGAATGAGCCCTGCTTTGTTTGAGGCCTCATAGTGAAAAAGAATCAAGTGGTCCACTGTCAGTTTTCTATTGACGTTGTTTCTGAACTGTTGCTGAGTAAACTTGAGGATGGCATAGTATGACTTCTTATTGTCATCACTGTGGGGAAAAAAAATGTTTTGTCTTCACTGAATATCTGAGATTCACTAGATATGGTCAGGATTTCTATGCTGAAAGTGAAACTCTTCACCACTCTAACATGTTATCTTCGAGCTGTAATGTGTTCTGGAGTCACTTCAAATCATGTTTTATCTAAATTAAAAATGGCATAAAGATAGAATCTGTCAGCACCAGAAGACCAAAAACAGATCATAACTTGTTTTTTTTAAAAAAAAATCATCCTTTTAAATTTTTTTTTGTACTGGACTTTGCTGGACTATACTATGGCTGCTACCAATGATGCAAGTTGACTGCAATTTCTGGAAAGTTCCAATCATCAATTACCAGAACAGAGCTCAGTCACCATCCTCAGGAGTCTCATAGCCTTGAAGTGTGTGAACAATTTAGTTTCCTACTTATTGTTGTGTCATCAGCAAATTTGGCAAACATAGCTTCTGAGTTTTCTAAGTAATTTGTACAAACTGTGAATGGTTAAGGTTCCAGCACCACTTCCTGTGGCACCCCATTGCAAAACATCTTGGCGACCTGAAAAAGCCTTACTCATGCCTACTTCTTGGCTTCTTGTTAGTCAATTTTCAATCCATGCCAGTATGCTCTTTGGTACACATTGAGCAATGACTTTTCATGTCGTGCTTTAACAGATACTTTCTGGAAATCTAAGTGCAGTATATCGTCTGGTTTACCTTTATCCACAGCATGGCATACCACCGCAAAGAACCCAAATAGATTGGTCAAAGGTGATTTCTCTTTCACAAAGCCATGTTGAGTCTTCTCCATTACTTTGCATGTATCCAATTGCTCTGCTGCAACTTTTAATTTCAAGACAGCATGATTAAATAGAAAGTTTAAAATAAAGTCTATTGTATCTGCCTAGATATATGCAACAATGAGAAGTGTTTTGCCACCACAATCTGATATCATTTAAAGTTACAAGAAGAATAAAAAGGAATTATTTAAATTGGAGTTCATCTTCTGATCAAATTGGGTCTCAAGCACGGCGCCATAGAGATGTACAGCACGGAAACAGACCCTCGGGTCCAACTTGACCATGCCAGCCAGATACCCTTAATTAATCTAGCCTCATTTGCCAACACTTGGTCCATATCTCCTTAAACCCTTCTTGTTCATATACCCATTCAGATGCTTCTGCAAGATTGCTGTTATGTGTTCGGGGCCTCAAAGAGTTGGGTACAGCAGCAATGACGTTGAGGACTCCCTGCTTTGGGCACCTCCACTGCCAGGAGTCCCCGCTCCTGGCACCGGCACCGCCAAGAATCATCCAACACTCGGCCCACTGCTGCTAGGAGTCCCCACCTTGGACACTGCCATCGTCAAGAATCCAGGCTCTGGGTCTACCGCTGCCAGGAGTCCCCGCTCCAGTCCCTGCCACTGCCAATCCAGTTTTTAAGACTACTGCCACCAGGAATCACCACTTCACGCACTGCCACTGTCAAGAGTCCAGGCTCCGGGCACTGCCACAGTCAACAGGAATCCCAATCCATGCCAATGACGCTGAAGCCGCTGCCCTGTCATCACTGCTCCACATTCGAAGATGAAGAAAGAAAAGGAAAAGACAAAATATGCAAGGGAGAGAGAGAAAAGGATGCCATTGGCCTGGAGCAAGCAAGCTCAGAAGCCCGAATACCACCTGCCATGCTTGCGCTGCCACCTTGGTTTTTTTTCCCTATGCCAGATGTTGAATTATCTGGTCTGGGCCTTCCTTCTTTCTGTCTCCTTTCCTCTTAACATTAAAAGTTACTAGCCATCTTCCAATCTTATGGAATTGTCCCTGAATCAAGAGGGTTTTGGAAAATTAAAACCAATATGTCAATATCTCACTAGCTCCTACTTTTAAGACCCTAGGATGAAGTCATTCAGTATCTGGGCACAGTTAGCCCTCAGTATTACGCTTCTGTTCATTGTGATTTTTTCTCTAGGTTCCTCCCTCCCTTCCTTTTTCAGATTTATCACCAATTCTAGGATGTTACTTGTATCCTCTATAGTGAAGCCTAAATCAAAAGAACTGTTTAGTTCATCTTCTATTTCCTTATCTTCTGTTATTAATTCTCCAAACTCGGTGTCTATTGGGCCAGTGTTCACTTAGTTAACTTTTATAATGAAATTCTTACTATCTGTTTTCATATTTCTTGTTAACTGTCTCTTTTACTTTAATCTTCCCTTCCTTGTTAATATTTTGGGTCATTCTTTGCTACCTCTTCTGACCTGCCAGCTGTCTGAACACATTTATATGTTTTTGCTTTAAACTTGTTAGCAGCTTTAACTTTTCTAGTTAGTTGTGGATCTGTGCCATGGAATCTTTTTTTACTCCTCCTTATAGACAGAAGGACAACGTAATGAAAGAAGTTCAATTTACCTTTCCCTTGTTTGTAACAAATTCAAAACTGCACTGCGGTATACAAGCTAATGAATTTGATAGGGTTAATCTGTGAGCTCTGCCCCTGATGTTCATATATCCACTGGACACATCTGACAGACAATTTTTGGACTCTGCCACAGTTTCCTGACAGAGGCATGCGTGTCCTACCTACAACACGTCAGTAAATGTTAATGTACCTAGGAACAAATGTAACCAGTGTATAGTTATTGAGATGTGTAAACTATTTCCTGTTTTCTAAGGGCAGAGTTTCTTTTGCCAAGATTATTTGTGTTCCTTCTTCCACTACATATGACAGTTTATCTCTTTAGACAAGCATAGGAAGGAGGATTAGTGGCACCTGCCCCAAGCACAAGTTGGTACCTAGTTATCTCCTCATATTATAAGCAAGTGACAACAATGGTCTTCTCACCAGTGTTGTGACAGATTGACTCTTTAGTCTCCTCTGCATCATAAACAACACAAGCAATATTCATAGCTTGTTCATATATGATTCAACAAAAGAGAATGCAATTCACTTTTTGTGATTTATCATCTTGTATACCAGGCTGAGGCACAGAAATGTTGCTGTTAAAAAGGACAGCTACTCTTTGCAGTTGATGCTGTTTGAGTTGACAACCTTTTGATCAAACTGATTTTGATGCATTTGCATGCAGTTGGATCTCATTCTATTCAAATATTTTCACCCTCACACTAATAGACATCAAGTTATTGAAGCATAACTTGAGTCTGTCCAAATGTAATGAGGAAATGTGTAGGTGGTGCATATCTGCCAGGTTGATGTGTAAACAGTTTCATTTCATACGCTTAACTATTCCAATAAATGTTGGATTAGCCGAGGTGCAAAGTGTTGGCCATCCTGCTTCTAAATTATAAATAAACTAACAGTAGCATCCTTAGAATTTCACAACTGTTGTATCAGGAGTTGCTTCAGAATAATTTTGCTTAATTTTGGCAATTCTTGAGAAAACAAAGGGAGCCATTTAAAAAGCAGATGTTGACCTTTTACTGAAACGGTTAAGCACTGTTTTCCTTTTGATTCAATTAGGCTAGAAAAATATATTTATAATCTGAAATACTCCACTATTTAGCTTGTAATGACAAGAAAGTGTTGGGGCAGGCCTATGAAAATGATTATATTCCCACTCCATCGACTAACTGCCGATTTTTAACCAAACAGAAACCACAGGCAATTTCTTTTGAATTTGATGACTGAAAGATCCAAGATGTGAACATTTTAAAAGAAATCAAATTTACACAAGCTTCACAAGTCAAATCATTACTCTTTTCCATCCTTTGGCCCTGTTAATATCTCTTTTTGGTAGTGGGTGGCTACCAAAATTAATAGATGAACTAGCTCTGATCTTTTACTGACTATAAGAGAAGTAAATGTGAATCCTACAGCTATTTCTGCAAAATGATGAGGCATGGTATGAGGACAAGTAATTTTTTTCTTTATTGCTCTCCATACAGAGTGCTTTGTTAATTCATCAGTGTAATTCAGGGAGTGCTGACTGTTGAACTTCTGGAAAATGTAGAGGGTGTTGGATTCTCAGGAGAAAGTAACATGAACAGCTAAGTTTCTGGTATTGAGACTGACTCTAATTGTGTTAGGGGACTCTCTAGTCTGAGGTACAGACAGACGTTTCTGTGGCCAGCAGCGAAAAATCAGAATAGTGTGTTGCTTCCCTGGTGCCAGGACCAAGGATGTCTCAGAGAGGGTGCAGACAAGGAGGAGAGGGGCCAGCAGGAGGTCATTGTACACATTGGAACCAACGAAATAGGAAGGGAAAAGATTGAGATTCTGAAGGGAGATTACAGAGAGTTAGGCAGGAATTTAAAAAGGAGGTCCTCGAGAGTAGTAATATGTGGATTACTCACGGTGCTATGAGCTAGTGAGGGCAGGAAAAGGAGGGTAGAGCAGATGAATGTATGGCTGAGGAGCTGGTCTATGGGAGAAGGATTCACATTTTTGGATCATTGGAATCTCCTTTGGGGTAGAAGTGACCTGTAAAAGAAGGATGGATTGCACCTAAATTGGAAGGGGACTACTATACTGGCAGGGCGATTTGCTAGAGCTGCTTGGGAGGATTTAAGCTAGTAAGGTGGTGGAGTGAGACCCAGGGATATAGTGAGGAAAGAGATCGATATGAGACAGTTGAGAACAGAAGCAAGTCAAACAGTCAGGGCAGGCAGGGACAAAGCAGAGGACCAGGTAGGACTGATACATTAAACTGCATTTATTTCAGTGCAAGAGGCCTAACAGGGAAGGCAGATGAACTCAGGGCATGGTTAGGAACATGGGACTGGGATATCATAGCAATTAGAGAAACATGGCTCAGGGATGGACAGGACTGGCAGCTTAATGTTCCAGGATACAAATGCTACAGGAAGGATAGAAAGGGAGGCAAGAGAGGAGGGGGAGTGGCGTTTTTGATAAGGGATAGCATTACAGCTGTACTTAGGGAGGATATTCCTGGGAATACAGCCAGGGACGTTTATTTGGGTGGAACTGAGAAATAAGAAAGGTATGATCATTTTATTGGGATTGTATTATAGACCCCCAGTAGTCAGAGGGAAGTTGAGAAACAAATTTGCAAGGACATCTGTAAGACTAATAGGGTGGTTATGGTAGGGGATTTTAACTTTCCAAACATAGACTGGGACTGTCATAGTGTTAAGGCTTTCGACAGCGAGGAATTTGTTAAGTGTGTACAAGACAATTTTCTGATTCAGAATGTGGATGTACCTACTAGAGAAGGTGCAAAACTTGACCTACTCTTTGGAAATAAGGCAGGGCAGGTGACTGAGGTGTCAGTGGGGGAGCACTTTGGGGCCAGCAACCATAATTCTACAAGATTTAAAATAGTGATGGAAGAGGATGGACCAGATCTAAAAGTTGAAGTTCGAAATTGGAGAAAGGCTCATTTTGACGGTATTAGGCAAGAACTGATTGGGGGCAGATGTTCGCAGGTAAAGAGACGGCTGGAAAATAGAAAACCTTCAGAAATGAGATGATTAGACTCCAGAGAAAGTATATTCTTGTTAGGGTGAAAGGAAAGTCTAGTATGTATAGGGAATGCTGGATGACTAAAGAAATTGAGAGTTTGGTTAAGAAAAAGAAGGAAGCATATGTAAGGTATATACAGGATAGATCGAGCAAATCCTTAGAAAAGTATAAAGGAAGTAGGAGTACACTTAGGAGGGAAATCAGGAGGGCAAAAAGGGGACATGAGATAGCTTTGACAAATAGAGTTAAGGAGAATCCACAGAGTTTTTACAAATACATTAAGGACAAAAGGGTAACTAGGGAGAGAATAGGGCTCCTCAAAGATCAGCAAGGCGGCCTATGTGTGGAGCCGCAGGAAATGGGCCACATACTAAATGAGTATTTTGCATCAGTGTTAATGTGGAAAGGACATGGAAGACATAGAATGTAGGGAAATAGATGGTGATATCTTAAAAACTGTCTATATTAAAGAGGAGGAAGTGCTGGATGTCTTTAAACACATAAAATTGGATAAATCCCCGGGATCAGGTGTACCCTAGAACTCGCTGTGAAGCTAGAGAAGTCATCGATAGTCATGTGTGAGGTGTCGGATGACTGGAAGTTGGCTAATGTGCCACTGTTTGAGAAAGTTGGTAAGGACAAGCCAGCGAACCTTAGACCAGTGAGTCTGACGTTGGTGGTGGACACGTTGTTGGGGAGAATGTATTTGGAAAGGCAGGACTGATTAGGGATAGTTAACATGGCTTTGTGTGTGGGAAATCATGACTCACAAACTTGATTGAGCTTTTTGAAGAAATAACGAAGAGGATTGATGAGGGCCGAACAGGTAAATGTGACCTATATGGATTAGAGTAAGGCATTCAAGAAGGTTCCCATGGGGGACTGATTAGCAAGGTTAGATCTCATGGAATACAGGGAGAACTAGCCATTCGGATGCAGAACTGGCTGAAAGGTAGAAGACAGAGGGTAGTAGTGGAGGGTTGTTTTTCAGACTGGAGGCCTGTGACCAGTGGAGTGCCACAAGGATTGGTGCTGAGTCACTTTTCATCATTTATATAAATGATTTGGATGTGAGCATAAGAGGTATAGTTATTACATTACCAAATGACACCAAAATTGGAGGTGTAGTGGACAGTGAAGAAGGTTACCTCAAATTACAACGGGATCTTGATCAGATGGGCCAACGGGCTGAGAAATGGCAGATGGAGTTTAATTTAGATAAATGTGAGGTGCTGCCTTTTGGGAAAGCAAATCTTAGCAGGACTTATACACTTAATAGTAAGGTCCTCAGGAGTGTTGTTGAACAAAGAGTGCAGGTTCATAGCTCCTTGAAAGTGGAGTCGCAGGTAGATAGGATAGTGAAGGTGGTGTTTGGTATGCTTTCCTTTATTGGTCAGAGTATTGAGTACAGGAGTTGGGAGGTCATGTTGCGGCTGTACAGGACATTGGTTAGGGCACTGTTGGAATATTGGGTGCAATTCTTCCTATCGGAAAGATAATGTGAAACTTGAAAGGGTTCAGAAAAGCTTTACAAGGATGTTGCCAGGATTGGAGGATTTGAGCTATAGGGAGAGGTTGAATAGGCTAGGGCTGTTTTCCCTGGAGGGTCTGAGGCTGAGGGGTGACCTTATAGAAGTTTACAAATCATGAATTGCATGGTTAGGATAAATAGACAAAGTCTTTTCCCTGGGATGGGGTTTAGGGTGAGAGGGGAAAGATAGAAAAGAGACCTAAGGGGCAACATTTTCATACAGAGGATGGTATATGTATGGAATGAGCTGCCAGAAGAAGTGGTGGAGGCTGGTACAATTGCAACATTAAAAAAAAACCATCTGATATATGAATAGGAAGCGTTCGGAGGGATATGGGCTGGGTGTTGGCAAGTGGGACGAGATTAAGTTGGGATATCTGGTCGGCATGGACAAGTTGGACCAAAGGATCTGTTTCCGTGCTTTACATCTCTTTGACTCTGAATTCTAATTTTTTCTGTTAGTGTATATATTTCTCAGGACACTTTTATAGATATTTTGTAATCTGAATTTAGTTTTGATCCAGCATTTTTTTTGTTGTATAAATTGTCATGACAAGGGATCAGACCCAAAGTACTTATAGACAGACTTTAAATTCCAATGTTTATTGCTTAGAAGAGAACTGCTACAGCTAAACAAGGACTGTTGATATTAACTCAGTGACTGTCAGAATCCTCTGTGAGCTTGTACACTCCTATAACCTGTGTCACTCCTATAACCAAATTAGGGAAACTTCAAGCACAAACTAAAAAGGACAGGATAGTGAAAGGCTGACTACCCATCTCCTCTTCACCATGAAGCTATCTCCTGCAGACAAGGTTGATTTTTGCTATTCGGGGGATATGCCAAAAACAGGGTTCAAAACTGACTGCAATCCCTGGTATGTGTGTGTTAGTGATGTGATGAACCAGTGTGTGAACTCGTGTGCCATGAAGATTACACAAACTCACTGCCTTGTTAATTCAAGAAGGACCTTGATTAAATTGACTTCTCCTAAAACGTAAATTTGTTTGATCTGGAGAAGGATGTACAAGGGAAAAGGATCCTCGTTTTAGAATGTTGACACCAATTGAGGGGAAGGGGAATAAAGGGGAACCGGTTTATCTGTCTTTATCTGAATCTTAATGATTTGGTGCATCTCATTTGGAACAGTAGTAAATTTCACCAGGGATCGGTCATAACTGTCAGAATTTAATATATGTCACAATGTCTGAGCTCCGATTCTCCTACATAAAGATGGAGAAGAGATACTAGATGTCCTGTTTGTCACTTGCAAATTCTCTAAGATTACTGTTCCCTGACCAACTCATGGTTTCATTGTACATAGGCCATCACAAATTGCTTTTCTGCTTTCTCTGTATAGAAGAGGCAATAGTTGCCTTTTTTTAGCTTGCACTTGTATAGCAGTCTTCACTGAAAAGAACCTCAGTTTTGAATAAACAGAACTGCTTATTTTCATTAAAACTGATCTGACCGAAAGAAAATCAAAGCCTTCCCCATTCACTCTTAATACTGATGGAGAAACAGCAAGAAGCTGCGTGTTCTCATCAGTCTGTTTCATTATTACTGTGCAGCGTTGCAATAAATTCCTTAATAACGCTATTCTTCAGATTTATTCAGATTTAAAACTCTAATAAGAGTTTCTCCATTATACTGATGCACACTGTTTCGATATGGCTATGATATCCGAAATGAGCCAACAAAAGTGGGTGCTTTTACTGAAAATAATCTTGTATCAACAGAAAATACTGAAAATGTTCTAAAGAATAATTGGCATTTCCTACGGGTAAAATGGGTTATCACAGCTCTCTGGTTGACCTTTTTGTCAGGTAGACTTTTAAGAAAAGCTATAATTTCTCTTTGCTGATTCTGATTCAACTGCTTGGCGTTGTTTCAATTTCAGATTTTAGCATTTTCAGGTTCTAACTTTTATATTGCTACAGCAACAGCAGTATCTGTATATTGTGCTGAGGTGCACACAAACTGGGCATGGATGTAATGGAAGGCATCACTGGCCTCCTGTAATTGCCCTTAATCGGCACAACTGAAATAAAACATAGGCAGAATACAGACTGAATCTTGTGGTTTTGCTGGACTATCCACTGTAACTAATTATTTTGAAAACATCAGAGAACGTCAGCCGTGGCTTGGTGATGACTCCCTCACCACTGAATTCAATGAGCATATCATGTAATGCGGAACAGAGAGAGTTCTATCTGTCTAAACACTCAACAATTCCTCAACCCACATCACTTTTAAAAAAAATCTTGCACAATTATCTGCTTGATTTCTTGTTTCTGGGACCTAGCTTTGTTTAGATTAATTTTCACTTGATTTCACCTGGTGATACTTACAGCGTTCATGCTAAATAGCTATCCCAAATTAATTCTTGTTTCTCTCAAATTGTTGTATTCAAAATATACTGATCACATTGACAGTCTATATACTTTTTGTGCCTTTGAGGTCTCAGAATTAAAACTATAAATTTATATGACAAAATTTTGTATTTCGACATAGGTAAAATGGACACAACAAATGGAACTAATGAAATGTCTGTGTTCTGTTCTGTGACATTTGAGTGAATGGATCAAATGACTCGATGTGAGACTTAAGAACTACCAAATTTGGCAGCATTGGAATGGCAGGATTATAATTTAAAGTGCAATCTTATTTTTATTTGTTCAGGAATGGCTGGTCAGGCCAACATTTATTGCTCATTCCTAATTTTCCTTGAGAAGGTTGTGCTGAGCTGACTCTTAGACTAATTAAATCCATGCACTGGGAAGACTGGTACTAGGAGGTGCACACACGCAGTGGTGTTAGGAAGGGCATTCCAGAATTTGACCCAGCAGAGGTGAAGGAACAGCGATGTGGCTTTAAATCAAAATGGTGGTATGGGGCTTCTTACTCATCTGCTTCCCTTGTTCTTCTAAATAGTACATGTTTTGGCCTGGACAGTACTGTCAAAGGAGATTTGGTGAGATGCTGCACATGAGGAGCATCACCTTAACTATTTTCCTTTGTGCTAGGTATGATTCCAACTAGTAGAGAGCTTTACACCGATTTGTATTGAATTCATTTTTGGTAGCGATCCATGATGCCATCATACTCTGTCAATCGCTGCCGTGATGTCAAGAGCAGTCATTCTCATCTTACCTGTGGAAGTCAGCTCTTCTGTTCATGTTTAGACCAAGGCTGTAATGAAGCCAGGAGCCGAGTGGCCCTGGCAGACAAACTGAATATCATTAAGCAGGTTATTCCCAAGAAAATGTCTCTTAATAATACTGTAAATGATCATCAGCAAATTGATGGAAATGATCAGAATAACAGGGTAGTACCTGACTGGATTGGATGCTTTCTGTACTCAGGACTCGGCTTCCACTTTGCTGAGTAGATGTCCATTTTATAGCTACACTGAATTCACGGTGGCTCAGTGGTTAGCACTGCTGCCTCACAGTGCCAGGGACCCGGGTTCGATTCCAGCCTTGGGTGACTGTCAGTGTGGAGTTTGCACGTTCTCCCTGTATCTGCATGGGTTTCCTCCACGTACTCCGATTTCCTCCCACAGCCCAAAGATGTGCAGTTTAGATGAATTGGCCAAACTAAATTGCCCATAGTGTTCAAGGATGTGTAGGTTATGTGCATTAGTCAGGGGAGATGTAGAATAATAGGGTAGGGGAATAGGTCTGGATGGGATACTCTTGTGAGCGGCACGGTGGCACAGTGGTTAGCATTGTTGCCTCACAGCGCCAGAGACCCGGGTTCAGTTCCTGCCTCAGGCGACTGACTGTGTGGAGTTTGCACATTCTCCCTGTGTCTGCGTGGGTTTCCTCCGGGTCCTCCGGTTTCCTCCCACAATCCAAAAAAATGTGCAGGTGAGGTGAATTGGTCATGCTAAATTGCCCGTAGTGTTAGGTGAAGGGGTAAATGTAGGGGAATGGGTCTGGGTGGGTTACGCTTCATCGGGTCGGTATGGACTTGTTGGGCCGAAGGGCCTGTTTCCACACTGTAAGTAATCTAATCTAATCTAATCTAAAACTTGGCCATGGTCTAGTTATCGAGCATGTTGCCAGGGGCTATAGACTTTGCAATATTTAGTGTCTTAATTTGTTTCTTGATAACGGATTAAATGAGCCAAATTAGTTGAAGACTATAGTGTCTGATGGACCCAAACAAGGAGGAAGACAGATGGTTCATCCAATTGGCACTTCTGGCTGAAAATGGATGCAAGTGCTTCAGTGTTTTTTGCGCTGCATATGACAGGGCTACTGGAACATTAAGGATGGGTCTATTTGTGAAGCTTCTGCCTCTGATTAATTTAATTCTCCACCACTGTTCATGGCTGCATGTAGCAGGACAAGAAAGCTTCAATCTGACTATTGGATCACTTAGTTTTATTACATGCTGCTTGCAATACTTGTCAAATAATCCTGCACTGTGGCTTCACCAAGTTGACTCCTCATTTTTAGGTTCTGTCAAGCGTTGTTCTTGCCATGCCTTCCTATACTTTTTATTGAACCAGGGTTTCTCCTCTGGCTTGTTGGTATTGGTCGAGGAGGGGATATGCCAGGCCATGAGGTTGTAGATGCTGTTGCTGGCCGACAGGATTCCCGGATGCCTAGCCTTGAATTGTTAGATTTGTGCAAAATTTATCCCATTCTGCACAGTAGTAATGCATCACAACACAGTGGTGTTCTCAGTGTAAAGTTGACAACTTACCTCCACAAGGACTGTCGTCACTACTTCTATCAATGTTGTCATTGATAGATAACAGTATGATGTAGCATGCGTGCTTTTCTGAAATTTTAGTTGTGTAAAATGTGACATGAAGCTGGAATGACTTCAAATCTCAAATTTGAAAGTTTACCTGGCACAGGATCAAATGCAGCTGCCAACACCTAATTTGTTGCATTTTTCACCTTTGACATGGCAATAGCTAGAGATATCTAAGAAAGGGTCCACTGGCATGGTTGGGATTCCTCAACTGCCACCATCCACCCTTTTGCCAACCCTGAACTTTCTGAAATTTTGCAGAGTGGGTGAGACCAAGAGCAGCTTGACTGCTCTTGCCCCAGTTAAGGTCCTTACGTGGCTATTTAATGATGACTCAAGATTGGCTTTTTGTCCAGCCCCAAGTTTGTGGCCAGCAGGAGAAAGTCAGAAATGGTGGGGGGAGAACCTTGCAAGTTAGCTTACTCGGAAAGGGTAAGGCATGGCCTCCACTTTGAATCCCGTCTCCCAAAGGGGGGAGACCCCCACCCCCACCCCGTCCTTGTCACTCCCATCATTTGGCATCCCCTCAGCTAATCAGAGACAGTGGCAGCTCTCTGAGATGCCAAGTGAGGGGCAGAAGTTCTGCCCGTAGCCCATTGACACTGCAGGAGATGCATTCCCTCCTGTCTCTGCCTTTGGCATGGTAGGAAACCCAGCTACTTGTTAAACTCTGTTCTAAGACTGAATATGGATGCAGTGGGAGGATTATCTTTGCTGCTGTATGAAACATCTTTTTCAGGGGTCATGGGGAAGTGGCAGATTTTCATTTGTCACCATCTATCTGACAGGAAGTATTTATGGAAACCTCTTCAGTTTTATTTTTCCCTTCCCTATTGTAAGCTGGTGCCAGGTTTTTACAATATCATATTAACAGTTCTGAGTGAACATGGGCCTCGTCTGCCCAACGGTTTCTATTGAAAAAAATACTATAATTTGCAATTGAAATAGTCTAAGTAAAACATTTAATCCTATCATCTGATGTAAAACTAATTTCTCTGGCATAGTTTCCATCCTGGTCTTATTAGACTTGCCTTGGAAAGTGCGAGAAGATAATCCCCATCTGTTGCAGAATGTTAACCAGCCACCTCCAGTTCATTCTTCAGACGTTTCTTTTTAAACCTCACAGATAACCAAGAAAACTCTTATGAAACCCTGAATGGATAAATGATCCCCAATCCACAATAAAATGGAATAATAGTGTTCTGCTGATTATCCTTGCTAGCTTCAACTCCCTAGTGTATAATTTGTGGAAATGGATATTTTGAACAAATCGAATTTTCTCAGCTGAAGTGGGCTATGCTACTTCAAATCTGATTGTAAATTGTTAGGGTTAAGTAACTGACAGGATGGCAGCAAACAAATCCCAGTGCTCCTCTTTGTACTGGAATCTTTATTGACTCATGGTACGTTTAGTACAAAACCACTATTTCTCTGTTTCTGTCAAATCATTATTGTAGATTGCAGCCTCATGTATCTGGGGATGGATAGCAAGGATTGAAGCCAAACATTTTCACTCACTCACGTTCTCTCTTGCATTGTAGGCCCCTATTTCTGTTCACCCAATGTTAGTGTTTTCATCTGATTAAAGAGATCTTGGGAAGCTACTTTTCAAATATAGATCCTCAATCCATTGTGAAACATCTCTAAAGTCAATTTATCTTGTGCTGACTGCTGCAGACATACCACCAAAATCTATCATTAGAGGCATAACCAACTTGATGCTTCCAACCAAAGTAAAGCACAGCTTATGTTTATTTAAAACTGCCCTGTCCTCTTCCACACTGCCCACTATCTTTTCTTTGGTAAGAACACCACCAACTGTTTCAGTGTGACATTTTGTTTGTCACACCACCCACCCAATGCTGGTCAACCTCTGCATAGGATTGCTATACTTTTGCAGAAGCACAAAGGGTTGGGGATTTAGCAAGAAGCGACAATTTTCAACTGGGTCTAGGAACAGAGGGAACTTATAAAGTCGAATACAGAATAGGACAGGGACAGGGATAGGCTGAAGGGCCTATCTGGATTAGTGGTGCTGGAAGAGCACAGCAGTTCAGGCAGCATCCAAGGAGCTTCGAAATCGACGTTTCGGGCAAAAGCCCTTCATTAGGATTAAAGGCAGTGAGCTTGGAGCGTGGAGAGATAAGCTAGAGGAGGGTGGGGGTGGGGAGAAAGTAGCATAGAGTACAATGGGTGAGTGGGGGAGGGGATGAAGGTGATAGGTCAGGGAGGAGGGTGGAGTGGATAGGTGGAAAAGAAGATAGGCAGTTAGGACAAGTCATGGGGACAGTGCTGAGCTGGAAGTTTAGAACCAGGGTGAGGTGGGGAAAGGGGAAATGAGGAAACTGTTGAAGTCCACATTGATGCCCTGGGGTTCCGAGGCGGAAGATGAGGCGTTCTTCCTCCAGGCGTCTGGTGGTGAGGGAGCGGCGGTGAAGGAGGCCCAGGACCTCCATGTCCTCAGCAGAGTGGGAGGGGGAGTTGAAATGTTGGGCCACGGGGCGATGTGGTTGATTGGTGCGGGTGTCCCGGAGATGTTCCCTAAAGTGCTCTGCTCAGGGGCGCCCAGTTTCCCCAATGTAGAGGAGACCGCATCGGGAGCAATGGATACAATAAATGATATTAGTGGATGTGCAAGTAAAACTTTGATGGATGTGGAAGGCTCCTTTAGGGCCTTGGATAGAGGTGAGGGAGGAGGTGTGGGCGCAGGTTTTACAGTTCCTGCGGTGGCAGGGGAAAGTGCCAGGATGGGAGGGTGGGTAGTAGGGGGCGTGGACCTGACCAGGTAGTCACGGAGGGTACGGTCTTTGCGGAAGGCGGAAAGGGGTGGGGAGGGAAATATATCCATGGTGGTGGGGTCTGTTTGGAGATGGCGGAAATGTCGGCGGATGATTTGGTTTATGCGAAGGTTGGTAGGGTGGAAGGCGAGCACCAGGGGTGTTCTGTCCTTGTCATGGTTGGAGGGGTGGGGTCTGAGGGCGGAGGTGAGGGATGTGGACGAAATGCGTTGGAGGGCATCTTTAACCACGTGGGAAGGGAAATTGCGGTCTCTAAAGAAGGAGGCCATCTGGTGTGTTCTGTGGTGGAATTGGTCCTCCTGGGAGCAGATCCGGCGGAGGTGGAGGAATTAGGAATACAGGATGGCATTTTTGCAAGAGGTAGGGTGGGAAGAGGTGTAATCCAGGTAGCTGTGGGAGTCGGTGGGTTTGTAAAAAATGTCAGTGTCAAGTTGGTCGTTATTAATGGAGATGGAGAGGTCCAGGAAGGGGAGGGAGGTGTCAGAGATGGTCCAGGTAAATTTAAGGTCAGGGTGGAATGTGTTGGTGAAGTTGATGAATTGCTCAACCTCCTCGCGGGAGCACGAGGTGGCGCTAATGCAGTCATCAATGTAGCGGAGGAAGAGGTGGGGAATAGTGCCAGTGTAATTACGGAAGATCAACTGCTCTACGTAGCCAACAAAGAGACAGGCATAGCTGGGGCCCATACGTGTGCCCATGGCTACCCCTTTGGTCTGGAGGAAATGGGAGGATTCAAAGGCGAAATTGTTAAGGGTGAGGACCAGTTCAGCCAAACAAATGAGAGTGTCGGTGGAAGGGTACTGTTGGGGACGTCTGGAAATAAAAAAAAACGGACGGTTTGGAGGCCCTAGTCATGGCGGATGGAGGTGTAGAGGGATTGGATATCCATGGTGAAGATGAGGTGTTGGGGGCCGCGGAAACGGAAGTCTTGGAGGAGATGGAGGGCATGGGTGGCGTCTCGAACGTATGTGGGGAGTTCCTGGACTAGGGGGGATAGGACAGTGTCGAGGTAGGTAGTGATGAGTTCAGTGGGGCAGGAGCATGCTGAGACAATGGGTCGGCCAGGGTGGTCAGGCTTGTGGATCTTGGGAAGTAGGTAGAACCGGGCAGTGCAGGGTTCCCGGACTATGAGGTTGGAAGCTGTGGGTGGGAGATCTCCTGAGGTGATGAGGTTCTGTATGGTCTGGGAGATGATGGTTTGGTAATGGGGGGTGGGGTCATGGTCGAGGAGGCAGTAGGAAGAGGTGTCCTGGAGTTGACGTTTGGCTTCAGCGGTGTAGAGGTCAGTGCGCCAGACTACCACTGCGCCCCCTTTATCCGCTGGCTTGATGGTGAGGTTGGGATTGGAACAGAGGGATTGGAGGGCTGCGTGTTGAGAGATTGGAGTGGGGGAGGGAGGTAGACAGGTTGAAGCAGTTAATGTCCCGGCGGCAGTTGGAAATGAAGAGATCGAGGACAGGTAATAGGCCAGCGCGGGGTGTCCAGGTGGGCGAAAGGGTCCTCGGAAGGTGGGCGGGAGTCCTGATTGTGAAAGTAAGCTCGGAGGCGGAGGCGACGGAAGAATTGTTCGATGTCACGGCGTGTATTAAATTCATTGATGCGTGGACGGAAGGGGATGAAGGTGAGTCCTTTGCTGAGGACTGATCGTTCGTCCTCAGTGAGGGGGAGGTCTGCGGGGATGGTGAAAACTCGGCAGGGCTGGGAACTGGGATCTGGTGTGGGTGTAGAGCTGGGAGTGGGGTCGGAACCTGTAACTCAGCCCACCATGGCTGTGCTGTCCAGGATACCATTCTAAACTAATTCTATCTGCCTGCACATTGTACAAATCCCTCTGTTTCCTACCTATTCATGTGTCTGTCTAAGTGCCTCTAAAACATTGCTATTGTATCTGTTTCTACTACCTCCTCTGGAAAGCCTTTCAGGCACCTATTACTCTCAGTATCAAAAATACCTGCCTCTCTCATCTCCTTTAAACATTTCTCCTCTCAACTTAAACCTATGCCCCCTAATATTTGACATTTCCACCCTGTCAAAAAGACACTGACTATTTACCCGATCCATGCCTCTCATAATTTTATAGACTTCTATCAGATTGCTCCTCAGCCCCAATACTCTACCGAAGACAATCTAGGTTTGTCTAACCTTTCCTTATATCTACTGCACTTCAATCCAGGCGACATCCTGGTAAAACTGAAGATTGTTTTTTATAAGCAAATTTGTGAATGTGGCAGTAGAAGTTGAGAAGGCTGCTCTAAAACCACATTACACTCAGCTTTAAAAACTGAGGAAAAGAAAGCAAAGAACTTACACTTGTTAGGTCCCAACTGGAATGTTATGGCCATTGTAATTAAGGAATCAGTCAAAGCCCTGATGAAATTTGCGAGAGTGGAATTTCAGTTACATAGAGAGACGGGAGAAATTGGGTTGTACTCCTTAGAGCAGACAGGTTACGGAGAGATTTAACAACTGTTCAACATTGTCACATGCAAATAAGTGGAATACTGTACTTCTTTCGAAGATTTGATATTTGCACTATGAGCTGAATGGTATCCTCCTGTGCAGAATAATTCCATGCTTATGCTGTAATATTTAGAAGCCAAACCTAGTAGATGCGAGTTAATGAGGTACAAAGATCAGGGTTGCATTTGAAAAACTGAAGATCCACATGGCTTGTTTGACATAACTGGTGTTGCAGCCATGTGTGTAGATCTCCCAATTGTCATGCTGTTTACAGTGGCAATCTTTGTTTCTGTCCAAGTATAAGCCGCATCTAAAGGAAAGCAGCTGCTTCTCGTGGCACAGGTCCAAGACCTTCAGTTGAAGATCTGTAACCTTAGTTTTGATTTGTTTGCTTCCTGTTATTTTGAAATATTATTTTGAAACCTTGGGCAAACAAGAAGTGCCAGAACCTGAACAATAGAATATTTTTTTCCTCTACCTAGGATCACTGATCTATAATCAGTCTTTCAACAATAATAAGTATAGTAATGAATATCATACTAAGCAGAAAGTTGGGTAGAGATAGGGGAAGGCTGTTCAACCCATCAGTTCTGTACTGTGATTCAGTTGGGTAGTGGCTGTTCAGTACACAACCCCGTCAATCCATCTTTGTTACAGAACTCTTATACTCTGTCTAAACAAAAATCTATTGACTTCGGTTTTGAAAGTTTCAATTTAGCTGTTGCTCAAATAAATTGGTGTGATGAAGTTCTGATTTCCCCTACCTTTTCTTTGGCAAATCACTTCTGAATGATTTAATTCTAATTTTAAAGATGTTCCCATTGTTCTCGACTCTTCTGCCAGAGCAAATAGTTTCTCTCAATCTGTACATTGGAAGAGTGCTTCTATAATAACAGCTTAATAAATAAGTCATCTGAGATTTAGGAAAGAGTTATGCTTCTTTCTGACCTTACTGAAACAATTTGTGGATCTAAAATAGAATTTGGAAGCGCCTATGAGTTTGTTCAGTTAGACTTTAAGAATGTTTACTGAAAGCCCCACATGCATGAGCACTGCTTCAATTACAGATCGCAGGAGTTGAGGGGCAAGCATAGTTGGAACCAACATTAAGAAATGAATGGGAGTTCTGCAGACATGGCCAGAATTTGATGTGGCTTGAAAAAGCAGGAAATTTGGGACCCAAAATGTTAGCTATTTGACAGCAGAAGAAAAGTTGCAATTAGATTTGGCAAACAGAGTGGCAAGCAGTGGGAGCCTATTTATAATACATTTAAATATTTTGCGCAATCCTTAAAACACAACCCTGGCAGATTAAATTGTACCCTTGCAAATAAATCTGCAGTCTAAATAAAAAACTCATCCATTAAGATTCACAAGACCTGCAGCAGGTGAGGTAGTCTTTCTGGTGGATTTAAACTCTGAGTTGCAACTATTTATTGATCTAAAAGGGCTGGGGAATGTACAGGTTGTTCTACTATTACGCTTGTTAATGTGAATTCACTATAACGCGATTGGTGAATTGGAGGCACTGTTTCTATAGCGTGAACTTTAAAAGCATGTATTGGTTATAATGCAGTTCCAGCCTCATTAGTTTAAATGGTGCTGTTATTACTCAATGTTCTTATAACACAGGGTTACACGAGAATGGAATTATCGTTTTATAGCAGAACATTCTGTATTGATGCATTGAGATCAGGGTTGTGGCTGTGAAAGGAAAGTGGGATATGGCTGTTGGAGAGAATGTAGGTTCTAGCTGTGTAAGGGGAGTCCAGTTGACATCCACTGGAGGATTCACCTGCCACAGCTGCAGGTTTGACCCTTTTAGCTTCACCTGGAGGCGCTCAGGTCAGTGGCAGAGGGGATTCCAGTGCACCTTTAGAAGCAGCATGAAATAATACCCCATAACAATTTGCTGGTTCTCCTCCTGCTTTCTACAACATGCCCAGAGTGATGAATATAGGCCCAAGAATGTATCGGCAACCAGTGTTAGTTTTAGGGGACTTGAATTTCCATAGCTGTCACCAACCTCCCCATGGAGGAAGCCATGCACTCACATGACAGAACCATGATAGCATTCAAGATTTGGTAAGACTCCTGTGCCATCCCCTGAAGTCTGCATGTAGTGTCTCTACCATAGTCACTGACAGTCTCTGCATTTCCAGCAGGTGTCTCCCTATTGTTACAATAAGCAAACCATCAGCAGGGACCTCCAACTGTCACATCCTGCATTACTAGTGGATGTTTGTCTGTAATGTGCTCATCCAATATGAACCCGAACTTAATCATGAAATGTGTATCCACCAATGTGACTGCTTCTGTTGGCGGAGGGTGAAGGGATAGATGTGATATGGTAGCAGTTTGAGTTGGATGTTTCTCTTTGTTATGAGGACCTGCAGTAGGAAACACTAAGAGTTAGCTCAGATTTATGTATGATCTCATTCCCATCTACCTTCTGTTCTTAACACTCGGTTCGTCACTCTGATTTAATCAGATCCCCTGCACTGTGGAAACACGCCCTTCAGCCCAACAAGAGCACACCGACCCTCCGAAGAGAGACCCACCCAGCCCCATTCCACCTACATTTACCTCCAACTAATGCACCTAACACTATTGGCAATTTAGCATGGCCAATTCACTTAACCTGCACGTAGAGTCATAGAGATGTACAGCATGGAAACAAACTCTTCGGTCCAACCCGTCCATGCCGACCAGATATCCCAACCCAATCTAGTCCCACCTGCCAGCACCTGGCCCATATCCCTCCAAACCCTTCCTATTCATATACCCATCCAAATGCCTCTTAAATGTTGCAATTGTACCAGCCTCCACCACATCCTCTGGCAGCTCATTCCATACACACCACCCTCTGCGTGAAAAAGTTGCCCCTTAGGTCTCTTTTATATCTTTCCCCTCTCACCCTAAACCTATGCCCTCTAGTTCTGGACTCCCGACCCCATGGAAAAGATTTTGTCTATTTATCCTATCCATGCCCCTCATAATTTTATAAACCTCTGTAAGGTCACCCCTCAGCCTCCGACGTTCCAGGAAAAACAGTCCCAGCCTGTTCAGCCTCTCCCTGTAGCTCAGATTCTTCAACCCTGGCAATATGCTTGTAATTCTTTTCTGAACCCTTTCATGTTTCACAACATCTTTCCGATAGGAAGGAGATCAGAATTGCTCACAATATTCCAACAGTGGCCTAACCAATGTCCTGTACAGCCGCAACATAACCTCCCAACTCCTGTACTCAATACTCTGACCAATAAAGGAAAGCATACCAAACGCCTTCTTCACTATCCTATCTACCTGTGACTCCACTAACCAGGAACTATAAACTTGCACTCCAAGGTCTCTTTGTTCAGCAACACTCCCGAGGACCTTACCATTAAGTGAATAAGTCCTGCTAAGATTTGCTTTCCCAAAATGCAGCACCTCACGTTTATCTGAATTAAACTCCATCTGCCACTTCTCAGCCCATTGGCCCATCTGGTCAAGATCCTGTTGTAATCTGAGGTAACCTTCATCGCTGACCACTACACCTCCAATTTTGGTGTCATCTGCAAACTTACTAACTGTACCTCTTCTGCTCGCATCCAAATAATTTATGTAAATGACAAAAAGTAGAGGACCCAGCACCGATCCTTGTGGCACTCCACTGGTCACAGGCCTCCAGTCTGAAAAACAAACCTCCACCACCACCCTCTGTCTTCTACCCTTGAGCCGGTTCTGTATCCAAATGGCTAGTTTTCCCTGTATTCCATGAGATCTAACCTTGCTAATCAGTCTCCCATGGGGAACCTTGTCGAACGCCTTACTTAAGTCCATATAGATCACTTCTACTGCTCTGCCCTCATCAATCTTTGTTACTTCTTCAAAAAACTCAATCAAGTTTGTGAGACATGATTTCCCACACACAAAGCCATGTTGACTATCCCAAATCAGACCTTGCCTTTCCAAATACATGTACATCCTGTCCCTCAGGATTCCCTCCAACAACTTGCCACCACTGAGGTCAGGCTCACTGGTCTATAGTTCCCTAGTTTGTCTTTACCGCCCTTCTTAAACAGTGGCACCACGTTTGCCAACCTCCAGTCTTCCGGCACCTCACTTGTGACTATCGATGATACAAATATCTCAGCAAGAGGCCCAGCAATCACTTCTCTTGTTTCCCACAGAGTTCTCAGGTACACCTGAGCAGCTCCTGGGGATTTATACACCTTTACGCATTTCAAGACATGCAGCACTTCCTCCTCTGTAATCTGACAATTTTGCAAGATGTCACCATCTATTTCCCTACATTCTATATCTTCCATATCCTTTTCCACCGTAAATGCTGATGCAAAATATTCATTTAGTATCTGTGGGAGGAAACCGGAGGACGCGGAGTAAACCCATGCAGACATTGGGAGAATGTGCAAACTCCACACAGACAGTTGCCCAAGGCGGAAATTGAACCCGGATCCCTGGAGCTGTGAGGCAGCAGTGCTAACCACTGAGCCACCGATGTTTTAAGATGCTGACCTGTCAGATGTGACAAAAATGTCAAGCTTCCTCACCTGTTTCTGCAGTCTCCTCTACAGTAGGGGTTGGTAGACAGATGTCTGGTATTCTGTTTGCAGATTGGTGTGCTCCCTTGTGTTGTGAATTCTCTTATCTTGCAGGCAAGTAGAAGGGTTACACATGATCACAGTGGGAACATAACCCTTTTATCAGCATGTTTATCTATGAAAAAGTCCTGTGATCGCCCTAATAAGTGTTCCCTACATGCACTGTCCTGCATGAGGTACAACTTTCACAGCTTGAACTGGCTCCATGTCCACATGTGCCATCTGGTGTTCAGGCCTGGATCCAAGCTGCTGTTTGGCATTCCTCTACAGTCTCTACCTTTATGTTTTTTGATGCTTTTTGTGTGTGCCACTTTGCAAAGAATGTACTCCAGTTACCCCTGTGGAACACGAGGTTGTTGACCCCTTGCAATATTGAACTCAGTCTCACTTGTGGACATGATATGGACGTGCTGGTGTGGGACTGAGGTGGAGAAAGTCAGATGTCACCAGCTTTCAGAATGCTGCTCCTTCGTCAGGTGAAGTGGCTTCACGAAAGTGCAGCACTCCAAAAGGTTGTGATTTTAGATAAACTTGTTGGACTAAATCTGGTGTTGTGTAACTCCTCAACTGTGGACCCTATGGCTGCTGACCTCTGCTGCCCCCTGCAGCCAGGCAGGAGGGCGTCCTGCTGTCATCAACGGCCAACTCCAACTGTTCTTTAGGCAGTCTGGATGACAGCCTGGGAGATATTTTTAGACCTTGAGACTTCTTATCTATACTGAGCAGCAAGTGATTGGAATTCACAGATGAAATTAGGAGCAGTTCTAGCATTTCAGGGAAGCAGTGATGTCTGAAGGTAGGAGAGGAGGTGGTAGCAGTGTCCGTGGGAAAAACACCACCTCGTGAACAGCCAGAGTGATCCTGCTGCGTGGCAGGTAATAGGTGCCTGCCTGTCTGGGTACCATTTAAATAAACATGGCTCCTAGTCCTTCACTCAAAGGAGGTCATCACAGATCTAGCAATTTCCTGCCACATGATGAGTCGGGTCTCCCCTGAGCCTTAACATAATCTAAAGTGATGGCTACTACTGCCATCCTGCTCCCCAAAGGGAATTGCCACAAACTTCCAAATCAGGACTGTAGTCACAAGAAAAAATTTCCATCCATTGTGTCAGACGATGCAAAATGCCAAGTGGAGTAACACAGAATTATTTTTAAAAATTGCTTTGTTAAATTGGTTGAGAGCTATTTAAATAGCGTGTGTAGTGGTGGATAGAGGATGCTCTATTGTTTTGTGGAATGAATTCTGTATTGCAAATTGACAAGATAAGTGACAAATGAAATTGAATGTTTGCAAATTAAGTTTTGCATATTAGAAGGAAGTTCAACAATAAGGATATTTAATAGAATTTGGACAAGAATGCTTGACACTTTCAATATCGAGAAAATATGCAAGACCTAATTGACAATTGGAATATGCAACTGAAAATCGGTGGACAAGCATGTCGCTATCATACAGAAACTTTATAATCTGTTACTCAGACATTAGAGTATTGCATGCATTCAGGCAGCTACTTACTTGTAATGGAAAATTTCCAGGCAATACCAACAAGAATTATTCAAACTACCAAGAGCATTCAATGTGAGCAAATACAAGGAAAAACCTGACCTTTACTGTTGGGGAAAAAGTGTTAAGGAATATACTCATTGAGGGTTATATGGTGTTATATGATAAATCCAGGATATTACACTTGGGTCTGTTGAGCCAGCAGAGTCAGATAGTATAAATTTAAATTGGTGAAATGTAAATTTAAAACTTAGTAAGCATATAGAGTAGAGCAAATTACCTTTTAGAATAGGGTGGCACAGTGGCTCAGTGGTTAGCACTGCTGCCTCACAGCACCAGGGAACCAGGTTCAATTCCAGTCTTGGTCGACTGTCTGTGTGGAGTTTGCACATTCTCCCTGTGTCTGCGTGGGTTTCCTCCGGGTACTCCAGTTTCCTCCTACTATCCAAAGATGTGCAGCTCAGGTTAATTGGCCATGCTAAATTGTCCATAGTGCTCAGTACATCAGTCAGAGGGAAATGGGTCTGTGTGGATTACTCTTCGGGGGGTTGGTGTGGACTAGTTGGGCCAAAGGGCCTGTTTCCACACTGTAGGGAATCTAATCTAATAATTTACCAGGTCAGATGGTATATTCAAACCTATTGGGAGAGCTCATAGTGCAGTTAAATACTAAGTCCTGTGAATTGAAGCTTTGGCTGAGCTTCTTTGACATCTACTTGTGCTCTCCAAATTTATGGATAATTGAACCATTTAGATTATTTCTTTTGTCCCTTTGTCTCACCAAAAGGAGAGGACAATATATAGCCAAGTGGACACAATGAAATCGCTTAGATTTGGAATATTATCTAGTATATTGCACAATGACAAGCTGGATGACATAGTGGTGTTATCACTAAACTATTAGTACAGAAACACAAAATGTTCTGGAAAACTGGGTTTGATTCCCACCGTGGTGCTGAATTTGAATCGAGAGTTCAATACAAATATCTGGTATTAAGAATCTATTGATGACCTTGAAACCATTGTCAATTGTCAGAAAAATCCATCTGGTTCACTCATGGCTTTCAAGGAAGGAAGTCTGCCATGTTCACCTGACCTGGCCTACTTGTGACGCCAGACCCACAGCAATATGATTGGCTCTTAACTGCCCTCTGAAATGACCGAGCAAGCCACTCAGTTGTATCAATCCTACAAAGCCTCAACAAAGAGAAATAAAGGAATCAACCTTGGCAGCAGAAAAAGCCCTCCTTGCAAAGACTTTCTTGCCAACAAATTGCGAGAGCTCTCTCAGCAATAGCCTGACATAGTCATGTGCACAAACTCATACCTAACAGAGAATGCCCCAGATGGCATCATTGCCATCTGTGGATATGTTCTATAGCACCAGCAGTGCAAACACAGTAGAGGTGGTGACACAGTGGTGTACAGTTGGGAGGGTTTTGCTCTGAGAGTTCTCCAACATTGACTACAGGCCTCATAAAGTCTCATAGAATCAAGTTGGGCAAGGAACCCTCCTGCTGATTATCACATACTATTCCCCCCCCCAGCTGATGATTCAGTACTCCTCCATGTTGAACAACACTTGGAGGAAGCACTGAGACTGACAAAGCTGCAAGGTGTACTCTGGATGGGGAATTTCAATGTTAGCTGCCACGAGTGGCTCAGCAGCAACAATACTGATTGAGCTGGTCAGGTCCTAAAGACTAAAGTTGCTGGACTGAGTATGCAGCAGGTGCTGAGGGACCCACCAAGAGGGAAAAACAAACTTGACCTCATGCTTAGCAATCTGCCAAATTTGTCCATTGAATCTGTCCATGACCATTTCTGTAAGGGTGACCACTGCACAGTCCTTGTGGAGATGATGCTTAATGGGTCAGACTTCAAATAGATCCAACAACTCCATGGGGCACTGAGTCATCAACAGCAGTAGAATTGTACGCCAGCAAAATCTGTAACCTAGTCGCCTGGCATGTCTCCCATTCAAACATTACCTCAAGCCAGGAGATCAATCTGGTTCAATGGAGAATGCAGGAGGGCATCTAGGAGGAGCACCAGACAAACCTAAGGATGAGGTGTCAACCTGGTGAGGCTACCAAACAGGACTACTTGCATGCCAAAGAGCATAACCAACAAGCGATAGACACAGCTAAGCAATCCTATAACCAATAGATCAGTTGTAAGCTCTGCAGTCCTGCCACATCTAGTCATGAATGGTGGCAGACAAGTATCTCCATTTTCAATTATTCAGTTCCCGTATCTGAGGAGGAATGTGCTGACCTTGGAGGGGGTTCAGAGAACGTACACAAGAATGGTCCTGAGGATGAAGGCTTTGTCATATGAGAAGCATTTGAGAGCTCTGAGATTAAAAGCACGTGGGGTGGGGATCTCCTTCAAATTGAAAATGTGCAAATTCCACACAGACAGTTTTCTGAGTCTGGATTCGAACCTGGATCCCTGGCACTGAAATGGCGCTGCTAGCCACTGAGCCACATGCCGCCCTTCTTTTGTGACAGACTCAATGATACAAGCTGAAGAACAGGCTTCTTGTGAAAGAGAAAGAGTAGGAGAGCACTGAGACTTTTCCCACTTGGCTCTAGGAAGCCCTGCGAGTCAACACAGGAGAATGGAGAATTAAAATGGCAAATTTAAATGAGAAAGTGAACTACATACTGACAAAGAGCTGCAAGTTTAAAATATGCTGATATTCTGACTCAAAACTCAGAATTTGCCTGACTGGAAAATGGGTTCTTCACTTCTGTCACCCAGTCTCTTATTCCTCTCTTGTATTTTTTTCCCTCTGATCTCACTTTTTGGTCTTTATTTGCTTGTCTTACATTTTGAGTTTTTCTTGCTTCTCATGTTGCAGTTTCTGAATCCTTATCCTGTTTATCCCACTACTCTTCCAATTTTTGGCACTTGTTTCTTCAGGTTGTTGTTGGTTGCAAAGGCTAGTTGTGCACTGCATGTTTGGATGCTGGGGTTTCCCATACAATTTTGCTGAGTTTAGTATAGAATTCACATATCATTTGCACAGTGAAATGTTCAATTATATTAAACTGAGAAATGAAAGAAAACAGCTTCAAGTTGTTGGTTGGTCACCCTGCTGTAAGAACTGAGACAAGTGAGGGGCTCCAAACATTTCTCCTTTCAGTATTGTTCTATCCCAGTTCCTCAAAATTATCTTGCTGCATTGATTTTTTTATTTAAGCAGGATGAGATGATACTGTAAAGTTGCCCTCTTCACTGGGGATAAAATTCTAAAACTATGTTTTCATTAAATGAATAAGTAAAGTTCCTTTTCTATTTCCTCTATGTTATTTGGTCTGATGTGTAACCTTTCACTATTTGTTTTGTCTGCAGGATCCATCCAATGTGGACAAGTTTAATGTTTCAAACTTTTTCCATGTCAAAAATGACCTGAAGGTGCCTGATCCAGGTAAAAAAAAATCTCTGATTGATGGACTTCTGTATCATTATTAGATTTAAAGTAGTATCAGTTGATCATGTAAGTCTTTTGCACAAAACATTTTACTATGGGCACATTCCTTTAAGTGCCCAAAGTGACCTCATAGCTAGCGTACACTCTGTGTAAATACATGAACATGTGGCTTCATGAAACCTATTATGAAGCTAATATTTTTATGTTTTCAGAATGTTTTCCATCATTTATATGCCTTCAAATGTCGTTTAGTCTCACAACTGAATTTTGTGGAACTTAAAATTATCCTAAGTGTCAGGGGTTTCTTCAGTCATTTGTGCATCTGAATTTGCAGAAGGAATAGCTATGTTTAAAATATAAAGAAAGTTGGGAGTGGGCTGTACAGCCATTCACTATACAGTAATGAATTACTGGGGAGTGACTTAAGCTATAGCAGAATCCACTCCTCTGATGTTTGTCACTGGTTGAACTGGTGTAGGAGAAATGAGTCTTCATTTATGATTATTCTCTGTGATTTATTTTAGAAAATATTTATTATAGGAATCCAACATTCTAGTCTAATAATTTAATTTGCAAGTAACACTTAACACAACTGTGACTTGAATTAAACTGAATGTTGATTAGTAGTGAAAATCTGTCAGCTGAAGTGATCCTAAAGGCAAAAGAAAGAACGATATTGCTGTTATTTTTCTGTTAATGCTGGTGGTGAAAACAAGCAAAGGAGTTTGTATTCTGCTGTATAACATCAGGCAAATCAAATAGATTCATTCTGTTCTTAAATAAAGTAAGTAGTGTTACTGGAGGTGATAAGGTACAACAGCATAGGATGTAGATGAAACAAGCTGCTTAGTTAGGGTTGAGGATGAGGCAGACATGGGAGTATAACCAAGGCTATTAGTGTAATGGGCTAAGTGTGGAGAAGATGGAAAGTTCTGAGGAATAGCCCTAGTGATAGTTTGTAGAGAAGAAAGAGAATATCTGAAGTGAGGATTCTTTTCCAAATCTTCAGTTGAAGTTATTTGTTTAAGTGTGTAAAAATGACAAGACAGAAACGATTCAGTCCAGCTAATCCATTTTGGTTTCTTATGCATGTGAGAAGTCATCCAGATTCTGCACGCCCCCATAATCCTTCATTATTTTTGTTTTCAAACAATCTATCTCTAACTGTGAAGTAGCTTCTTGAAGCAACAAAACAGTTCAAGTATTCAGTTATAAATGTAGGAATAAAACACTTGCTGAGCCAACATCACTTTATTTCCTGTGAATTGGGCTATCCATCATATCCCCTCAAGGAGAGTTGCAACTAGGGCGAACAACAATATAAGTACAACCTGAATGTAAACCGTACTTAAATATGTGTTAAAGTGAACTATCCCCATCTGTTTGAGCCCAGACTGCTGATCTGTGACTGGAAACTTAAGAGCTACAACAGAATGGTTGAAGATCTTCTCACTTTTCTGTAGAAATGTGATGGGTAAACACAGAAAAAAAGATTAGAAATCGTGGAGAATTTTTGTCTGGTCATTTTCAGAGTCAAGCGCACACTTGATTTCATGGTATTTATTGTAAAGAATTGATGTATGGGGAAGATAGCTACAGTATGAACACTTAACAGAAAGATTTAAGGCATATACAAAATATTTGCTGAGAATGAAGATTCACACACAATAATTGTACTGAATAATTATAAATTTGTCTGCACCTATTGCCACTGCAACCACAGAGAGTGCACTCAACACCTATGTAGTTGCAATGCTTCTGTCATCACAGCTAGCGATGCCACAGGTAACTGCTTGCATCACAAAGTAGGTTAATTCAAAGGATTAATTTTCAAATGTTTTGGTCATTGCAATATCCGCACAGCCCACTCCTAATACTTGTCTGTCCCATTCCAGATCCCTCACCACCTCCCTGCTTTATCACTATTTACCATTATCCATGAGTGCGAGGATAGGAACAGAGTGATCAGGGAAATAGCCAGCACAGTGAAAAGCAGAGCAACTACTGTAACATTTATTTGGCAGTAAGGAGAGCAATGATTGGAATGTCAAGTGTGGTGAGACTGGAACGAGAGTAATATGAGCATTATTCAGGTGTACATCTGTCAGTGGCAATACATGCGCCTGTCGGTAGAGTGGATGTAGACTTCCTTGTTACAAGAGTGCATTTATAATTTGCACTTGATTTTGTCAATACTTGGCCATAAGTTCTACAGTAACTGTATTGTCATCTTAATATTGTTCATCTTGTTGCAGCGGACTTTATTTCCATGATTTCTGTCCCAGTGCAATGGAAGGAGATGTGTATGGATTTAATGGAGCTAATTTGTTGTTAAGTTATTTAAGATTGATTTCTTTGAAAGACCAATTTAAAAATAGATATTATTCTTAATGGCTGTAATAAAATGGAATTGGATGTGAAAGATTTCAAAAAATGTTGAAAGTATATTAAATAATTGGATGGAATAAAAACTGTAGCATGTCTGTACAATGTACTGTCAGTAAACCAAGGAGGTATGAATTTTTTTAAAGCTGTGATTGTGAGACACAAACCTTGAGATAAACTAAATTCTATAGAAGTGTGTGTCCAGTAACTTGTCAAATCAAAATGAAATGGCCTTATACCTGAAGGATCCTGGCAGCTGTATAAAACAGATCACGTTGACATTTGCCAGTTTTCTCTGAAGAGGTGCAGTGTTACAGACCAGCAAATACTGTATTTATTAAAGCAATCAGTGCCAAATTCATTGAGTTCTTTTATGATAAAATTTCCTTCATGATAAAGGGTGCAACTTAAGTAACCAAAGATGTCTATTTTTATAGACCTATTTAGCCCAAGGGAAATGTTCTATTATTTTTGACAAATGGCCCCATCAGTTTTATTACCTAGATCAAAAAAAAACAGTTCTACTGAAGTACTTTGACTGTAAAATTCCAGAATAAATGCAGTTTATTATATGGTGAAAGCATGCAACCACAAAACAAGGGAAAAAAACTAATTTGTCAACCTGTACAGCCAGCAAGAGAGATTTGCCAGTCCCCGATCCTGATGGTCCAAATTTGAAAGACTTTTGAGTGAGCTTGAAATAGCCTTTACCAATAAATATTTTGATTTGTCATACACAAACCTGCTTAGCACATGTCCTGAGGTCATTGCTGCATTATGTTGATTATGTCTCAATGCTGAGGTTTTTTCAGGCAACTGCCTTGTACCTTCTTGCACTTCTGGTACTTTGTTCTTGTCTGTGTTAATCAAGTAATGGAGGAACTGACAAATAACCCGAAATGCATTGTGGTTCTACTTTGCACTTGATTCTATCTTGTTTCTACAGCTTGTAGGATCTGCAGTAACTGTATTGTCATTTTAATATTGTTCATTTTTATTTCCCTGATTTCTGTGTATATGTGCACTTCTCCATTCTAAACAGGAAGATATATGGTTTCATCCCAGGTCCATTGTGAATTAATTAATCTCAGCTGCACAGCCAAAGGCTGGTGGGAATATGTTATGCATGCTATCTCTTGAGTTAGGTGTATTGCAAATTGGGCAGTGATCTTTGTTCCCAATGCATGAAGAGTTGGCTTTGATGTTCATTAAAATCCAATAAGCCATAGGTATTTTCAGCTGTGACTCTGATGAGAAGTATTGCCAATTCAGCAATATAATGGAGGACAATCGCCATCCATGGAAGGATACAATAATTAGATTTAACTAATGGCAAACCAGAAATCTCTTCTAGAGCTCTTCTAGAGTGGAAGGCAGCAGATGGAGGGACCCACCTAGGTGTAGTTTGACAATTCATGTCACAAAGCAGTTGCAGATGAGCTACAGTGCCTATCTGAGGATGTTGGAAGTCAGATGAGCTTGGTGAACAATGATGGTGTACAGTGGCAGCAGATTTCCCGGCAGGCACAGGTACAAGAAGCAGCTGAGGAAAACAAGGCATTCTCAGGATTCCAAGACTATAGTTTAAACATTTCGTCCAAGGTTGTTTTAACTATTACAAAAGATCAGCTGAATGACTAATTCCGATAAATGGTTATGAGGAGAAATTGAGAAGTTTGGACCTATACTGATTGAAGTTTAGAAGAATGAGAGGAGACTGTATTGAAACATACAGTATTTGTCAAGGACTTGACTGGGAAAGTATGGAGAGGTTGTTTCTCTGAGTGGGGCAATCTAAGACCAGAGAGCATCATCTTAGGATAAGAGTTTGCATGTTTATGACAAATAAGGAGGAATTTGTTCTCTGACGATAATGAAACCTGTGAGCCTGTGTCATTAAGTAGATTCAAGGCTAAGATAAGCAGTTTTTTTAAAATCAGTAAGTGAATCAAGGGGTATGGGGGAAAAGACAGGAATGTGGAGTTGAGAGTCATCAGATCAACCATCATTCTCACTGAATGGCAGAGCAGACTCAGCTGGGCTAAATGGGCTGTTTCTGTTCCTCCATCGTCTAAACATATGAAAGTGTCTGGTTTGAGTGACACTCAAGTGTTCCCTCACTACTTTCCCAGGTTTCACATTATCCTGTGCAGTTATTTATTCAGAATAAATCAGCTGTTATTTATAACAATATATTTTCAATAAATTGTGTACTTTAATAGTCTAGACTTAATTCAGAAATTCTGGTGTCCTGAATTCCCACACTGATTTACTGTACACTTCACATGGATGCTGCGAGTGTCCTTTCGGATTTCTCACTTATACACTGCCTGTTTTCTAGAGGAGGAGAAAGCAAGATCAGACCCATCATACTATCTCAAAGCCACCAGTCTGGAACTGAAGGAGACTTTGAGTGAGCTGTACAGAGATTATAAGGGAGATGAAATCTTGGCATCTATCATGAAAGAACCAGAACAGAAGAAAGTGGATAAAATAAATGCGGTGAGTTCAAATATCAATAATACATAAAGACTTTACATCTTTTTTCAATGAAGATGCCATGTTAAATGAGAGAATCAATAGTTCACTGCTCTTTTGAAAATATGGAGTGAATGTCAATGGATCACTTTTGAGGGGGTTTTCAATTCAATAATAGAACCCTAATGCTTTAATGTTGTCGTCCAATTAAATTAAAAAAAACCCTCTCATTTACTGGAAGATTTCAGCTAATTTCCATTTTAAGTAGGTATAATTAATGGATAGGAAAAAGTGAGGACTGCAGATGCTGGAGATCAGAGTTAAGAGTGTGGTGCTGGAAAAACACAGCAGGTCAGGCACCATCCGAGGAACAGGAGAATCAACGTTTCGGGCATAAGCCCTTCATCAGGAATGGATGAAATTAATGGATAATCAACTGACCAGATGTAAACTTGAGGGGTTCACATTAAGTAAACTAAAAACAAAGCTAAAGTGTTTTCTGAGATTTGGATATGTTTTCATATCACTAAATCTTTAGCTTTATATGTACTGGAAACCAAAGCTGGTATTTTGAGGCTGATTGGTAAGATTTTCTTTAAAATAATCAGAATTCATTTTGGATTAGGAGTCAGTGATCTTGATAATCTCAGAAGTCTTTTATTTGAGTTGGTGCACATTTGGTGACCCTCTGCCACTACCAACATGTGTCATGGTTCACTGAATTACACAGTTAAACTTGTTGATATTCTGAAATAATATCAGATAATCCTGGAAATTTACAGCATCTGGAATAAAAAAAAGTCTGACCAAGTTGTCAAAAAGATTAAAACTTTTACTGCTCTTTTCCAATGCTGACAGACTTGCAATGTATTAATGGTGTTCTCTTTTACTGTAGTTCATTAAACTATCAAATTCTGTCATCGTAAGAGATTCCAATCATTCTGTGGTTGTCTACTCATAAGTGCCAACTGCATCTTCAGGTACTAAATAGCAAATGTTGGATGTGAAGCGATTCAGTGTAGAAATTGTGATTTCCTTACCACTTGTGTGGCATTGAATTCACTGAGAATGAAGTGAATCCCATATTTACAGAGTCAATCACATAATTCTTTTTCTTACAGATCCTGTAAAACAATCCCTTTACAAGCCTCATCAGTACTATCATGTTATGTGCCTGATGCAAGATGTTAGAAGTCAGGCAGATAATTAAAAATAAAGCTTCATGCAACATGAGTAGTTTTACCAAGCAGCATCTTTAAATGTGAGAAAGAAAGCTGATTACTTCTTGCCATTTATGAGTTACAAGGTTATGTTTTTCCATCATGTAGATATATGATTCATTTACAATTCGTTTTAAACTTGTCCCTTTCAGCTGTACTTCATTGATCATGCTTATTGGCAAAGTGATTAAGAACCAATAGAAATAGATAGTTGGGTTTAATCTTGGACACATTGGCATGGCTGGGGGACCCAGTGTTAGTTCTTGCTTCTGTGTTACTGCATTGTATAAGATAATCAGAGGGTTAGATAGGTTAGACGGTGAAAGCCTTTTTTCTCGGATGGTGATGGCTAGCACAAGAGGACATAGCTTTAAATTGAGGGGTGATAGATTTAGGACAGATGTCAGAGGCAGTTTCTTTACTCCGAGAGTAGTAGGGACGTGGAACGCACTGCCTGCAACAGTAGTAGACTCGCCAGCTTTAAGGGCATTTAAATGGTCATTGGATAGGCATATGGATAAGAATGGAATAGTGTAGGTTAGATGGGCTTCAGATTGGTTCCACTGGTCAGCGCAATATCAAGGGCCGAAGGACCTGTACTGCGCTGTAATGTTCTATGTTGTTTAGTGGTGTGATCACTACTGCTGAGGCAGACTGATGTAGTTCTCTTTTTTTTTGACACTGCCCCAATATACAGCCATTTGAGTTTATCCAAGTTAATTACTATGTGTCATCCCTTCACCTGATAACATAAGTTGTCCAGATCATCATATATCTTGAGTACTCATGTCATCTGGTAATGCTGGGTTGATATCATCAGGACATTTGGTATACTAGAAGTGCCCTCCCCATTTTGTTTTAATATAAGTGGGACAGAAATGGCCCTTTGGTACTCTGCTGCTTATTATCTAAAAACATTATTCCAGTGATCACTGGTATCTGCCAAGTCCGCAAACCAAGTTTGCTATTATACTATTTGTCCTTATCACCTCTAAAGCCTCGTGCTTTCACTAAAATTTTCTACTTATGAAGATCCAAATTGATGTTAGCTACTGTATGCCTCTGATCATCAAATGCATTTCCATCTTAAAAGAATCTTAGCCGATTAGTACCCAGAGACTTATTGTTTCCAAAACCACATCACAAGTATTTTTGGATTCTGTGTTATTTAATAAACATTGATTGCAACCAGGAAAATGTATTCAAGCATTTACCACACTGGTAATGTGGATCAACTAGTCTATAATTCTTTTATTTTAATCAAACAGTTGTTTTGAATAATTGGATTACATTAGTTAGTTCTCAAGTATAGCCCTAATATTTAAGAAGTTTCAGAAGAACATTTAATTAGTCCCTTGCCTTTGATTTGTCTGTATACTAATGATCAAATAAATACCACCCTGACAGCTATTTGGCTGACACAGTCTCTCTTTGCTGCTTGGCCTGGTCATTATTTAAATGTATAAAGGTGCATCAGAAACTGTTTCTTGTTCCTAGCAGCTGCAGATTATTCCAGTCTTCATGTTGAAGGTTTAATAGATACACAAATAAAGATGATTATAGTATTCCAATCATTTCAGTGCACTGGTGCATGGGCGACTGTTATTGCCAAATGCATTCGCTGATTAACTACCTTGATTTTGTATCATTGAATCTGACATTTTTTTACTAATGTAGCTTGACGAATTCGAGCAATTTTCTGATGACCCCTATTTCTGATGTGATGCTATGCTGATCTGCAGTATCTCGTTTTCGTGTGTCAACACTTGGCCAGTGCTGAAAGTTCTATTCCAAAAGGCTAATTTAGAAGAATGCGAAGTGATATAATTGAAATGTTCTGAATGTGTTTGACGGGGTAGATGTCAAGGGATCATTTCCACTGGTTGGGGGATCAAACATTAGGCACACTCTCAGGATAAAGGATGAACCATTTAGAACCATGATGGAAAGAAATTTCTTCACTCGAAGCATTCTAATTCTATAGAATTTTCTACCCTGCGTGATTGTTCATGTATTTGAAGATTGAGTTGAAATTTTGGGCCTTGGAGAATTGAGGGATATGTGGAGCATGTGGGAAAGTGAAGTTGATGTCCAAGCTCTGCCTTAAGCATTTTAAATGATGGAACTGCCTCGATGGTCTGAATATTCTTTTAAGTGCGCTAGAAAGTACATGTGCATTGTTATTCCAACTAGTATGTTGTTGGATTACTTGTTCATTAATGGAAGAGGGGTGTTAGGAATAAGATTAGGAATCTAAAGATGCAAATTGCCGCATAAGGTGATGATGTAGCGGCTGTAATGGAAGCCAGGCTTAATGATGAGTAGGAATGAAAACTAAACGCTCCTAGCTACAATGGCCTGAATTTTTCTGTCAATGGCAGTGGTCCTAATTGCACATTTGTACCAGATTCTTTTTTAAATTTATTATTTATTGGAATGTGGATGCGGCTGGCTAGGTCAGCATTCATTGCCCATCTCCCATTGCCCTTAAAGTTGTGTTGACCTATCTTCTGGAATCACTGTAGCCTATATGGTGTAGATATATTTTAGCAAAGGGAATCCCAGGTTTTTGAACCAGTGACAGTGAGGGATGGCAATACAGTTATAAGTCAAGTTGGAAAGTGACTAGGAATGGAACTTGTAGGTGGTGGTGTTCTATGCACCCACTGCTCTTGTCTTGTTTTGAAAGTGCAGATGAGTCTTGGTAAGTTGCTGCACTGCATATAGTAGTTAGTATACATTGCTGCCAATGTGCATTGCTGGCAGACGGGACACCAAAGAGTCAGTCAAGTGAATCCAGATAGGTCAATCGAGTGAATGGTTTGTCCTAGATTATGTCCAGCATCTTGACGATTGTTGGAGCTGCACTCATCCTCAGATTCTGCAGCAGTCCATGTGCAAATGCACAAACACCTGGACAATATCCAGGTTTGTGCTGACAAGTTGCAAGTAACATTCACATAAGTGTCAGGCAATGACCATCTTCAACAAGAAAGAATCTAGCCATCACCCCTTGAAATTGAGTGCCAACACCATCACTGAATCTACCAACATCCTGGATGTTACCATTGACAAGAAACTGATCTGGACTCACCACATAAATATTGTGTTTACAAGAGCCAGTCAGAGGCTAGGAATATTGCAGAGAGTAACTTGCCTTATACCACCCAAAGCCCATCCACCATCTATCTATAAGATGCAAGTCAGGGTGTGATGGACAGCTGCCTGGATGGGTGCAGCTCCAACAGCTGCAAGAGGCTTGACACCATCCACGGCAAAGCAGCCCAATTGATGAGCACAACATCTACAAAATTACAGAGAGTTAGGCAGAAATTTAAAAAGCGGGTCCTCAAGGGTAGTTATATCTGGATTACTCCCAGTGCTACGAGCTAGTGAGAGCAGGAATAGGAGGATAGAGCAGATGAATGCATGGCTGAGGAGCTGGTGAATGGGAGAAGGATTCACATTTTTGGATCATTGGAGCCTCTTTTGGGGTAGAAGTATGGAGGTTAGCAAACGTGGTGCCACTATTTAAGAAGGGCGGTAAAGAGAAGCCAGGGAACTGTAGACCAGTGAGCCTGACCTCAGTGGTGGGCAAGTTGTTGGAGGGAATCCTGAGGGACAGGATGTACATGTATTTGGAAAGGCAAGGACTGATTAAGGATAGTCAACATGGCTTTGTGCGTGGGAAATCATGTCTCACAAACTTGATTGGTGAGATTGATGTGGAGAGATTGGAGAAGAGAGACATTAAGGGACATCTAAGATAAGCATTCACAGTTATAAAGGCTTTTGATATATAGAAGAGAGTGGGAAAGTGTTTTTTTCTGACAATGTTATGAGCTGAAATACACAGCCTGAGAGGGGTTAGAGTCAGGTTTCATTGGAATTTTGACGAAGTGATTGGGCTTCTACTCGAAGCTAACTATCTGGCAGGGTTTTGTGAATAAATGTGGAGTGTGGAGCTAAATTAGCCAGCTCTGGTAGAAAGTTGATAAGACTGTGCTTGCATTTATATGGTCAAGCTATATGAACACAGATGCTCATTCCCTGCAGCAGTTATCACACACAAGATGTGCCTTGATTTATTTCCTACTTTTGGCTTTTAACTTTACAGACTGGTTTAATTGTCCCAAACAGTAGAGACAGGGAATTCCAATCATTAACAACCCTAAGAGAAGAAATCTTTGCTCATCTCCACTTTGAATTGGAAACTCGTCATTTTGGAATGATGTTACCTAGTTCTGAAAGGAAACATCCTTTCATCATTCATTCAGTCAAGCCATTTAAGAATATTCTAACAAGATCATCTTTCATTCTTGAAAATTCCAGTAATGTCGGTCCAGTTGCCAGACCTTTCCTCATAAGTGTGTCCATCCAGAAGTAAGGAGACCAAAATTGTCTGCAGGGTATTAAGTGTGGTCTCTCAAATGCTCTGTACAATTTAGCGAGACTTCCATATTTTGATATTCCAATCACATTTCAATAAAGACCAATATTCTATTTGTATTCCTAATTATTTGCTATACTTACATGCTAAATTTGTGATTCATATGTGGACACTCAGATCCGCTGCACCACAGTATTCTGTAGACTCTTTCAATTAAAATAATATTCTGCTTCTTTCTTCCTCCCACCAAAGTGGACATGTCATTTTTCCATGTTATTCTCGATGTCTTAATTTTTGCTTGCTTTTGAAAATTCTTGAAATACTAGCTGCTGATCCAAACACTGCAATGAATGACTTAAATTTAAAAGAACAAAAGTTTAAATATTAGGAATTTGAGAGAGGAGGATGTAAATTTACATGATAGACTTGTATATTACCCTTCTGAGAAGTGAAAATGGATCATATAAGTAATAAGAGCTATTTTTAAGACTATTCAGTTACATTAACAGTAGTAATATATTGGAATTAATTATACAAGGATTTTGATAATATAATAGCAACATCAATACATTCTCCAGTTGTTCTGGTATTTTCATTTCACTTCTGTAAATACACCTCTGGCCTTGTCATTACAAAGCCCTTTAACATAGTAACATGACACGCTTTTTTTTCCTCCTGTTTGGTGTATCTACTGCCTAGTTAGCATATTGAGTTTCTTTTTGACTTGAAAAGGTCCAGTGCTTTTAATAGTTCCACTGAGCCAATTAATAATACTAATGCCTTCCAACAAGGAAAGT